>NW_026571353.1:14391030-14749524 GCF_026225935.1 Boleophthalmus pectinirostris
GTACCACAAAACACAAGTGCAGCCATGTCATGTTAGCCTGATCTCCATCTGTTAGTTTCGTGACTAAGATTAACTGGCTTTTCTTGTGTCCGTCTATGTTCAGCGGACATGCTTGGATCCTAGGGTTATACAAAAAAATAAATAAAAAATGGAACATGGCAACCGTTTTGATCCTATTTCAGGTTTTACGTAAAACAAAGTGCAAGAGTGAGTCAGATCTGGAGAGACCACTTCTAGGCGCAGATTTGTTACCTACAGCTATCTAGCGTCGCATCTGAGGTCAAGTCTGTCTGTTCAGCTTGCCAACACTTCCTCTCACTTTTATTTTAGCTCTATTGTGGATAACAGCACTAAGGACTTGACACAGGACAAAGAGAGTGGTTTTGAAGTCATATTTTTAACATTTCCTACAATTCTTCAGCTCCGGGGACTCTATGCAAGCTCTCCTCAGTGTCTTCTTCTTTTCCATTTATCACACACTGCTCTTGTGCGCTATTCAGCCATGCAGAAAATTACTAATTAGTCTAATTAGCACTTTTAAATTACCCGAGTATTAAAGAGCTACAGTAGCAAAGCGTGGCGCAGTACGGGTTGCAATGCCTCATGGTTGACTCCACTCATAATAAGATTTTGTTTTGGTGAGATTGCGAGAATGCTGGAGTTGCTTAAGGACACAGTTTGCCAAAAGTCACTTCCACACTGATCCTCCCCTGGGTGAGATTCTTTTAGACTGACAGTCGTAATGGCCACCAGTATTTCAGCTGAACAATAATATTGATTCAAAGTTTTTTAAAGGTCCAAGGCAAAATTGACTCTTGTGAGTTTTAAGCCATGTTATAATGTTGTTACCTCCTCAAAAACATATCTGGAGTTGTATTAGCTTTCATCTACACGTTTGCGTAACCCTTTATTATTAGTCTGTGTACATCACTAAAGCTCAAAATGCTTTGTTCCACCTTGTGATGTCATGCATAGTTTAAGTTAACAGCCTCCTTTTCCTTTTGTTCAGACCTGAAATGTTCCAAACTGATTCTAGTGAAGGTGTATGGAGATTAAAAACACAGCGGAGCATTTCCTGTATTACCCCATGACATCACAAGGTAGAACAGAGTGTTTTTCAGTTTGAGAGAACTCAGCCTAAATATGCAGGGTGTGTGTGTTTGGATTCATTTAAAAAAGCATTAAAAAAGCAAGCAAACAAACAAACAAAAAAAACATCATTAAACTTTCTATGGAGACAAGCAGGTGACAAAGCCAGGCCAAGTTACAGGACAGATCTGTGGAAAGGCAACCTCACTCACATTTATTCAGCAATAAAAAACACCTGTAATTGAATGAATACAAGATAGACATGTAATGCTATACAGTGGAACATTTCAGGCAAGTCAATAACATCTCCATCAAGACAAGCAGATGGCAAATCCTCCACCAGGAAAGTTGCATGCATGTTTTTATACACTTCCAACATATTACATATTATTATTACATATTGCCTAAGATATTCAGTATCTACCACTATTGCTGACACTGCAAACAGCTGTGCCATGTCCAAGACTAACTTTTGATCTAATCTCTTATTGCACCTCCCTTAATAAAATAGTTCAGTCCAAATATTACATTTTTACACACACCCTGAATGCACACATTTCTTCATGTTCCTTATCATTTTGACTTCCTCCTGACAGTTGTAAAGCAGCAGTTATAGCTGGTTTATTGCCTGGACTGAGAAGCGCAGCACCTGTTCTTATCTGAGCATACAGCCTCTCAGCAAAGAAATTAGTGTTAAACAAGTGATAAATGAGCCCCTTCACTGTCATACTCTGCCACTGTAGTCTCTGTGGTTAGAGGAAGTGGTTCATATGCAGTACAGTAAGTGAATTTTGCAGTAAGATTAGAGAGAAGTGTCATAGTTTATAGTATTTGTACTCATTCATTAATTATAAAAAGGGGTGAATTTTGACAGCACCAACTCATCATCATATAAAAAGTTGGTGTACTACTTTTTAAGATAAGATATTACATTTTGAATTTATTATATATAATTATATATGAGAAATATTGCAGAAGAACTAAGAACCTAAGACAATATTAACAATTCAGAGTCATTATGAGTTGTTAATTTTAGAGTGATTTTTGTATATCATAGCTACGGTGAGACCACATCTTAATATTAATGAAACTACTGTTAGTTTGTGTATAGAAATGATATATAGTTATAAAATGTGTGCTTTTGATTATCGTACTGATATCAAAATTACTATTGAGGATCAAGTCTTTTCCATAGCACTGAAATTGAGTTTTAATTTTGCTATGCTATGGTGACAATAGAGGCAAGCGATATCCACACAGGCTCAATAGCAGTGAGGCAGATTCATTACCATATCCTGTCTTAGGCCTTTACAATTTATACCATCAACAACAAACACATTTCCAAACTGGCCACGCTTCTTGAAAGAGAGGACTGCTTCATGATGATCAACTGTGGGCTAGGTTAAACAGCCAACAGTCAATTTGTGCACAAAGTGCTGTACTTCAACACCTACAGCATCCCTAATTCTCCAAATAACCACAAAATGTTAGAAAGAGATGAGTGAATATATGAATTTATCTGTGTAGAAAGTGTTAAAATCCCCCTTTTAAAATGTAAATATTCCAAATGACAATTTCACATCTTGCTGTTTCCTCCTGAGTGCTGAGTGACCTGCACATACTTTGCGCATAAATCAATATGGACTGTTTATGCTTGCTCACACTCATATGAAAGCCTCTTCTACCTTCAATTTCAGCTTTGCATTTTACATGGTACAACTTTTAAACCTCATTTGTAACACTAATACCATTCTCAGCAAAACTTTTGTGACAATAATATGAATTGAAATCTTGCCTTGTCTGCTATTTCTTCTCATATCGCAAACTGACATCCCTGCATTACCCCACAGCTCTCTGCAGCCCTGTAATGTATCGGCACTTCATTTTTAGTATAGAGTCAGTCCCATCACACACATTATTTAACATTGTTCTCTTTCCTCTTAGTCCCAGTGGGCACAGACTGTATTGCTTCTCAGTGGTCCTGGCTGACCTCCTGCTTGTGATAATGGCAGCCTAAGGGGGCTCCTCTCAGCTCCTCAGAAAGCTCTTTGGCATCAATCTAGAGATCTGTGATGCAAAGAACATGAGCCCATCTATCAGAGCCGGTAAACAGGGGACATAAGGCTTAGCTGCTTAGCTGCTTGATAAAGGGCTTTTATTCACTACATATGCTGTTGAAGAATACCCACATAAAGGCATTCATTTTTGGTTTTATTTTTTTAAACATAAGATAAAACCACATATTTAATGATACTTTGCAGTGGCATCACGCTGGGGGTGTTTTACATGTGTCTCTATGGTGGAATGTTTAGCAGTTTTATGACATGATCCACACATTAGCACTCACTGTTAAAATAAGTTTTAAAATATTTAGAAAAAATTTAAAAAAAACAAAAACCACATTTTCAGGAGCCTATGATCAGTATGAGCATTCATGGGCCTGTTAGGTGTGTGTTCATTAATAAAAAAAAGGTGAAGGTGACTAAAAAATTGTTGGCTTATTCTAGCTAGCTTGTGATTGTTATTTGAGAGGAACTTGTTTAAGAGCACAAATCAGCTCACCTCTTGTAGTTCCAATTAAATCAGCTCTTTCTAGACAGATTGTGTTAAAATGAAGCTCAGATTAAAAAGGTGCATGTAACTTTCTTGGAGGATGGTCCACCACCATAGAGATATTGCTTTGCCTGGAATTTTTCACAGTATGATATAAACAAACATTCATTATTTCCAGGGAGATAAGCACCATTTCCAGGTCTGATTTGTGGAGAGGTGGGCCTGCTTACAGTAGAAAACATATTTTTCAAGTTATTGTTATATTGTAAAAACACATTTATTTAAATGATAAGCAGGTTAAATGCCATACTGTGATCAATTCCAGGGAAAGCAATCTGCCTACTATATATCTCCAAAGACACAACCAGGTGCTGGACTTGTACCAGAAAAGTCTTACAAGTCTCAGATAGAGCAGTGCGCTTACAATTAGCATCACACCCCCAGGGAATGTTGATGACATTGATATCTGTCTTCAAAAACATTTTACTTCTTTATTTTTTATGTTTTACATTTTTATTTTTATTTTTTAAGTTTTTAAAATATTTTACACTGGAGGCAATGCAAAGAGTGAGTGACCTTCCAGGTTTGATCACTTACCATTCGTTCTGGAGTTTGCATGTTCTTCCTGTGCCTGGGAGGGTTTTAGGTACTCTGCTTCCCCCATCCACCTACAACTAACTTAAACCTAACTGTAAATTGCAATAAATAAGTCTCCAGGGGTCATATTCTTATCAGTGATTTAAATGTCCTAACAAAATTCTGCAGGATATTGAGCATCTTCTTTCATGGTGAATTAAAACAGACAGATTCCTTGCTCTGATAACATTTTTAATGCTTACAAAGTCTTATTTCCACAACATCCTGAGTCATGGCCTTGGCGTTGGGAGAACAAACAAAGATGGCAAGAGCACTGGTGAAAGAGCCATATGGGGCCAGCAGACGGAGCTTCAGTGTGGTACAGCTGAGCCTTTGTAACAGGTGGTGCACATACACTCATCCTGAATCTCAGCCATAATAATACATTTAATAAAAGTTCAAAACATGAAAAAAAAATGATAACATGACAAAATTGTGTGCCCAGTGCATTATTTGGCCTATTTTCTTTGTAGATCAATGTTTGCCTGATTGTTCTTTGAGTCATTTTCTACTCCCCGCCTCGTCCTAAATGGATCTTATTATGGTGCTGTGTAAGCCACTGCATTATGCCTATTTATATTATGCAAGAATATTATTTTTATATAAGCAGCCTGTTTATTCGGCTTAGAGATAGTTAGATGTAGGTCATTTTCGTCATTCTGAGAGCATTGCATTCATTAACAAAAATGGCTCTATTATTTGATGATAAATCAGCAGCTAGCACTCGCCTCATCCTGTTTTGACTTAATGCTGTGTAGTCTTTCAAAGATTTGTTTAAACTAGTCCAAAATTCCCTGTATGAAATATTTGTGGGCTATATTTACCAATACTTGAAAAGTGTATAAACTTGAACATCTTAAGCTTAGGGATATAGCAGTTTATATATATATATATATATATATATATATATATATATATATATATATATATATATATAAATATATATATATATATATATATATATATATAATGTGTTTCTCACCTTCCACGGTGGTAGGTCTCTCTCACCCTCATTCAGCTCGGGTCCTCTACCAGAGGCCTGGGAGCTTGAGAGTTCTGCGCAGTATCTTTGCTGTTCCCAGTACTGCACTTTTCTGGACTGAGATGTCCATTGTTTTTCCCGGTATCTGTTGTAGCCACTCTTCCAGTTTGGGGGTTACAGCCCCGAGTGCTCCGATCACCACAGGCACCACTGATGCCTTTACTTTCCAGGCTCTCTCCAGCTCTTCCTTGAGCCCCTGGTATTTCTCTAGCTTCTCGTGTTCCTTTTTCCTGATATTACCATCGCTTGGTATTGCGATGTCAACCACCACGGCTCTGCTCTGTTTCTTATCCACCACCACTATGTCTGGTTGGTTCGCCATCACCATTCTGTCAGTCTGTATCTGGAAGTCCCACAGGATCTTGGCTCGGTCATTCTCCACAACCTTTGGAGGTGTTTCCCACCTTGATCCTGGGGTTTCCAGCCCGTACTCTGCACAGATGTTTCTGTACACTATGCCCGCAACTTGGTTATGTCGCTCCATGTATGCTTTCCCTGCCAGCATCTTACACCCTGCAGTTATGTGCTGGACTGTCTCAGGAGCCTCTTTGCACAGTCTACACCGTGGGTCTTGTCCAGTGTGGTAGATCTGGGCCTCTATTGCTCGAGTGCCCAGGGCCTGCTCCTGAGCAGCTAGGATCAGTGCCTCTGTGCTGTCCTTCAGACCAGCCCTCTCAAGCCATTGTGTGTGTGTGTGTGTATTATATATATATATATATATTATATGTTATATATATATATATATATATATATATATATATATATATATATATATATATATATATATATATATATATATATATATATATATATATATATATATATATATATGTTTTTTATATATATGTTGTTGTTGTTTTTTTATCTATTATTCAATTTTCAGTCCAGTTTCCCATACTGAGTTAAATTACAGTCATAGGGTTACCAGTTACAAGAATAAGGTTCTGTATCTGCAATGCAAATTTGCCAAAGTGTCATTCTGAGAGGAGTATAGGATACAACTTAAAATGTATCCAACTTCCATAAGGCTTATACCATTAGCTTTGATCTATTTTATAATGTTGTATTCTCATCAAACATACCTGGAGTTGTGTTTTGTTCTTCTTTTTCTCTCTCAAACAGAAAACACGGTTCCAGCTTGTGATGCCATGTGGTCATACAGATGCTCTACTGTGTTTTTAAACTTCCTTCAATTTGGATATTTTCAATTGTCTCTCTCTTCTAAACAAAAGGTATAAGGTAGCTCTTAACTTGAAAACTACCAGTTCGTGACATCACAATGTGAAACAGAGCATTTTGAGCTTTGGAGACTAATAAAAAAAGATAACTCAAATATGTGTGAATGAAACAAAACACAACTCCAGATATGTTTTTAAAGCTTACAGCAGTCAGTGTTGTTTAATAGGACATTTAATTAACAATATTTGGTAAACATTTTTATGTCAATGATGAATGAAAATTTCTCTATACCTGATTAGAGTCAATAAAGTCGAAGAGTCATAAATATTATTTATGTGTTTTTCATTTAATTATCTAACATTTTTATTTTCTAAAACATGTCTGAAATCTTAAACATACTACATTCTACAACACTAATATTTCATGCAGTACATACTCCAGATTCCCGTTAGGAGTTGTTCATGTGCAAACTGCCATGTAAAATCTTCCTCCCTCCAAACTCACATGTGGACAGCTGCCAGAGCTTATCAGACAAATTGATTTAGTGCCCTGCTCTCTGCAGTATTAATGAACATGCTAACTCTTGTTGAGTTTGTTATTGTGCAGTGAATAGTCCTAGTCCATCTCGCTCTCCTCTAACTGTCATTATGATGAGTGGAGCTGGGTGAAGAGCCCTCCATCTCCGTCACCTTCCCCTTGGATCTCTCTCCTCTCGGCTCCTCAAAGGAGACAAAAGCCCAACCTAAAATGAGCTCAGAGGGAGCCAGACATATGGGGGAGGACTCATTCATTCTCCATTTCCTCAACAATCTTTTTTTTTTCACTCTGACCTTTTAGGAAATGTAGTGTGGAGTTACTAAGGAAACCGATGAGCAGAGAAGGAGATTGTATAACTAGATACTTAAATATGAAATGTTTGTTGTTGTATGTTGTTTTCAGCTACATACCTCAAATTGGTGATTTATTGTAATTAATTTGTTGTCTACATCATCTGGATAATTCAAACTTGGAAAAGAATTTCTAATATAATCTATTTAGCCTTTGTACATTTCTTTAAACAGGCCCATTAAGATCATCAAAATGGCCTATACAGCAAAGAGGCTTTCAATGTCATATAACTGTCAACAAAAGAGATTGAAACACTCCCATATTGAGTTTGTTTGTGTCAGATAAAGACCGTGGAATAATTTGCTCTGCACTGATGTTTTGGCTCTCCGGTTTCCCATTTAAGATGACACAATTGCATTGTGCGTGGCTTTTAGAAAGTCTGGCAGACTGACTGCTGCATACATTATGAGCCTAAATATTCTGTTATAATTGAAGATAATGAAGGAAGTTAGCTGTGGGGTATTCAGGATATGCATTAACAACAGAAAACTGTAATTATTTTAAATTGCACTAATCAATTTAGTTTTTCATATAACTCTTGGCATCAGCACTAATTCAGTCAGGACAAAATGTTCAAATATTACATATTAGAATGATCAAAAAAGAAAAGTGAATTTTGTCATCTGGACAAAAGTTTTTTGACGTGAATACATTTTGCCACTCAACCCCTCAGCTTCTTCAATTCCAATGATGTATGTTTTTAAGACAGGAGAGGAAAACAAATCTACAAATGAATGAAATCTCCAAATAACGCTCTAGGATCATCTATACTAAACACTCTAAATCACATAATTTTGTACCTTGAATATTTTATTCCAACATCATTATGAACCATAACCAGATGTTATGACAAAAGATACTGTACATGAATGACATTGAGTGTGTGCCACAACAGGAAGCTCTATGTGAAAGAACTGAGAGGCAGAAGCTGTGAATATGATTCATTTGAACAGCTGATGGCATATTTCCAAATATTAGATAAGGAGGGTGAATGTATGTTACATCTATGAGAAGAATACGCACCAACAGAAACAGAGGGATGACAAGAGCCATTTTGCTTGGGCTTATCTGGCCTGGGAGCAGAGACAGGAGTTATTCAAGCTCTCTATCCTCACAGAAAAGTATCATAATTTCTAGGATTCATGCCACTGTGAGCCGAAGTGAAGCTCTGTCCAACCGAATACCATTACACTGAGAAAACACAGCTGTGACAACATGGTAATAGCTTGGATAAAATGGGCCACTGTAAAATAAAAGTTCGATTCGTTTTTCAGCCAAGAACTGCGCTGTAAGTCATCACCAGGAAGTGTACGATATCAGAGCCTTTGATAGTACAAGGTTATGGGAGAGTTAAAAGGGAGAGACCTTTAAACCACTCATCCAGCAGTAGATATTTTACAATCTTTAAAGGTGTATTGTGTAACTTTTCTATGGATATGCCATTGCTCTGCCTGGAAGGTTCCACAGTAACACTGAACAGCTCTACCTTACTTTTATTCAATTACAGGTGGTTTAATAGCTCAAAAATACCTAAAAAAAATAAATAAATAAAAAAAAACAAGCATTCTGACTGTGAGCAGAGTTGCCTTTTCACAGATGACTTGTAACTTGGTCTAGTTTGGTCTCCAAGAAGCTAGAAATGTTTAATGCCATACTGTGAAACATTCCAGACAACACAATAATATCTCCATGGAGAAAAGCGTTTGATGAACCCTCCACCAGAAAAGTTACAGTGCACCTTTAACAACAGTAACAAATAACTTACTCACTATTCCATGCATTAAAAATAAATAATAAATGGTAAATAGAGCAAACAAATATATATATTTGTGATCAGTTAAAATAGGTGTGCAATTAATTAATGTAGAGATCATCGGAGAAGAGAATTCGCTGAGAGGGAAAAGCAAAGCACTAGGCCACAGACTAGTTGCTGTGCTTATCCAATTTTCATCAGTAGATCATTGGCAAAGTTAATGATCACACTGCCCATTCTTTAGTCTACATTCTACACTGTGCAGATGTCATCACGCTGTATGCATAAGTAATTCAGGAGTCTCAAACTGTAAATACTTTCGACAGGCTCCAGTATCAGCAAAACATACTAAATAAATAATAAGTAAATAACATTACTGAACATGAATCTTAATTTGCATGGTCTAAACCGCTTAGGCTGTATTTGCTGGATTCCTAAAACTAAAAATAACTGTTGAATTATTGAAAAGAATATCTGTACTATTTGCTATACCTTTCTGTGGCTGCTGGTCATTAAAATACCCAAAACCGTGGAGTATAAAAACATGTATCCTTATAGCCAGCCAGACAGAATTAAAAGACATTTTTAATGAACCATGCTTAAAATTATGCACAAGTCTTGTTCACAGACACAGACACACACCCACACCATCCAGCCACAAACTGCTCTCTGTGCTCACAATACACCAGACACTATTTTTGCACTATTCTACTTTCAATTCATGCTTATTCAACATACAGAATATAGTCCTGGACCAAAGAACAGAGTGACCAACAGACAACACTTTAAGCCAAACTTAGCACACTGTCTTGCCTATTCAGCAGCACAGGTGCAGTTAGTGCGCAGGTAAGGGACCCAGCCATCTGTGATGTTATGGGTCATGTAACATCTTTTGTCTACCTTGCAAAAGACAATCCAACCTATATGACCTCTTCTATATAGCTATATGAGATATATTTAATAGTTTATTTTTACTTGTACATATACATTTATAATTATGCCTTTTTTACTAGTTATTTAGAATTTATTATTTACATACCATTTACATCATTTTACTCTTTGTTATTATAATATAATGTGATGTGTGAGCTACTGTGTCCATGTAATTTCCTTTGTGGATCAATAAAGTTTGTCTAAAGCCTAAATCTAAATGAACTGAACTGAAATAAGTGGTATGTTAGTGTGTAGTGTGTGTTGCTCCAGCTATAAGCACTATGCTGCATGTTTAGGACTGTGGTGCAATCTAAGGTCTTGAATTTGCTTAAGTTAATGCAATATGTACCACTCTAAAGCAAAAACATAGCATTTTTTGCACAGTGCTGCACATTAGTTCAGTTTCTCCCATTAAATTATGCAACACGCTAAAAGAGGGTGTAGCGCTGTCTGCCATGACCCAGTTAGTGGTCACTCCAAGGCGTCTTGCTCATGGGCACTTTGGCAGTGATGGAGTCAGTTAGCTTTTCCCAGTTAGTAAACAAAATCTGTGCAGTTAAAACTTCCAAAACAGCTGCCTGGCCTACATTCAGAAACAGATTCAGAACAAAAATCTAATTCCTTCCAGACAGTTATAGCATATCAAAAATGCACAGTGTTGGATTACTTGCTGCTTATAGCTTCATTTGTGTCATGAAAATGTTGAAATACCATATATACTTAAGCTGTTGTTATTTCTACTTAATAGTTCTTTAATTATAACTGTGTAATTATGATGTATAATGTATAATGTATAGTGTCACACTAATACATTTCAAACTCTATTTTGACACTTTGGTAAAGTAAAAACAGTCTTTTCTAGACAAAATAATGTACTTTTCATCAAAATATGATGTATAAAAAATTTTCAGTATCAAAACTTGTTTGGGTCTGCAAAATTAAATTTTTTGGTATCGATTAATATCTGGATGTTCACTATTTTTGACACCTTACTGCATTCTCATTCAGTCACATTAAGAAGTACCGTTTAGGTATCAGTGCATTTACACCAAACAAGTATGTGTAAATTTCATACTGTATGGACACCAAAGGACAACTAAGCATTGACAACTAAAAATAATAAATAATAAATAATACAATATACAACCATACCCATTAACCTTTGTAACTTTTTGATTGTATTCTGTAGCTTAATGCTTCTTTTAACCCATTTGAAAATATTTATTTAGAGCTGTACGTGTGACAATAAATACTGATGCTTGAATAGGAGGCACTGATCTATATGTTCAAAGTATCCATGTGCATCTCTTTTGATTGTAAGAGCTTTGGTGGTAGCTCTATCCACACTGAGGCCATTATCTCTTCTCTGAGTAAATGTTCACTCGTCCTTTGTTTGGTTCTGGTTGAATAATGGGCTCTACTTTTGTGATGCCAAACACCAAACATGATTTATGCCACACAAAAGTCACTCCGCTCTGCCCTTTCCCTCTGCATGTCCCCGAAGGCTGCTGTTAAATGGACTTACAACCTGAGAGAATGAAAACTCAATTACTATCTCAACCTGCACTGTAGTCACTAAATCCACTTTTAATATCGCAGTATGAATCAGTAATACATGAACACATAGTCAAACAATGGGGTCATGTTTCCTATAAAGGACAGAGGATTTGACAGATGACTTGCTGAAGTGATCTTTGTTAATTGTGCATGCCACATAAGCAACTTGATTAAGACCAAAGAAAGTGAATTAAGTTTGATTATTCAACTTAAATTTAGGAGTTTTTAAAGGTCCTATATCGCACAAAATTGACTATTGTGAGCTTTAAGCCATGTTATAATGTTGTTACCTCCTCAAAAACATTCACACGTTTGAGTAATCCTGCATTATTAGTCTGTCTACAGCTCCAAAGCTCAAAATGCTCTGTTCCAGTTTGTGATGTCATTAGTTTTCAGTTTAACAGCTATCTTTTACCTTTTGTTCAGTAGAGAGGAACAATTTGAGGGCTAAAATGATCCAAATGATTCTAGTGAAGGTGTATGCAATTTAAAAAACTCTATGGAGTACTTCCTGGATTCATGATACATGACATTGCAAGGTGGAACAGAGTGTTTCCAGTTTCAGAGAAGAATATGCAGAGTTTGTGTGTTAAACATGTGTGAATGAAACACAACTCAACATATTTTTGTGATGAGGAAATAACATTATAACATAGAAAATAGAGTCATATGGGCCCTTCAGAACAAATATAAACTACAGGTCCTAACATATGTCTGTTTGTTGTATTTTATCCCATCACAATAAATTCATCAACATGAATAAATGGTGTTCACTGATTGCACTAAATGGCAGATTTTGTGATTGCCCTCCCTTTAACATTGAAAGGCAATTTCTCACTGACAACTCAACCTGTTTACTTGAAACTCCCAATCCTTTATAATCAATCAAACTGACAAAGCATGTTGGGCTGCAGCAAAGAAATCCCTTTAAATGTTTATTATACATTTCACTCTCGCCCTCAGTGTTCAAACTTTAGCAGGTTGCATCTCTGTAATTTCTCTGTATTTTTTGCATTATAGGAAACATATTATACAAGTCTTTTTTCTTCTGTATTAAAGATGCCATTGCTTAGATGCCCACTGCTGTATACTTAATTACTTTTTCTCATACTGTGATAAGATTCAGCCATGCTGCATTTAATGTTATTTATCTTTTCTTTAGAGCAGGGTTCTGCACTTTTATGAGTGCAATGACACAGGCAGGAGCAAAAATCAAGGCCCTTTCATGGGTTTTGCGTTCAAATTTAAATAATTCATTAGCATTAATTCATTGATGCATGTACATCCCTATTTTACTGACCCCTTGTGGTGGGAGTTTTTATTTTCTAACCCTATCTCAAGGTCAAATCCAGTGCTAACAGAATGCGCAAATATATCTTATCATATCCGTTTACACATATTCAGGAAAGTATGTACAAAGCTAAGTATGGTTTCTCCCATTATGATACTGCGACGAATGCCAAGACGCCTTGAAGATCCCTTTAAAGATAAAAAATATATTTGCTTTTGCCCTGACCACAAACACTTAAGTCTACAAACACTCCATATTTTATAGTGACATCGAGTTCCTGTTTTGTAAAGTTCCTGACCATTCATCTGTACAATGACTCACCTCTGTGGCAATTTGTATAAACAAGGAGCACTTCCTGTCATTTTTGGTTTTCTGATTTTAATCTCGACACAAATTGCACAATCAGCAACACATTATTTAACAGCTACTTGTCTCACTTTATGCAGCGATCTGTGAAAACCAAACAGACAGCCTAGAACACAGCCAGGGAGGGTAAAACAAGAAATATTACATTTTAACTTCAGATTCATATTTGATTCAGATTCATATGTTTTATATTTATTTAATATTGTTTTGAGATGATTGTAGTTGTCACCAGTAGACTTTGTTCACAGTCATTGTTTCAGGAACAGTGATTGGACAAATACTTGGAAAATTGATTTAGTTACAGAATACTGAGTAACTGCATTAAAATTTTGTAACGTATTCTGATATATGGTCCAATCAGAGTACTGTATTCTGAATACTTTGAATCCTTTTACACAAGTTGCTTTGTTGCAGGGGTTTCCAACCTGTAGCTCGGGATCTACCAGTGGCTCTCCATCCCCTTCCAAGTAGCTCACCAAGGGATTTCTGAATTATAAATATTGTGCTGAATAACTAAGATCTAATTAATTAAATGCTTATTATCATTGTAAATGCATGCTTTTAATGCCTAAACTGTGCATTAATGCATGGATAATGTTTCAAGCTTTATAGGCATCTAACTGTCCCTATCTAACGCTCATTGTGGCTCTTATATTTACTTAATTTCTTCCATCCATCCATTTTCGTCCGCTTATCCGGGGGCCGGGTCGCGGGGGGAGCAGCCTAAGCAGGGACTCCCAGACTTCCTTCACCCCAGACACGTCCTCCAGCTCCTCCAGGGGGACCCCGAGGCGTTCCCAGGCCAGCCGAGAGACATAGTCCCTCCAGCGTGTCCTGGGTCTTCCCCGGGGCCTCCTCCCGGCGGGACATGCCCGGAACACCTCCCGAGGGAGGCGCCCAGGAGGCATCCGGAACAGATGCCCGAGCCACCTCAACTGGCTCCTCTCGACGTGGAGGAGCAGCGGCTCTACTCCGAGCTCCTCCCGTGTGACTGAGCTCCTCACCCTATCTCTAAGGGAGCGCCCAGCTTCCAACCTCTAAAATGAGTAGCTCTCTGGTATTTTTGTTTTGTAAAGGTAGCTCAGAGGAAAAAGGTAGAAGACCCCTGCTTTATAGCATATCGTAAAGAACATGACGAATAATTACAAACAGCTTTATTTTTAGCACTGTTGGTGAAGCATTTGTTTATGTTTAATTAGAGATGAAAAATCATACATGCACATACCACAAGAGCTGTGTTTTTTGTTTTTCTTAATAATATTGTGAAGTTTAAAGCCAAAATTGCCATCATGTATTTATTTTAATTTAAGAAAATAACTGAATACCACCAAATGAAAGAGTAACTGTACCGTAATATAGTCACTCAGAACTGAGTATTCAGGATACATATTTTCAGTACATGTAGTCAGTTACTCCCCAGTGCTGTCCAGGGAGGACATTCAGCATAATAATAATTTTTTATACATGAACCTGACACAGTCCTATTCACGCAAAGACGTTTACTCATGAAATACCAGTTTACCTTAAAGATAAAATAACTGTTTTTGTAGTTTGTCTGTATTGCTTTGTAGATGTCATGTTTCTTGCAGTTCTCAAGTTTAATCTTCAAATGCTTCTGAGGATCAAAAAAGATGGAAATTTAGCGTAGCATCCTATTTACTGCTGAAACACGCTTTCTGTCCTGATTTAGAATTCTTTCACAAGAGACTTTGATGTAATCGCACAGATGCTGCTAAGACATCCTCTCTCTTCTTTGTAGACAGAAATCACAGCATTGCTTTACAGGTGCACCACAACATTTAGGCTACTTTTACTAACTACTATACTTCATTCATTTACTTTAATTGCACAAATCTTCAGCTTCTGTAATGTATTTGAGTAATTTTATTTGTTTATTTGGTTTATTTAACAGGGACAGTGCCAACTTGTAAATACATTTAGCGTTTTAAAAAGCATGAACAAAAAACTTGAATAAACTGATAATGAACAAATAGTTAATTAAGAATAATTCAGGTTTAGTAACTATACTTCATGAATATACCAACCCTAACTGCTAACCCATTAAAGGTGGCACATCAAGGCATGATTCTGTGGAAATGGAAAGTTAAAACAGTACATTCTTCATAGAAATAGATACGTTTTATGCCATACTGTGGAATATTATACCCAAAGGAATCCATGGAACCAGGCTTAAGAGTCAGGTTTGTGGAGATGCAAGTAAGGACACATTTTTATACCTTCTTCAGTGCAGCAAACAAAACCAAAAAATGTAAAACAAAAAACAAAAAAAAAAAAAAAATATATATATATATATATATATATATATATATATATATATATTATATATATATATATATATATATATATATATATATGTTTTTATTTTGGTGTATTGTTTGTTAGAAACTGTGACTTTCAGAATGATTAACAGTCTCATTAATACGTTAACCTAACTCCTAACATCTAACCCTTTAAACCTCATTCTCAATAAATGATTTTTTTTTTTTTTAATAAAGGCTAATGCAGGAGTAGTTATTATAAAGTGGTGGTCAACTTTAGATACTGATATTTACATCTGAGCAAATGTCACATCACATCACCTAAATCAGTGGAGTCAGCTCATGTGCAGTACTGTCCACAGAGAACAGCCACACCTAACATTTTCAAAGCTTCACAGCACTGGGCTGAGAGGATGTGAAGGCTGCATGCTGTTTACGTGTCATGAAAGAGCTCTATAGCAGGTGTGAAATCATGACTCAGATCCTAAAGTGTGATCACACAAATGTCGTTTTCCTTTGCACTTATTGAGACTTTCCTAAGAATATTTCACTAGAGTTGGAGAATTGTCTTTTATATATAAAAATAGAGAGAGAATATCCCATAATGTTATATTTATTGGAATCTGAGTGATTAGCACTGTAACCACATTGCAAATGTCTAATATTTAAGAATGGGCCAAACTCGACTCACATGGAACTTTTTTTTTTTTTTTTTTATTAATATTTTTGTTTTTCATGCATGAATGTTATTAAAAATACATGTTTCAAAACAATAAAAGGTATCATATTAAGATGCAAAAAAAACAAAACAAAAACAAAGCACTCACTGTTTAAAATAAAATGCCTTTATTAATTTACAGCATGTCTTCATGGACAACTTACAATGGACTTTGTTAGTTGTTCATTAAGACATGCTGTCAATTAATAAAGGCATTTTACTTTTTGTGCCTTGGGTTTTTTGCATCTTTAAATTGGCTTCCCTTTCCCAAAGAGTACCACTGAGTTCTATCTACTGTGTATTATCCTCTGGAGGTCCAGGAAGCACTCCTTTTGAAACCTTTTTTATAATTAAAGGTATTATGTTGATCTAAATCTGTTATGTGTTAACAATTAATAGCCACTATAAATGTGTAATTTTTTTTCTATTTTAAATGTATTCTATCAATAAACATGAAACCTTATCTCATTTCCTTAAGGACATGTAATAGGTTTGTTTTACTAATTGACCCTCCCTGTCTTATTGTACCATCAGAGCAGAAATCTGATTAAAGCAGAGTTAAGTTCATTAAGACTTCATTAGCTTGATATAAACTAACACAGATGCCCCGGCCTCTGCCCACAACACCACACACATCTGTTCAGATCTTCTTCACGTCTCTTTCATATGTGGAAATGGCCCATTTTAAAGAGCTGACTTCACTATAGCAACAAATAATGGATAAACAACACTACCTACATACTGACAACTTCTGGGAATAAGCTTAAATGTGGCAGACTAAAAAAAAAAAAAAACATCCAATAAACATCAGATTTTTTTAACCAGATAATGCATTATTTCAGTCTCAGTCTAGAAATATATTGAATTGACACACTTTTTAAAAAGAAACTTAACATTATATGACACATGTACACAAATTTTAACAAACTGGTGGACAGTAAAAGAGGTTGGTATAATAAAACATAGCTATAGGAGATAGAGTATTTACTGTTTCCCCAAAATGGAAAAGTCAAAAGTAAAGATTGCTAGCTGCTGTGTGTGTGTGTTTTATATTTACTATAGTCTTTTTGTTATACATCTGGTATGTGTCTGACCTAAATCTGACTTTGTGACACAAGTCTAACTGAGGTGTCTTTTTTATCTTCTTTTCTCTTCTCACAGACTGTCTGAAGAGGACTACCTTCTGCCTCCACTCTGCTCCATTCATCTTTTATGTTTGGTTGGTAAATTATTGAGGAAACATCGTATTACTCTCAGTTAAGGTAAAATCCTTCTGTCGTCAGAAGAGAAACCAACTTTTGAGAAAGTGCACATCAATGTACGAATTTCAGATAAAAGAGCACAAATATAAGACACAGATATCATCCAAATCAATAGAGTATGTGGTGTATGGAGTTTAAACATGCGTGAATGAAACAAAACGCAATCTAGGTATATGTTTGATGAGGAAATATTACAGCTTAGATCAGAACATAGCAGAATATGGCCACTTTAATAGCTAAATTTCATCCATTGTCCTAAAGCAGATAAAAAAACATTCCACATTCAATTAGACAATAACAGACACATTGTATTTACATATCTATTTATTGGGAGTGTTACCCTCTTGTCTCCATGGAAATGTTATTTTAGTGCCTGGATTCTTCCACATGATGGTATTAAACTTTTAATTGTTCAAAACTACCTTGAAAAATATGCATTCTTACTGTAAGTGGGCTCAACTCTCTACAGATCTGGCCTGTAACCTTGCCTAGCAGTTGTCATCATGGAAATAAATAAGTCTAATACCATACTGTGGAACATTCCATGCAAAGCAATAACTGCTCCATGTTGACAAGCAGGTGATGGACCCTCCACCAGAAAAGTTACATAGTACACTTTAAAAAACAATCTACTAAAATAATTAATTTCTTCCTCAAACTTATTTCTAGAGAAAATACTCCCAAATTTGACAAACAGTGCTCTAACATTTACAACAGAATTGCATTTTCAGTACTCATGCAGTGCTTTCTTCATAACTCACTGAAACATCTAATAAAGGCCTACTCACTTCTGGGTCAGTGCTTTGGTGTAGTTCAATTTTCATCTGTATTTAAGGAAAACCGGGGTGATAAATGTCCACTCATCCATAAACACACAGAGGAGAGGACACTATAAAAAAAATCTATATTTCTTAGATGTGTAAAGCAGCCAGAGAAGATAGGTCAATGCATATTGTGTTGTACTTTTTCTTTTGTTTGTTTCTTTTTTTGTTTTTTTGTTTTTTACAGTTCACTTTTCAAATCCCTTTTCACATATATAATTTCTTTAGCAATAATCCTTTCTTTTTTGTTTATATTGGTGTCAGACTTTTATCCTAAACAGATTTATACTTTATATACTTTATTATTTTCAGTAGCTCACTTAAAGATGCTTACCGGCAATGTATACTGTAGTGTCCTTGGGCAAGACACTTTATCTGCCTTTCCTGGAGTGTACGCATATGTGAGTGTGACTAGGCAATAGCAATAAAATCATTTATAAATTTTGTTGTTTATGGCAATATTTTTCCATTTGTTATAAAGCCTTTGGCAGCACTGAATATGTACACATACAGGATCAGTATCAGTAGAATAATCCCTCCACTTTTTAGTATTCAATAGCTACAAATATATGGCTACACTTTGATCAAATGTTGTACACTAACTTTTAATATGAATCTTCCATAAAGTTACATAAGCCCATGTCCTTCATCTGAAATTATGACATTCAATTTTCCCTGTACATTACACAAGGGGGCTATCGCTCGATTAAAACATATCGTATCATCTCCACTGAGCCCAGAAGACACTCAGAACAGTAATCAGTATCACTCCACAGCACCAGCTCTTTGGGGACTGCACCAATCCACTAACACCGGTATATTTCTCTCCAAAGACTGCCTGCTTCATTTAATAACGTGTCCTTGAGAGAAGACAGAAAGAAAGACTACAAATTATTATAGATAATTGTTTTTCTAATTGGCAAAATGTTTGTCATTTGTTTGTGATTATAAGACTATAAAAACTATAAAACTATACAGATTATAAGACTTTGTAGTTCTAGCTCGCAGTCTGAACATTTTGAATAAGGACAATATAGAAGAGATGAATGGAAAACTGGATACAATAAATGTTTGCATGTTTCCTGGTATTCTCTCAAAGATTATGTTTACCACTGAGCAGATGTGGTTAGTACTCATTTACTTTAACTTAACTTTTTAAAGAACTGCATGCTCACCATTATGTAACACATAAGCCTATGTCCTGTCACTAATCATGTCATCTTTGTATCTTTGTTTTCCTTATGACCTCTTGTACATAGTTAAGATATTTTTTATTTCTTAATTGTATTTTATTTTAATTTACTTGTACATATACATTTATATAATTATGCTTTGATGGACACTAGTCTTAATATTTTAGTTACTTATTTAGAATTTATTATTACCATTTATATATTTCTCTTTCTCTCTTCTCTTTATTAATTTTATTATTTAATTTCCCTTGTGGATCTATAAAGTTTGTCTAAGTCTAAGTGTCTAAGTTTATATATTTAATTTTTGTGAATATAAGATTGTCTGCATTATTTGCAGTGTTGACCTGATAATTAAATCAACTGCAAATTATAAGATGTTGTGGTGACAGTTACTCTTACTTGATTTCCTCAAATACTGTTTACTCTTAGTTGAGTAATTTGAGTAATTTCTTGGACTACAACAGTATTTTTTGGCTACTCTTCACACCTCTGCTCATGGTTTAGCATATTTGTTTACTGTACAAGGAAATATAGAGCCTCTAAACAGAGAAAACACAAGAGTAAGCAACTATTTAGAGCAAAATCAACATTGCTTAAAGCAAGCTGTTTGAAGATTAATAACATAATCTTCTTATTCCTCTCGAGTGGGTGATCCAAAAACTGGTCGTCAACACTCACAGCACTGACCAGTCCAGCAGGAGGCCCCGTGGACCAGAGGGGGCCTATTAGCACTTCTTATAACAGATGTGAAAAAGTGAGAGCACCAGAGACGGACTGAAAACTGGGCCAATATGTGATGTGCTGCGGTATGAGCCAAATATCAACACATAGAACAACTGACCATACGTTTAGAGACTTGGTTGTTTGTCATCTTTTACTGTCTCTTTTGTCTTGTCATAAATATTTACATTCAGTGCTGAGTGCCTGTCGAAAAAGTAATTGCTTCTTTCATTGTTTATTAAATAGTGGCAATTAACCTTTCCAAGTGCTTCTGTCTTGATGTATTCTAAAGTAAAACTGTCTTATGTGAGCTGGATAAATAATATAGAAGGTATGCATGGTGAGTTTGGTCCCGTATACATCATCTCACTCCCACCTTTCAAAACTTGTGCTAGTTGGTGAGTCTCACTGGAGTTCATGTATCTCTGTCTCCATGCTAGACCAAGATTTATAGACATGGGCTCCAGTCATTGACTAAGATAAATGAATCATGTTACACTATAGACAGATGTGCATAGCATTGTCATACATGTCATTCATTATGCCAAATTTAAGAGATTCCTTGGTAGGCCACACTGCAAAAACTAAAAGCTAGTCAAGTTAAGATTACTTGAATTAAGACATTTTTATCATGATTTGAGTAAATTTCACTTGACAAGTAAAATGATCTACCAGTGGAACAAGACTGTAGTTAAAATATGAAAACACATTTTGAGGTAAGAAAAACAACAACTCTTTTCATTAAAAAAAAAAAAAAAAAAAAACTAAATGTAACATTGCTTGAGTTAAAAAACACACTTATTCATTGGTAGATAATTTTACTTGTCAAATTGAATCTAAAGTAAAATGTTCTTAATTTAAGACATTTTAACTTACCTAGACATAGCTTTTTGCAGTGTAAGCGACCATTGATCAAATGCCACCCATATGCCCGAAGTCTAGCCAGCATGGACTTTTCCCTGTTCTCAGAAGGACTCCTTATCACCTCAACAGATGTCTTGAACACCCTAATATGTTAATTATTGTGTGGTGCCTCCTGCAGACATCTTATTAGAGTGTGGACTGTTCTCCAGTCACTCCCATAATATCATTAGTTCATAAGGCACACTTAAGTACACCCCAGGTTTTCACACAAGGGGCCATTCGTGAATCTGGTGTAATGAATGGTGGCTGAGTGAAGAAATAAGTAGAAAATAATCAGATCAATTTTACAATATACTTTTGTTTTTGTATGGTTAAAGTTACTCAATGACAGGGTATAAGGATCATTTTCTGTTTCTTTGAGCTGTAGGTCTCTGGTCTGTTTAGGCTCAAAGGAAGAAATACGAAATACGTTACGTCTAAGTTTATTTGACTTAGCTTCAATATTATTTTAATATTGTGGAGGTGTTGATTGCAAGCTTGGTCAACCAAAGTTTAAATCAAGAATGCATTTCAATTTTGATTTGAAGTCAGAGGCATAGGCTACAGTGATTTTAATAAATCCATTAAGCACTAATTTAATCTATGGGTACACTGCAGCCCATACGCTTGATTGTCTCTTTAATTGAGCAGAATATGAATCGTTTAGGATGTTCAAAGTCAAAGTAGTTATAAGGTCAATGCGCGTTGATAAAGGGCCAATTACAAGAACACCGTGTGCACCGGTCAAGCAAATTAATATTAAGACTACCAGGCTATAAATCCATTACTGTCTGCGTAATAATTTTATGGTTCAGTGCTTTTGGAGTTACTGCGCCTCACCAATCATAAGCTTTCGTTTGCGTAAAGAAATGCATAAAGCGAATCTCACAGATTGACGGGGTGCTAGCTTTATTTTTTGACATTTGTGTATCTTACGTGTGCGTAAACTTCAGACCTCTCTTTGATGTGGAGTGACAGAAAGTGGCTTACTCACCTGTCAACGCTGATGACACACAGGGTCATGATGGAGGCAGTGCAGCACATTACATCCATGCCGATGAAGATGTTACAGAAGACTTCTCCAAAGAGCCACTTTCCTCCGGTGAGATCTGTGACTATGACAAATGGCATCACAACTATCGCAACTGACAAGTCCGCCACTGCCAAAGACACCAGCAGATAGTTGGAGGGCTGCCTCAGTTTCTTCACAACGCACACGGCAATCACCACCAGCGTGTTCCCCATGACGGTGACAGCCGTGATCATCGCCAATAACACCCCAATAATGATCTTCTCCGGGCGCCCGAAATCCAGCAACTGTTCCCCGCAAGACTCGTTCCACATGGCGGTGGGACTAATGGTGACCAGGACGTTGTACAAAAGCTGCAAAGAGCCATTGATAACTTCGGAAATATCCTCTTTCTTGTTAAAAGTGAGCTCAATTCCAGAAGTATTGAACATTACGACGGCACAATCCCGGTGGCGATGTAAGGGACGCCTCGCCAGCAGCGCGCTCTAGTTACGCGCATATTTGGTATTTGTCCACTCCGCTGTCAGTGCTGTGCTGTTCAGCGGATTCACATTTAGTTCACATCAAAACCTCCAAACAAAAAAACAAAACCAAAAAAAAAAACAAAAAACAAAAAACAAACAAAAAAAACTAAACAGGATCCATGAGCGGAGAAAGTGCGAGACAGGACACACAAGCGCACTGCAGACCTTGGAGGAGAGAGAACTTTGGAGCGGAGAACAGGCTGTGTGCGTGCGTCTCGATTGAAGTTGATGTCTCCCAGTGCGCCTCCAAGACAAATGTGGACAGAACGGGGGAGGCGTTCAGGTCTCCAAACCGCTCCTATCCGTGTGACGCATCACTTAACGCGCACGGACAGCCCACATTTGAGATCATATATGGAACTTAGGTTGATCAAGTAGCCTATAGATCTATATGGAGTCTACATAAAATAATAATAGGCTATTCAAGTTGCTGTAGGTTTGTTTTACGTCACAAGCACGTAGGTCTACATCCAATCGAATATTTATCTTAACATTACTGGACACTGAGGCTACATTGTTTAGGAAAATATTAAAATCAACGCACAAAAATAATATCTTTCCCACGTGTTTGGATAATAGAGATATCTTGCCTTATAGTTGCATGTGCCTGTTAGTAGGAGCTTCATGGTTTAAAAATAGCTGCAACCCAAAGTAGAAACCAAACCAGACAACTGCTCTTTTGACATTTTGATTTGACTGATAACATGCTTGATGTGTTGGCTTTTTGAAGGACAAATCACACGGGAGAGGAACTTTGGCTCCTTCATTACAGTGGGGCCGGACATCTGTGTATTTGTCCCTACAAGCTCAGAGGGGGCTCTGCTGTTCCCACAATCCCATTTGGCCAGTGATTCTCAAAACTGTGGTGTGGGTCCTGTTGGTACAGCCTTCTAAAATTGAAGACTACAGTTTTAATTTTAAGTGAAACGCAGAATCATTCACCTGATCCTGTTGTAGTTTTGACAGTTTAGTCTTGTTTCCACCTGTTTTTGTCCCTTTTAGATCCTGGTGAGACTTTATAACTGGAAATCTAAATATTTGCCTATAGACTTAAAAGGGGACATGTTATATAAATTTTACTTATGAGCAGTGTTTCTCTATCATTATATTTCTCAGATTTATCTTTCATTGATTCACGCACTTTTGAGTAAACCTGCCGTGTGTATTCAAGCCTTGAGTGGCAAAAATATTGCTGTTTTCACCTACCCCCTCCTCCCACAGCCCTGTTCATCTTTTAATTATAAAAATTCTCCATATATGCTCCATATATTTGGGGTTCCAAAATGCCATGTATACCACTGTTCAAAACCATGTAATTGTTATACTCATTACATTGGACTGTTTCTTTTAATATAGCTGTTTCAGTATTACAATTTACAATAAAATGTAAATGTAAATAATGATCTATGAATATGACAGTTTCATACTAAACCACAAAAAGTAATAATGCCTTCTTTAACATTACACCTGATCTCCCTCTGTCTTCGGAAGTTTATACCACAAGACCATTTACTCATTCTGTCAGACAGGTCACATAAAATATTCCCATTAAGCACCGCTGCCTAGAGCTTTCTCTGTCAAGACAAATGTATGTTTAAACCAGTACATGTGGTTTACTGGGTGGACCATATTGCCCGCTCTTGAGGCTTATGCAAATTGGCCTGTCAACATCTCTTTCCTGAGAGGGTCTTAATGAGAATAACCAGTATGGATAACACCTGCTATAAGAGCAATGGTAAATGGTAAATGGTCAGATTTTTATATAGTGCTATTTTCAGGTGAGAGTTATAACTGATTGGTAGGGCATTCAGGCTTTAAATGTCTATACAATATGCATTTTGGCATACATTAAATGTTAGTGGGGAATTTATAATACAAAATCATGATATTGATTTTAGGCTGACATTATGGGACAACAGATGAAAGTTTTTTGATTAGTTCTGTACAAAAATGTTACAAATACCATATTGTTTAATATAGATATCATATTATATGCTACTAGATCTTGTTGTCACCTTTAGTGAAATGGGTCCTGTTTGTTGGTGTTATTACAATTGAAACTGATAGTGTGGCATACTTTTAAACAATACTGAGACATTGTAAAATAGTTTGCTATCATATAAACTCAGCAGATGGTAGACTGCTATTGGTATTTCGGCTGATAAATGCAGGCTTAGTGTCTCCCAGATCATGGTACAGCTGGCCATTGACAAAGGCAAAATCTAAACATATAATCAACATGTGACCTCAAAAGCTTGTATCTTAGCAATATCCTGTCTGCTGCCAAAATCTCAAGTAGCCTGTCCAGATGTTACTAAGTCTGAATCCAAAAACAATTCCCATGTGGTCTGAACCATGTCTGTGCACAAGCTTATAGTATCAAGTGAAAATGACAAGCCCGTTCTTCTCCAAAAAGTATTTTATTTCAGCATAAGTGTCCAATGTTCCCATCTAAAACACATTTATTTTGATTCTTGCATTGTTCCACGGTGATCGGGGGGGTAATAGCAAATTTTAAAAAATGAAGGTAGCAATAATAAAACATAGTAGGTCATAATAGCCAAATAAATAAAATGAGGTAAGTAAGTTTTTATTTACATAGCAGTTTTCACAAACATATTTCACAAAAATGCTTTACAGATCATTCTTCATTCACTCCATCCCTGGTGGTGGTAAGCTACTATAATAGCCACAGCTGTCCTAGGGCAGACTGACGGAAGCGAGGCTGCCAATTTGCACCATCTGTCCTTCTGACCACCACCTTCACTCATGCACATACCACTTTCATACTAGAAAATGTGGGTGAAGTGTCTTGCCTAAGGACACAACAACAGTTTTTGTGACTGGCGCCGCACTGTGGTACCTGATTTTCCCAGTGGCCTCCCATCCAGGTACAAACTAGGCCCAGCCTTGCTTAGCTTCTGAGATGCGAAAGGATCAGACTTTGACAAGCCGGTATGGCCACATCTAATGAGAGCTTCACAAAAATAGTGCTCCTTGTGTACCCCAACAATTATCCCCAACCTCACTTCTCCACCCTCCCAGGCTACCACCCTCCCTCCCTGCACACACCCTATATGACCCTTTGCCCTTTATGTGGAGTGTGTGTCCCTGACTTTTTATTGTTGTGATGAAATTACCTTCTGTTGTAGCCTACATTCTTTTTTGCCTTATTATGTTTCATCATGTTTGTAAATAGCACATTTCCTTCCAACAAAACAAGCTGAACAATATATGTGTTTTCTGGCTTTTTGAGAGGGGGCAATCTCTTCTGTGACTTTTGTATTTACATTTTAGGCAGGTCTATAAAGTAAGCCTATTGTGTCCATGACTGTTGGCCATTGCCTATTGTGGCAGAGGCACCAGAGAAAGAGCAGAGAGCAGTTCTAAATGCGGAGGGTGAACACACAACTGTTTTTAGGTCACTAGTCAGCCATATTGGCAATTAGCCTTAAAGACTTGAAATAATCACAGAAATGCTCCCAGAGGTATAGAGATGAGGACCTGGAGCTCCCATTTGCTTCAGCTCCAATAAATTACTATTTGAGAAAAGAACCGCATTTACCTATAAGCAAGTCTTTGCTGCAATACTGGATTAGGCCTTTACATAGTAAGTCACTGTTTGAAGAGGTTTTAGTAGCAAAAGGCTAAGGGAAAACCACACACAGAAATATTTTATCATGCTAAAAAATACTTTTAGCCTTAGTATTTTACTGATAGTTCTTTCCTTCTGGCTAAACCTTACTGTATTATTCACACAGCAACATGATGTGTCAAAAGGGAAATTTAAACATGGATATAAAAATTATTGTTAACTTATTATAACTAATAGGCCTATAATATTTATATAGATCTAAATGTGGATGCTGTGCAACTTATTCTTACCAAGGCAGATGTTATATTCAGGAGATATAATCAGCAATCAGCAATGTTTACTTGTTGAAGGGAAAAAAACACCTCAGGGAGCTTTGTGTGTTATAGTGGCCCAGCATTTGCACTGTCTGCAGCTTTCATAATATGATGTAAAAGAGCGTTTTCTCAAACAATATTAATTATTTTCCCTTGATCCAAAGGGTTTTGGAGCATAGGTTTTAGCAATTGCCTGTACTGTAGTTTTAAATTTTGTTAAATAACAACTGTGTTTAAAACAAATAAAAATATGAGAGCATGCATTTTACCAGAAGAAAAAAAATATTAAAGCATATAGCCAACCAATGTTTATATTCATTTTAGTAGTGAAAGTCCACCTCTGCTTTTCTCATTGTGCAGTCTTTCACTGAATTGTTTTGAGCTGTTCGGTTTGGTTGTTGGTTGGACACAAATTCAACACCTATTGTTTGGCCGAATGAATATTTATTGGGCATTATTGATTTTAATTATGTTTTGTATATTTGGGATTGTGATTTTTAAGCCCCAGTGTTTGTCATTATACAGCCTTTTACAATTGTTGCTATCTTTTCGATTTCTTAGTTTATTTCAGTGCAATCAAGAACATCAAGAATAGCAACAATTAATACAAGTGAATCTACAAAAGGAGGCCCATTGTTGTCCCAAATATTTAATTCCAACATGTCACAATTCTGTAAGGGCGGCACTGGCAGTGTTTAAAGCATGGACTGTATATAGGCTTTAACTGACTTTATACAGTCTATGGTTCAAAATGTACTGCAATAGTATACATTGTTAAGAGCAATTGCTTTTTAACCTCTTTCTACAAACTAAGACGGCTGTTTCTTTTATACTGTTTTAAATATAAAAAATAAAGTATTGTTGGTGAAAATTGTGTATGGTGTGAACCACTGTAAGAATAGCGGCGTCTTTGCAGCAGCTAAATGTGGATCCAATAAATAAACATGCAACATTAAGTCTAAATGATTGATTATGCATTCATTTTTTCATTAGAGGGAGACACATCCTCTCTTCAGTCCACACAGTCTAAAACGAAATCATTACAAGACTGACAGCGTTGTGAACCAATACACTTTTTGGCAAACCACTACATCCTCCAATCAGATTGATGTGTTCGGTGGGCTGCTGCTGTTACGAGTAAACTACGGGAAATATCCGGTGAAACTCGAGGCTGGAAGTGACCGTGAGAGGCGCCTTCTGCTGCTGTTTAGAGGTAGCTACTGGTTCATAAACGGACATTGAAAGTGCTAATTACAAATACTACGTAGAAATTTGTAACTGTCTATAAAATGTATTTTATTTAGTGTTTTTTTCGTTCTCTTGAACACGTGTTTCACAAAAATTAGCTAGCTTTTGAATGTACGCTACTTAGCTAGCTAGGGTTACCGCTAAAACTTTAAAGCTAAAAAATTCGCGCTAAAACGTCATTTTTGTTTAAGGTCATTGAAAGCACATGCATGTGAATATGGTGAACTATGAATTTGGCATAATCAAAAGTTAAAGTGCAAATGTGCAGTCCGATTAAAAGAAGACCAAGACACCATTACAGCTGTTATTTAATTAGCTTTGACAACTTGTAACAAAAATGTATAATCTTTAATAAGAATGCCCTGTTAAAATTATACAGATTTCAGACGTAACTATTTATGCAAGCTGATATTTAGTTTACTTTTGGTGTGTAATTCCATATTTTATCTGATGTTATTTTGTGATCTTTGGAATATCAATTCTTTCTTATTATGCTTATGGTTTTTACCCTGCAGTGTGCCTGGATTTCTGCTTTAGATTAGATGGATCCAAAAAAGACTCCAGATTTTAGTAGGATAACCAGCACCCCTTGGTTGGGACGTGGACGAGGGCTGCAGCCTGTGGAGCCAGCTGTAGGACGTGGTAGAGGGTTTCTACCTTTTACTGAAGAAAGTATTGTAGAACAGGCCAAAACAGTTCCTGCTCTTAGCGACAAACTACAAGAGCTAGGTGTGACAGGCTTCACAGAACCTGGTATTGGACGGGCCAGAGGGCTGCTGGTTCAGCCCTATGGAGGGGCCCGGGGCCGGGCCAGGGGACTGGCCTTTGCAGGTGGAGAACCACAGTTAGGAGTTGCACAAGGTGCAGTTTTACCCACTCTGCAGCTCAAACCTGGACCAGCTCCTGTAGAAGAACCCAAAAAGCAGGAACAGGAAACAACTGTAGGTAAAACTATATGCTTGACTTATTGTGCAATCAATTATTAATACATTTTCTGTGGACAGGAGGACATACCACTTCAAGGCCAGGGATCCACTCTTGTCTCAATGTTTAGGGGAATAGGGATTGAGCCCTCATTGTCATCATGGGGAAGAGGATCCATACCAGTGGGTCTGTATAACAGCGTAATTCAAGGCTACAATTTAAAATTCCACATTTACACATTTCTTCTTCATTGCTTATTAAACAGTCTGATATTTTTAAAACTAAATCTTTAAAAAAAAAACTTTCGCATGTATTTAATGTGTTCTTCAGGAAGAGGTTTTGCTGGAGAACTGGATAAACCTGCACAGCCGTCATTCTCCTCTCCACTCTCCAGTGGGACAAAAAGCCTGGGCAAACCAGAAGAGGCCCTAGGTCGTGGCAGCAGGTTGGTTCAATCAAAAAGGGGTTGGTTTTCATCACACCTGGAAACCCAGTTAATGCTTTTCATGAACATATCACAGTTTGCTTGGGCATCAGCGGATGATGGGGCTTGGCAGAGCAGCGATGCCACAGATAGGAGCTGGACGAGCACAGCCGTTTCTGTCTGCTGCTCCTGGCCGTGTGGATCCAGTGACTCCAGCTTTACCTGCAGTTTTACCAGAAACACCTCCACAAACACCTTTATCTCTCTCAGGTGAAAGCATTATTTTTTAAAGGCTAATTTAGTTATATGTTGTTGAGTTTTTTATTTTAATATATCTATATATTTAGAAGAGAATGTCCGTAAGAGCCCACCTATCCTGGAATCAGCAAAGTCTGAAGTCAGAATGGAGGCAATTGGGTGAGCACAGTTTTATTTTACCTTCTGGAAAGCCATATACTCACTGACATTTTTGTTAATGTTGCAATATATGATGCAGTATAGGGTAGGAGAATGTTGTTATGTTTTATATGTTGTATATGAAATAACAACAAGTTAGTCTTTATAATAATTGTTAAAAATAAAACTAAGGTAATGTATATGTAGGAATGGATGGATAGCATACACATTTATTTGTAAATATTGAATGGGGTTTGAAGTAAGTATTTTTACTTCTTCTCACTCCCTTTTAAGCAAGCAGTGTCTGTTCTTTGTTTTGTTGTTTTGTATATGTTATAATACATATAAAAGTAAAGTGAAAATGTAGAAATTTCTTTTGTGCATGAAGGTCTTTGAATGACATCTAATTTTTCTCCTTCTGTTCCCGTATGTTAGCGAGCCTCTTCCCAAAATTGGAACCAAAGGAGTACCTATTACCATTGGCTCAAACCACATTGTTGTACGATGCAAGAATGAGGCAGTCTATCAGTACCATGTTACATTTGTGTAAGTATAGCTCCTTATTTATTCTCATCTTTTGGTCATGCACAAGTACTAACAATTTCTTTTGATATGTTAAGCCCCAATGTTGAATCCATAGCCATGCGTTTTGGTATGATGAAAGATCACCGCTCAACCACAGGAGAAGTGGTGGCATTTGACGGTTCTATCTTGTACCTTCCAGTGAAACTGAATGACGTAAGCCTCAGAGTAACAATGACATCACAATATTTTGATAACATTAAAATCTTGTGTAGGTGGTCCTCCTCAAAAGTCTAAGGCGGACGGATAATGAGGAAGTGCAAATCAAAATTCAGATGACAAAGATCTTGCCACCAAGTTCTGATTTGTGTATTCCTTTCTACAATGTAGTGTTGAGAAGGTAATTAACCTATAACTCTATACTGTTCAGTAACTTTTTTACACATAGAAGACAATACTTTTTTTTTTCAGAATTATGAAAATCATTGGTTTGAAGATGGTTGGACGTAATCACTTTGATCCAGAAAGTGCTGTCATTCTTGGAAAACACCGGTAACTCTTTAATATATAAAAGAAGAAATTACAGCATTCTATGTGAATATCTAGTGTAGTTATTTTTTGTGCTCTTTGTAGACTTCAGGTATGGCCAGGTTTTGCCACAAGTATAAAACACTTAGATGGAGGCCTGCTTCTCAATGTGGAAGTTATTCACAAAGTGTTAAGGAACGATTCTGTGCTGGATGTAATGTAAGTTAATATACACATTAGACACATCGCACCTCTCATCAACATTATTATTATTAATTTTAACTCATACTAATTATTATATGAAAATATGTAAATGTTAATTCAATCATTTCTGACTTGTTTACATAAAGATTCTTAACAGCATCATAGTCTATCCTATTAGAAAACATAGCCTTGTGAAAATAGATGAACCAAAATCTCATCATGACTGCATGTTGGTCTTGCTAGATAGTAGTCATATAGGAATATTCTACCACAAAACACTTTTTTTTTTTTTTATTTACCTCTAAAAACAGCACTATAAACTTTCTAAAACTAAAAACGGCCTTTGCAGGAATGTATTGTATCAGCAAAGCAAGGAGAACTTCCAGGATGAGTGCACAAAAGAGCTCTTGGGTAGCATTGTGATCACACGCTATAATAACCGCACATACCGCATAGATGCCATTGAGTGGAATAAGTCACCCAAAGATACATTCACTCTGACGGATGGCACCAAAACCACCTTTGTTGAATACTACAGGTGTGTCTTAATTGCTGTGCATTGAGAATAATCTTTTCAGCTTTTTAATTGGATCTTTCATAACAGCAAGAACTATGGCATTACCATTAAGGAGATGGACCAGCCTCTGCTCATGCATCGCCCAAAGGAACGCTCAAGGCCAGGAGGAAAGGTATTTTTATTTTCAAGTGTGTTATAAATAAAGTTAAAAATTAAGTGAATTGTTAATATTATATGGAAGATATAGTATACATTAGAAAATTCTTACTTTAAGTTACAGTAGTCTCAAAGCTGGCATAACTTGAAATGTAGCACCACATTGCCCCCTTGTGTTTGAAGCTGAAACTTTTGTATACATACATTTTTGCATATGAAAATGTATGTCATATGTGAAATGCTAAATGTCTAAAAGTCTGTACATGTGCAATAATCACTCAGCTAATTAAAATTAAATAGCACTTCTTTGTGGCACTTTTGTGAGTGGGATATTATGAGTTTGTACTTCAGGCTCAATTAGGTGGTCATGTATTGTTTGTATTATGTATGACATAATGTGTTTATAGCAAGTCATCACTGGGGAGATCCTTCTGGTACCAGAGCTTTCCTTCATGACTGGTATTCCTGAGAAAATGAAAAAGGACTTCAAATCAATGAAGGTTAATGTAGTAACCTAGAAGAACAGAATATTATGTATATTAACCACAGCATTCTTCAGTGTAAATGTGAAATTGCAGGACCTGACGAAGTACATCAATGTGAGCACAGAACAGCACACTCACTCGATAAAACAGCTTCTGAAGAAAATCAACAGCCACCCAGACAGTCAGAAGGAGCTTAATAAGTGGGGCCTTGAAGTCAGCTCTGAGATTGTCATCGTAAGACTATGTTTTCCCATCTAATACACGCAGGAAATATGAAATATTCCTTTTTTTTTGTTTGTTTGTTTACATAGACACGCTTGCATTAGCATAGTCAATGAAAAAAAAAAATCTAGTGGACCACATTGTGATATATTACCTTATCTTGCAGGTTAAAGGAAGATCTCTACCCCTTGAGACAATCTGTTTGCAGAGTTCATCTTTCACTACAGGGTCCGATATGTCCTGGTCTCGAGAGATTGTCCGAGATCCCTCCATCAGTGCAGTACGTAATGCAACCAGTGCTGAGCTAGTTTCTCTAAAAAGTGCTTTGTTATAGTTACTCATTACTTCTCACCAAAATGAATTATGTTGAGTGTGTAATGTGTAATAAATGCTCTCAGAACCAGCATTATTTTTAAGCTATTTTCCACAGAGCTTAAAGCTATATAAATATATATATATATATATGTTCAGATTTTTATAAATAATACACCTTATTTGTTAATATTCTATATTTAGAAGGCATCAGTCACCACATTTCCACCTTCCAAATGGATTATTAGAAATAATCTTGTGAAGAGAAAAAATGATCACTGACTACTAAAATTTTTAGCTGCCTTCCTACACTTTTTGATACCACAAACCTCAACATGACTTCAGCGAATGTGATAATTTTTTTAAAATGCATGTTTGAACCACCAACCTTGCTGGTAAAAAAGGTGGTACAGTGGCTAGCACTCAAGCTTCACAGCAAGAATGTTGAGGTTCGATCCTTGGGTTGCCCAAGCTTTTCTGTGTGAAGTTTGCATATTCTCACTGTGTCTGTGTGGGTTTCCTCCGGGCACTCTGGTTTTCCCCATGAACCCAAATGCACATGCACCATAGGTAGGTAAAAATCCTCTAGCTAAGGTAGTCTTACAGCCAAACTGTTAAATACATCACAAGATTTAATTGATCTATTATAGCTAAATATAAGGTTATTTCAGATCCCTTTGAACACTTGGGCCATCTTCTACCCTCGCCGCTGTGCTGAGCAGGCAGAGGAGCTGGTGACAAGTTTCAGAAAGGTGGCAGGACCCATGGGCATTAGAGTGGAGCGCCCCATTCATATGGAGCTCCAGGATGACCGCACAGAAAGCTATGTAAAGAGCATCCACTCACAACTCACTAGCAAGGTAAAGACTGCCATTGCAAAAATAATTTTCCTGAACCATTGTTATATGCTTGAAATCAAATGTAAACTTTGTAGTTTTGTTTTTTGTTTTGTTTTTGCAGCCCAACATCCAGCTGATTGTGTGCATTATGGTTGGCAACAGGGATGACCTTTACAGTGCTATCAAAAAACTTTGCTGCGTTAAAAGCCCAATCCCATCTCAGGTCTGTTACATCAAAACATTGTATTTAGATAACCATACAACATCAGAATTGTTTAATGGTGTCTTCTATTTTAGGTAATCAATGTTAGGACCATATCTCAACCTCAGAAACTGAAGAGCATTGCCCAAAAAATTATCCTGCAGATCAACAGTAAACTTGGTGGTGAGCTGTGGACAGTCAATGTCCCTCTGGTAACTGCTTTGATCCTCGCTTTTCATTTTAACAATTGACTTTGAAAATGTTTCTTCTTTTTAAAATGTATTTTTCTTTTTGGTTTTTAGAAAAAATTAATGGTGGTAGGTGTTGATGTTCACCATGACACTAGCAAGGCCCATCGGTCCGTTATGGGCTTTGTTGCAAGTGTGAACAGGTAAAACTAATAAAGAGAAGAAAAAAGGAGATACTGATGCAAGATTTCATTTAGTTTTCATTTTTTATGTCTTTAACTAGATAGTAATAAACTGCTTTCTTTCTAAGCTCACTGACCCGATGGTACTCAAGAGTAACTTTCCAGACCCCCACAGAGGAGCTCATCCGTGGCTTCAGGGTTTGCTTGTTGTCTGCTCTGCAGAAGTACTACGAGGTAAATGTATTTACACTGAATTTTGCTGTTATTGTCCCAAATAGGTTTCCAATCTTTGAGTAGCTTGATAACAGATTTTCAAAGCATATTACCTACATTTTGTAGTCAAGTTTGATTTGTCACTTTCTTGCTGCCAATCACCCAGCAGTGCTGCTGTCTCAGTCAAGCGTGATTGTTGCTGACAAGTGAATTCACACCTGCATCCCCATGAACACTGCAAAGGAGATAAAATCATACAGTTGAGTGGCGTAAGAAGTGACTTTTTATTCACAAATATCAACAAGTGCATGTGTTTGATTTAGGGATCAGCTTGGCAGTTGGTAAATTGCATTGTATCGCTCACCAAGGTCCACAGTGACCTCTTTGTATGGGTAGAAATTTACAAAAAGAGATAGTGAAGGAACTCAAAACTGTTCATCATGCTTACACATGCAGTCACCACAGCATCATGTAGAGTAGTGACAGTGCCATTGCCAAGGAGGCTTTGACATAAAAGTAAGACAGATTTGGTCTACTTGATGCAAATACTGTGGCCAACAGAGTGACTGTGCTGTCTGAGGATGCCGCAAAACAACTGGACACGGACAGGTTGTGTGATACGACTCAGTCAAAGCAAGTGATAAACCCAGCCCACTGTCTTTGAGCACTTTTCCACTAAGGAGGGGGGAGTCAGATTTAGGGTCTTTGACCAACTCCATCCTTGTGTGACTCTTATGGCAAACCCATTCATGGACATGGACAGAACTCTGTTGATCCTGTGTTAATGGAAACAAAGATGATAAACATTCAATTCCAGTTCTGGAGCCTTGTAGAGCCAAATGACTTAGAATCTTAATGAGGTTGAACTTTGGGTCTACCTTACCTGTTTGACCTTTAATTGATAGTTCATCAGTCAGTCTTGCCCTGTAAAATGATTTGTCAGAGAATGCTGACTCAGAGTGAACTTGAGTGACTACATGTCTTATGATTTACACATGTCCTAATTAGAGCCCGACCGATATGGATTTTGCTGTGGCCGATATGAAACCAATATAATGGAAGTTGGAGCTGCCGATAGCCGATATAATCACCGATATATTTAGTGATGTAAAAATTCACTGTAAATGTTGAATTGTTTAAAAAACTTAGGTTTGGCTCTGGTGGATTTTAAATTGGGTTTATTTAGGCAACATTTATTGTTATTCTGCCTCTTTACATAATATTTACAGACAGTAGGTTGACTTAATGGCATTTTTGCATCACATTCTAGACACTAGTGATGGGTATTCCAGTTCTTTTTAGAGAACCGGCTCTTTTGGCTCGGCTCACTAAAAGCTGCTGGTTCTTTTGGCTCCCAAGTGGCTCTTCAGATTGTTTTGTTGCAAGGAGGACTAAAGCACGTCTAAAGCAGGACTGAATCAGGACTGAACCAGGTCTAAACCAGGACTGAAAAAGGACTAAACCGGGACTTATTTATTTTATGCTAAACTACAGTCAGATATGCTCGTTTTTTTTTTATTTTTATTTTTTTAATCCTACGTACACGCAAATTTCTCATAATTTCGTTTTTAGCCGCTGCCGCTGTCATACCACGAATCTGCACGCGGCGTGAAGAGAAAAAAAGTGAGAGAAAGAGAAAACACGGCTCCCAATAAGGATCAGTCTCCCGTCGTTCGCTTTAAAGAGCCGGATCTAAGAGTCATTTCGTTCGCGACGGACCCATAACTAGTAAAGAAAGTAGCGCTATTAGCCTTTAGCCGTAAATACGTGCGCCGCGGTAATTAATTATATGCGCAAATGTCATAATTCACACGTCTATTCACAGCTCATTTACATATCAATGCAGGTCCAGTAGCAAATATACGGCCAACATAGTTACTTTAGAACAGACCAATAGAAAACAGTCTGTTTATGTGCGGGAGCTACAGCAGCTAACCCATAACAAATGACAAAAACTAGCTTCAGAGTCGACATATTTCCAACACTCACCGCTCATACAGGCTCCTCCTCACATTACAAATCTGCACTAATAAATGTCCTTTTAATCCAGACGCAAACCGATTGTCCGTAAAAAGAATATAATCTCAGTGTTTGGATCTGTGTCTGCAGGTGTAAACAAACACACGTGAGTGACGCGACTCTGTGGTGTGTTCAGGGACAGTACGGACACACACAGACAAATGACTCCGCAGATAAATACTGATGCGGAGCCACATATTAGGACATTTATCTGTCTGTAAATTGGATTAAATGAACAGAATGTAGAGAGTCTAAGCTTTATAACGAGGTATAACATGCCCACGTGAAATATCGGCCCCTATCAGCAAGCATATCAGCCGATATGCCTAAAGTTGCCCATATCAGCCGATAATATCGGCCAACCGATATATCGGTCGGGCTCTAGTTCTAATAATAATACTTGAGTGCTAGTAATAAACATAACAAATCATAGCTTTGCTTTTCAAAAGCAGTGGTTTTTGTTTAGGCTTTCATTTAATAACACTGCATAAAACATGGCTCGTATGTGAAAAGAACATAATTTGGTCTCTTTCAAATGCTGAAATATTTTGTGGACACCAAAAAATCTGTATCATTCGTTCATTCGTTTTTCAAAATAAAATCAAAAATAAGAAAACGAAAAAACAACTATTTTCTTCGTTATTTGTTTCTAAAACTAAAATGAAAAAATAATTCGGGGTTTTTTTGTTGTTGTTTTTTTCAGTTTTCAATTTTGTGTATAAATGAATATTGGAAAAAATGGATAACAGCTATTTCCCTTTCCATGACTTAGGGTGCTTTGGCACCGACAGTAGTTGGTACGCACCAAATAGTCCATTCGAACCAGAAGGTCTTAGTTTGGTTCGTTTTTGTTGGTGTGAAAGCATCAATCACACTTGGATCCGCACTAAATCAAGCTGACACAGACCTCAAAATAGAGGTGGTCTCAGTCTGCTTGATTCCACACCAAATGCAAAACTCTGGCACAGTCCCTCTGGGGTGAACACGAACTTGGGTCCAAACCATAGATAGTAGGTCCAAACAAACTACTCGAAAGACATCATGGGAGGAGATACGCGTCTCCACTGCATGAAATGATGTGCTATAGGCATTCGGCGACTCCAGTGCAATAACAGATTGTTCGCTAGATGCAGCCGGGACTCATTTTCGAATTGTTTTGCCAACAATAACCAATACAGAGAATGTAATATACGAAGATCAGAGCAAGTACCAATGTGTGAACATGTTGCTCCATAGTGAGTCAAAATTAGGGGTGCATACCTATGTTCTCCGGGCTCAGATGACTTGAAGTATCGAGTGATGTTAGGTGCCCCAGCCTGAGAAGTGCTTTCCCCGGGAAGAACCAAGGGCGTGTAGGACGGACCACTCAGAACAACATATAACTAAACAAAGTGGATTTGCGCTTCTGTCCGGATGCTTTGAACCACCTCGGAACCCGCCACAATCATTGAGTCTGGAGGACAGGAGCAGCCCGCCCGGACTTGTAGTCCACACACATTCTCGCTTTCACTGCACAGGTCCAGCGTGCAGAGGATGGCCCGGACCTATCTGACCAACATGCTCGGAGGACGGCACAAGACCACGGACCAGACCCCCAGGTCCATTTTGAGGAGCTGCACACTACGGTGAGTGTTCCCGTGTCTTTACCGCTGCTGCCCGAACTCAGTGCTTCTACTCCAGGCTGATGTGCAGTGAGTTGAGTTGTTTCATGAGTTCATGATAACTTGAGATGAGGACGGCCTGTGGTGTTACCGGGGAAACATTAGTACTTTTCACAATTTTATTGCCTGGTGCGGACCAAATAATCAAACTCTGGTCTGGTCCCAGTCTTGGTTCTGGTGTCAGTCCTGTGCTTGTCCAGGTCTGGTCCCGGTCTCAGTCCTGGACCAGGTCCCAGTCTCAGTCGGTTGTTATCCGTTTTTTTTATTTTGGTTTTGGACAAATAATGAAGAAAATATAAAAAAATATATAATTTAAAAAAAATTCATTTTCTTATTTTTGGTTTTATTTTGAAAAATGAATGAATGAATAATGATCCATGGATTCCAAAACATGGCTGTTTTGTTTTAGTTAATGTTGCTCAGAGGAAAAGAGATTGGAGACCTCTGAACTACAGGTCTGCACGGGACAGAATTTTCAGTCCTGCTTTCGTCCGTACCCACATTGTGCAGTTCCGCTCCTGCCCGCGCCTGCAAAGACTTGTAATTTTCATTCCCACTCCCGCCTGCATCTGCAATATTTTGACTTGCTCCTGCCCGCAAAATCCCGCAAGATGGGGACGTTCCCTTTCTTAAGCTCTATCAAACATGGAGAAGGGAAAGGAATTGTCTAAAATGTGTGTGAGATTAGATCACATCCGCAAGTTTAGGCTGCTTAAAATATTTTTTCTAATGCCAAATAAAATATCCAGCACAGATTATATATGATAGGCTTACATTAATAATTTTTATATTTTACTTTACAGTGTAAAGTAAAATAGAAATCATATCATTACACTAAATATGAGTGTAAAGTTTATACTCATTAAGTTTGCAGGACTGCAGTTTATCATCCCACCTGCCCACACCTGCAATGCGCTTTCAAAAAGGTGTCCCGCGCCACACTGTTTTGCATCGGTCCCATGGGAGTGCAGGGCTCTACCCTGAACTTTAATCAATAAAGATTAGATCCATCTGTGCAGTCATAGTACATAGAACTACGGTACCATTATTTGTGCAGGTGAACCACAATTTGCCAGAGAAAATTGTGGTTTATCGTGATGGGGTGTCTGAAGGCCAGCTCAAGATGGTGGAGCAGTATGAAGTCCCACAGATCCTAAAATGCTTTGAAACATTCCCCAACTACGAACCCAAACTGGTCTTCATTGTGGTCCAAAAGCGCATCAACACTGTGCTCTACTCCTTGTCTGCAAACACCTTTGGAAGTACAGCTCCAGGGACTGTCCTGGACCACACCCTCACAAACAGGAAGTGGTGAGTTTTAGTTTGTAAAAAGGGAAAATATTCCGCAAATCACTTTAATACGTTTGTGTGTATGCGTGTGTGTTGTAATGATACTGGTTGTTGTCCGGTTTCGTTCTTCATTATTTTTGATTGTATGAAGCATTGGTTTTCATTTCTCTGAAAATATTTTAGGGTGGACTTCTTTTTGATGGCGCACACCATACGCCAAGGCTGTGGACTTCCAACTCACTACATCTCTGTGTACAACACTGCAAATCTGTCACCTGACCATCTGCAAAGGTATAGCCTGTCACATTGTCTAATAGTTGTAGTTATATGTTTAAAATGTCTTTCCTCCACTCCAGACTCACATTCAAGATGTGCCATTTGTACTGGAATTGGCCAGGTACCATTCGTGTTCCAGCTCCCTGCAAGTACGCCCACAAACTGGCCTTCCTGGCAGGGCAGTATCTGCATTCTGAACCTGCCATCCAACTATCAGACAAGCTCTTCTTCCTCTGAGGTGCACAAGTCATGGACCAGAAAGACCTTAAATATTAGAACAATATTAGCAGCAGCAAATGATTGTTTTATTTTTCTCTTTTGAATCTTGCATGGATAAGTGTTGGTTGCAATGTACAATAGGGCTATCACCATAATGTTGGATTGTACAGTAAGTATATTTCTTATTTTTATTACCAGATTTTGTCAAAAAGTGATTACGTTTTATTGTTCAGGGAATCACGTGCTTTTTCGTTGTGGAAATGGTTTGAGCTTTGATTTCGCAGGTTTGTACAAGTTGAATTCAGTGACATACTTTGATGTTTACTGTTTAAAACAATAAATTGGATGTTCACCCTGTCTTTTTTATATATTGACATAGGTTCTATACAAATAGCTCTTGAGCTAGTAGTCAATATCCATATGACTGTGCTAACTTACTGCGTTATCAGACTGCTGGCTATTACCAACCCAAACATGACAATACAGTGACAGCTTTAATCCTAAAGTCTGGTTGGCGTTTGTGTGGTTTTGTATGTTCAGTTATTTGGAATGTATTATGTTGTAAAATGGATAAGGGCAACATAAATAAGCTCCAACTGGACATAGACTCATTTATCAGCCGCCATAAAACAACCGAAGACTAATTTCTACTATAGACGTCTTCCTGCTGGAGGGTAAACAGCTGACAGGAAGCACGACCACTTTCACCGGAAAGGAGGGACAGCTTATTGTTGCCTGAGCTCTGCGGTAATGGCGGTGTCTCGTCGCTGTTCGCAGCAGCATCAACAACAGCAAAATACCTTACAATCTCCGCCGCGAAACGCCTCAATTTCGGGCTCCTCTTCGCCGATGGCCCAGCTGACCTCGGCAGTGGGAGCCCCGGAGAATGAGAGGGAGACCACCGGAGGGATTGAGCTGGTCGTGGCCTCCCCGGACATACCAGCCCCGGTCCTAGCGAGCAGCGCCAGCTCCACCACGACTCCCTCCGGCGGAGGCAGCAGCGTCTCCAGTCCGGGCTCGGGAGCTACGAGCCCCGCCGAGGCCAGCAGCGGGATCGGCGGGGCCTTTAGGGAGCTGTTTGAAGCCTGTCGTAACGGGGATGTGTCCAGAGTGAAAAGACTCGTAGACTCGGTCAATGTAAACGCTAAGGACATGGCCGGACGAAAATCGACACCGCTACATTTTGCTGCGGGTAAACATTCGCGAAAACCGTGTCGGTGATCAGTTGGTTTATCGTCCCATTTTGAGCAAAAACTTTTATGCACACCACCAAACTCATCATTTTGCATTTGTATATCTTTCCATTATCTCATAAAGTAATGCTGGATACATATAAGTTTATGTCGTATGAAGAAGGCTCAACGAGCTAACAGGCTAAAACGCTCCTGTGTAATTTGCCTTACGTCATCTTTATTGGTGCTGAACTGGAGTGGGCAACGATTTGTGTTTTTGCTTTACAATTTAAATATTACCTAAATGTATGTTTTATGAATTACTGTCTTGAGTAGACGTTTTAAAACTATAGGTCATAGGAATAATATCGTTTGTGTTTTTTGATAGAAAAGCAGTGAATGTTCTACCAGAGCATGTTTTTTGTTTTAACACTTGATGGGGACAATCACATGCATAATTGTGTAATTTTAGAGACCTGATTTAATGTGTGCTAATATTTTTAATAACTATCATTAATGCTACTGATTCAGTGTTATTTGATATGATTAAACTGGTATGACATGTAGCCTGCATTTGTTGCCTGCAGGTTTTGGTCGTAAGGATGTGGTGGAGCATCTCTTGCAGACTGGGGCAAATGTTCATGCCCGGGATGATGGTGGTTTGATCCCCCTTCACAATGCCTGCTCTTTTGGACACGCAGAAGTTGTCAGCCTCCTTTTGTGCCAAGGGGCAGATCCCAACGCCAGAGACAACTGGAACTACACACCACTACATGAGGCCGCCATTAAGGGAAAGATAGATGTGTGCATTGGTAAGAGCTGAAGATTTGATAATAAGCCTGGAAGACAGCATTTTACATGTGGAACTAATTTCTAGTAATTCATGAATTGAATAATATAATGTATGGCAATAAGATCTTTCTGTTTCTAAAGCAATTCATTGTTACAATGTAAATTTTTCGATGTTTCAGTTTTACTACAACATGGAGCTGACCCAAACATCCGTAACACAGATGGAAAATCTGCCTTGGATCTTGCTGACCCATCAGCCAAAGCAGTTCTTACTGGTCAGTTCTTTTGAAAGGAATTGTGTTTTAACATTCATTATGCATAAAAATGTCAATAATTAAAACAATATATTTATTTTTTAGGTGAATACAAGAAAGACGAGCTTCTAGAAGCTGCAAGGTGAATTATCTGCTCATGTTACACACACTGTGCACTTAGATGGCCATTATGCTCCCTTGTGTCACTTTCATTTGACATCTGTGTCAAAAAATTATTTGCTTTGTAATTAAACACCCTTTCATTGTAATATTGTAATTTTATATAGATTAAGATTTAAGTAAGTCATTTTCTTCAATCATTCCATAGATGCACATTTAATCTTGAGTATTGCATGACTTTTGTATTTACAGAAGTGGAAATGAGGAGAAGCTGATGGCACTGCTGACTCCACTAAATGTCAATTGTCATGCCAGTGATGGACGAAAGGTAACTGGAAATTGTTCTATTATATACTGCATTTCGCTGTAATGTAATATTGATCTATTCATGTAGTTTGTTTTAGCTACCTTTACTCTAGTTTTCTATGCACATGTCTTGTATTTACAGTTGATTTGCTAGTGTTTTAAACCAGTTTAGATTTTTCTGATTATGTCTTCACAAACATTTATCATGTTTTTCTGCTTCCAATGATTTTAGTGTTGTTGTTTTTTTTTCCATTCTAGAATACAATTTATTCTACAAAGGCGATGTATACTATTGTCATTTTTTTTGCACTATGCACTTTGCTTGTGGCCTTCTAAGCAAAACATAAATGCACAGTGTATAACAGTAAACATCAACAATGATAAACACATTTCTCTAATGTATTTTCCTAAATGACCAGATTACAGAAACATTGCTCTAATCTTCAACTTTGACAAATTGCTGAAATCAGACACACTAAGAAAAAAAGAAAGGAAAGACAATGTCTAACCCAAGAATTACTAAGACACTGTCATTTTGTAATTTTTGTTTCATTTTGTTTTTCGTGTGACTCTGGCAACATTTGTCGATCAGTCAACATCCCAAAAAATGCTGGTAAGTTAACCTTGATAACGGCCACTTGATTGATGCACTGTTGTGATCTTTGTTTTATTCTTTATTTAATCCATTATTTTTTGGAACAATAAGCTGGCTGTCACTTGTTAATTGCACATCATGGACCTGGGTGATCGGGTCACTCATATCCCATCCTGATGCTCCTCTGTATGTGTTTGTTGTCCATATGGGAGGGAGACTGAGTGTGTGTGTGGGGCTGGTTCGTTTGGTGTCATGGCGACTTTTTGTTAATGGAATTTGGAGAGGAGCTCAAAACACTTGCCTGCTTTCTTCTGCATCTGTCCTCACCTCTGCACTCTCACCCACAAATCTTCCAAATCTTCCAATCACAAGCTCACAATATTTAATCTTTTTTTTTGGACATCTTTCTTTTGTAAATATAATGTGTAATGCATGGTTAAGGTCTGCATTTTGTCTGGCAACTCTTGAATATACATGTGCATTTTGTACACCACATCATTTGACAACAGCTGGTATGCAATAACAAATGAATCCCACGTCATCTGTCATTGTAATGCTATGATTCCCCCCATGGTCTTGCGTTTTGCTTGAATTTTTATTTGTGTCGATGTTGACATTGCTGCCCCTGCGAGCTCCCAACAGGGTCTGTCGCTGTGACCTGAGCATTGGTTTACATTGTACATTACTGCATGTAAATCAAACTGAATGAAGCCCTGTTCTCATTGCACTGGCACAAGCTATTCTGAAAAATCACCACTCAACCCATTTGCACTTTTGCTTTGAATAATGTTGTGGCTGATATTAATCACTCTAATATTTGGGACTAGTTGATTTTAAAACTTTGGCTTGCTTCAAAACTAATTTGCTTGTTATTAAAGTTGGGTGTGAATACATTAAGAATTGATTATGCTAAAGGCAAAGGACAGCATATGTTTTCAATACCTAACTTTAAACATTTTGCCACACCATGGTCTCTCCCACTGTAACATTTTGAGAAAGAATAGTTTTGAATTTTAAGATAACCTGATTAACTATTGCTGTTTTGGTCAGGTATTGACAGTTAATAGATAGATTATGTGCTGGATCATTCGCCTTGTGTCACAATATTCAACATTCATCTGCAACTCACAGAGCATAAGCCTGCCATTGCTCATTGCTCTTCACTGGCTCCTAATCAGCAGCTTTCTCATATGGCCATCGAAGGCTGCACACAATGCCAAACTGTTTTCATTAACACAATGCATTTTCTTTCAGTCGACCCCACTACATCTGGCCGCTGGCTATAACCGTGTCCGAATAGTTCAACTGCTGCTTCAACATGGAGCTGATGTGCATGCCAAGGACAAAGGGTGAGAATATTTTTCTTCAGCACTTTTTTCATCATGTTATGTTAACTGCTGACATCATAAACAAAAAAAATGAAAATGTGGTCAGTAATTGTTGTATATATGGGTGCAAAATTATTCTCACGATTATATTTGTAAATTTCTTAGATTTTCTAGTGATGTTTGTAATAAGCATGTATTGTAAAATCAATCAATCTCAATGTTTTTATAGCATTATATTTGGTCAATACAGTACAATGTGTTCATAATTCTGTTGTCATTGCAGTGGTCTGGTTCCTCTTCACAACGCTTGCTCCTATGGCCACTATGAAGTCACTGAGCTTCTTCTGAAAGTACGTGTTTGATCCAGTTCTAAAAATACAGTATAATTTTACGATAAATGTGTCTTTGTGCCAACTACTGTCACATCATCGGTTACATCTGTCATTTTTGATACAGCATGGGGCTTGTGTCAATGCAATGGACCTGTGGCAGTTCACTCCACTACATGAAGCAGCATCAAAAAACAGAGTGGAAGTTTGTTCACTGTTATTGAGCCATGGAGCTGACCCCACACTGCTTAACTGTCACAGCAAAAGTGCAGTGGATATGGCTCCCACCCCAGAGCTTAAGGAAAGGCTTACATGTGAGTATATGAGCATACTTAGTACAAAACGAACCAATGAATTTATAAAGGTGCAGAATAATACATTTCTGTTTATTTTAGATGAGTTCAAAGGACACTCACTGCTTCAAGCTGCTCGAGAGGCAGACATGGCCAAAGTGAAAAAGACACTGGCTCTTGAGATTATCAGCTTCAAGCATCCACAGACGAATGAGACTGCACTGGTCAGAAACAAATTTACAGATTTTTAAATCGCACTTCATTTAAAATTTTAACACTCTAATATTGTAATTTGTTTTTTAGCACTGTGCTGTGGCCTCCCCTCACCCAAAAAGGAAACAAGTGACTGAACTGCTGCTGCGTAAAGGTGCCAATATCAATGAGAAGAACAAGGAGTAAGTTGTAAAGTTTCAGTTTTTCTCAAGTGAAGAGATACATTGTGTTTTATAAATAAATTACTTTTGCAGCTTTATGACTCCTTTGCACGTGGCTGCAGAGAGAGCCCACAATGACATCCTTGAAGTTCTTCAAAAACATGGAGCAAAGGTATTTGGTTCAGTTTTAAATGTTGTACTATATACAGTATAAATTTAAAAACTGTAAATATTTGTTCTCTCAGGTGAATGCTGTAGACACACTTGGTCAGACAGCATTACACAGAGCTGCGTTGGCTGGACACATTCAGACGTGTAAACTACTGCTGAGTTTTGGAGCCGACCCCTCCATTGTGTCTCTTCAGGGCTTCACGGCTGCACAGATGGGCAACGAAGCAGTGCAACAAATACTAAATGGTAACTGTTAGGGAAAATCAGTATTGTCTTAAAGAGTCCTAGAGTTCTACAGAGAGGCAGAAAAGGTTTACTTACCAACAGTCCAGGACCCGGTGAACTTGAAATCTCAACACTGCATTAGTATTAGCTATTCAAGCCGGACTATGCTTCCACACATGGAGGTGTAATAGAAACTAAGAAGGACAGTTTGGAGACAGGCTGGCTGAGGGAAATTAAGAAGAATACCGCTTCTGTGAGACGAGTTGACCGAGCAAACTGATAATGTTAAAGAAACACAAATTCTGTAATAGATGGATGATGCCAGAGCAAACCACAGAGAAATGTCAACAATGAACTAGAGGTGTCCTTGCAAAGACTAAGCTGAGGATGCAAAATTCCACAACAGTAACTATGCTTTTGAATTGAAACCTTTTAATTGTTTTTGTAGTTTGAGACAATAATAGCCTTTTGACTAAAATGTTGTTTTTATGTTTAATGCGTGTTTTGCAGAAAATGTCCCGACACGAAACTCAGACGTTGACTACAGGTTCCTAGAGGCCGCCAAAGCAGGAGACTTGGACACAGTGCAGGTATCATATAAGTTCTTCATCCAAAACGGTACTTTGGTCAGAGAGTGAAGGAGGACAGGAATAGATTTGTGGAGCTTTAATGTCATTTTCCTGTATCTGTCTTGTTATCTATAAGAATATTTAAACATTCACACATCCATTTAAGAAACAATTAAACAACTAATTTACAAACCCACCTCTATCCAAGTCACGCAGACTGGATAGGTTAAAGGAAAAGAAGTGAAGCTACAGCACTTAGTTTAGAAATAACAGCATTTCCATGGTAACTACACTGCGCTACCAAGGACCCCTTAGTTGGCCAAGAATGCCTGAACTAAATATTAGGGAATTTGCAGCAGTTATTGTGATTCACATAACAATTATTTGATTTATTTTAACACTGATTAAACTGTTATATGTCCTTTGTAGCAACTGTGTACACCTCAAAATGTGAACTGCAGAGACTTGGAGGGACGTCACTCTACTCCTCTACACTTTGCCGCTGGTTACAATCGTGTGGCTGTTGTTGAATACCTGCTACACCATGGAGCTGATGTCCATGCCAAAGACAAGGGGTAAGAGCTTTAATTTTGTGAAAATGTATATCCTTTGAAGTCATTGATGGGTTTGCAAAATTTGCATTTGCATTTCTTTTTATCAGTGGTCTTGTCCCTCTTCACAACGCATGCTCCTATGGTCACTATGAGGTGGCTGAGCTGCTGGTCAGACATGGAGCCTCTGTGAACGTGGCAGATTTGTGGAAATTTACCCCACTGCACGAAGCCGCTGCTAAGGGCAAATATGAGATCTGCAAGCTTCTGCTCAAAGTAAGAAAATAAAAATACCACTTAAAAGGAGATGAAGAAGCTGACGATGCTAGTGGCAGATGGATGAGAGAGAAAGTAAGAGTGGATGTATGAATGTCTTGAGAGGTGTTTGAGAGGGAAGGGCAGCATACTTTGATTGACGTAAAGCTGCATCAGCATAAAATATTATTCCTAATTAAAATTCACACATTCAGCATGGAGCAGACCCATCCAAGAAGAATCGAGATGGGAACATGCCTCTGGACATGGTTAAAGATGGGGACACAGACATCCAGGATTTGCTTAGAGGGGATGCAGCGCTCCTTGATGCTGCAAAGAAAGGCTGTTTGGCACGGGTTCAAAAACTCTGCTCACCAGAAAATATTAACTGCAGAGACACACAAGGACGCAACTCCACGCCACTACATTTAGCAGGTAATGGCTTGGTCTACAATTTGAAATATCCTTTTTGAACTGTAACCAAATGATGCATTTTTTTAATGTTTCTGTATAGCTGGCTACAACAACCTGGAAGTGGCGGAGTATCTTCTGGAGCATGGGGCTGATGTCAATGCTCAGGACAAAGGGGGACTTATCCCCCTTCACAATGCTGCTTCTTATGGGGTCAGTTTCTTGAATAAAGGTCCTCATGTATTTTATCTAACATTGTAACACTAAAATCTTTTGTCTTGGCCCATCCTTTCCTCAGCATGTGGATATTGCAGCCTTACTGATCAAATACAACACATGCGTGAATGCCACAGACAAATGGGCATTCACGCCATTACACGAGGCCGCCCAGAAAGGTCGTACCCAGCTCTGCGCCCTGCTGCTGGCGCATGGTGCTGATCCCACCATGAAAAACCAAGAGGGCCAGACCGCACTAGACCTGGCCACAGTAAGACTCATCTCTTCCACTTGTGTTGGTTATGAAATAATGGTTTAGAAAGTACTACAGTGAACAGGTTGTACAAGGAAGTTTAGAATTCACTGGTTGTTGTATTACACTTAGACAAATTTTATTGATCCACAAGGGAAATTACTTGGACACAGTAGCTCACACTTCACATTGTAATAGAAAAACATATATATATAAATGGTAATACATTCTAAATAAGTAGGAAAAATAGCAAGAAGTATAGTTATATAAATGTGTATGTACAAGTTAAAATACAATAAAATAGAAATAAGTGCTAAAATATCTCAGCAATATACATCCAATATCATGAGGAGAAACAGTGCAAAGATCACATGATGATTGACAGGACATAGGGTTATCTGTTAATTAAGGGTAAGTTGTTATACAGTTGTATACAGTATGGTATGAATGTAGTCCTGTCTTTCTCACTGTATTACTTCTACACAATTACCCTCAACTACTGACAATGGGAGCTTGTACTTGCTGATAAGTTCTCTGGTATTTTCTTCAGGCGGATGACATACGGGCTCTTTTGATGGATGCCATGCCTCCAGATGCCCTGCCGAGCTGCTTCAAGCCTCAGGCCACAGTGGTCAGTGCCTCAGTCATCTCTCCTGCCTCCACGCCGTCCTGCCTGTCAGCTGCCAGCAGTATAGACAACCTGGCCGGGCCACTCACCGAGCTGGCTGCGGCTGCTGCTGCTGGGGCAACCGGAGTGGCAGATGGGGCCTCATCAGACCGTAAAGAAGGAGAGAGTAAGACCTAATTATTTTATGTCTTGTATACACTTTAGCAAATACAATTGTTGTTTAGGAAAGAGGGTAAACGCTGGCCAAGAAGTTGGTCACAACATGCTCTGCTCTGTGAACAGTTTTCTGAATGTCTCTCACTATGTTCACTGTACTGATCTTTTTTTGCAAGACAGAAAAAAATAATATATATACTGCATTTGAGATTTCTTAAAGCAAATAAACAAATGCTTTTTTAAACTTAAAATTGTCACCTTTTTACTCTTCTATCTAGTGACCATGCTGGACATGAACATCACTCAGTTCCTGAAGAGTCTTGGATTGGAGCATTTGCGGGACATCTTTGAACGAGAGCAGGTCTGTGATACAAGGACATTTTGATACTAAAATAATCTGGGTATGTTACCATGAATACTTCTTCTGTAGATCACCTTAGATGTGCTGGCAGACATGGGCCATGAGGAACTGAAGGAGATTGGTATTAACGCTTACGGCCACAGACACAAACTCATCAAAGGCGTAGAGAGGCTTCTTGGAGGCCAACCAGGTGAGAAGACTTTTTGTAGTGAGTCATCTCCAAATGCCAGCAGGGTTTTGGTGTTTGATTGGATTCCAATTTCTGACTCACCATATTAAAACTTGCACTTCTGTGGTGTATGAGTCACTAGTGACTTTTGCTATGTTTCCTTTGTTTAGGGTCCAATCCATATCTGACATTCCACTGTGCAAACCAAGGCACCATCCTGATAGACCTTTCCCCTGACGACAAAGAATATCAGTCTGTGGAGGAGGAGGTGAGCAGCTAAAGCTAAAGGGGAAACCATTTACACTTGTCAAACAAACAAACAAACAAACAAACAGTCATCAAGTAGATTAACACTATTCAGGTTGAAATGGTTTATATTTGGCTTTTCAGATGCAGAGCACCATCCGAGAGCACAGAGATGGAGGCAATGCTGGTGGGGTATTCAGCAGATACAACATCATCAAGGTTCTCTTCCATTTATTTGAAACTCCATGTTAATTATACCTGATCCACTTGGAACAATAATTTTAAATTGTATGACTTAAATCCCACAGATCCAGAAAGTTGTTAACAAGAAGCTAAGAGAACGTTACGCACATAGACAGAAAGAAATTGCTGATGAAAACCACAACCACCACAATGAGCGAATGCTTTTCCATGGTACCCATACACCATTTTTACTATTCTGTGTGCTGTTTTGTCTCAGGAAAATTTGTTTTCTTTTAATGTTTATCTATATTTTTTTAGGTTCTCCTTTTATCAATGCCATCATCCACAAAGGTTTTGATGAGAGGCATGCCTACATCGGAGGGATGTTTGGTGCAGGGATCTATTTTGCAGAAAACTCTTCGAAGAGTAATCAGTATGTGTATGGGATTGGTGGAGGTACTGGCTGCCCGACTCACAAGGACCGGTCCTGTTACGTGTGTCACAGGTGAGCCTTGCTTCAACTTCCCTTAGTACATCCTATTTAAGTCAAATCACATCAGTGAATGAAATAATAAACACCTTTTCACCTCTATCTTCACTCACAGGCAAATGCTGTTTTGTCGAGTGACCCTGGGGAAGTCTTTCCTACAGTTTAGTGCCATGAAGATGGCCCATGCTCCACCGGGACACCACTCTGTGATTGGGCGGCCCAGTGTCAATGGGCTGGCATATGCAGAGTATGTCATCTACAGAGGGGAGCAGGTAAATATTTAGTCACATATATCTGATTTTTAGTTAATATGACATATGTATGTAATTTTTGTGTTGTCTCTTTCAGGCCTACCCAGAGTACCTCATCACATACCAGATCCTTAAGCCAGAAAGTACTGCCCAATCTGCAGCGGGAGCAGAGCAAAAGTCCTAGTTGACTTCGTAACACATGGACTAGTGCTTGTTACTTTCATACTTATATTGCAAATGCCTAAAACTTTATTTAAACATTATCAGTGTCCTATCCAGTAGATTTCATGGTGACCAGTGCTTCAGAAGGAAATGCACTGTATTATACTGCTTGTGGTGAACACATGTCAGGTTTCTCTTTTTTGCATAGGCTGCATGTTGATGCAAACGCATGCTTGGCCCAATAGTGTACATGGGTTAGTTTTTTGAGTATCCCCTCGCTGCCTCCTCAGCAAGCAGGAGGGTGCTTGTACAAACATTATTTAGCAATTAGATACTCACACCATCTCATGACTTGTGACTGTAGAAACTCACTGACTCTCACTCGTTTTTCTATGTTTGAACAAATACTACTGCCCCATTAAACATGGGTCACTCATGGCCTTCAGCCTAACACTACCCAAAAGACCGTTTGGGCCTACTTCTTAATTGACTGACGATCACACTATGTTAAGACTACAATTTTCAACTCTATAGCATCTGCTGGCATTACAGCTATATGCTGAAAGAGTAATAACGAATAGAGCTGATATAATCAAAATGTTGAAGTAGCCTTTCTGTTGCCATGATTTTGGTCACAAATGCATCATAAGGATTTGCACTTTACATAGAAACTTATTTAAGTTATTAAATTAGCATATTTGCAAGCAAAAGATATCTGTACAGGTTGTGTAAATGGTTGTGTATAACTGTCGCTGTTTAACAGTATCACTACGTTTGATTGTAAATTACATCCGAATTTTCTTTCATGCCTTCTTGACTATCCCCCATTTTTTAAATAAATGTCCCATTAACAACTTTGTGTTTTCTTATTTATTTTTTTAAGTAAAAAAAACTGCCTCATCTAAATCCAGGTAGACACACGAGTAAACGTTATCCCCCATTCTGTATGTTAAAATAATACTATCGTAAATAATCCCCCCCCCATAAAAACTACAAGATAGTCGCACATATTTTACGTCATCGTCACCTGATTTGTTCTGTGCTGAGCGAGTGTTTCGCTGTCCACAGAAGTGTTCGGGTTTTTACTCTCCTTTAGGTTTAGATGTCACTGTCTGCCATGTAAATAACGGCGTTACGGCTGTTATGAATACTAAAATATTTTGTGTTTTGCTACTTTTGCAACTTGTACACTTGAGCAACACTTCGGGCGGTTCGTATGAGATCACAGTTGATGCAAATGAACCAATCGGAGAATTCAAACATTTTTGGGGCAGCACGGGTTTCTGGTAAGATATGGCAAAATAAATTCGGTTGAGGTTCTAAGACTGACCTGCAGATTCCATAGCCTACTTAATATGGCCGATAAACTGGTACTTGTTAATAATCCAGTCTTCCATGTTTTGTCTTTCTCTTTCCCCTTCTTAGTCCTCCTTTGCCTCATACACAAGCAGAGCAGTTTGACCTGAGCTTCGACCAACGTCTGAATCTGGCCTATGTGGGCTCTGTGCCCCATCGAGGCATACAGCAAGTGCGCATTCACTGGATGCTAGAGCTTGTTTCTGCGCAGTAAGAAACATGTCACAAATAATACATAGATAGGGAAGACCCCTAAAAATAGATTCTGAATCATGGGGGACTGTTGGAGTTAGAAATAAATACAACCATGGATTATTTAGGGAATAGGTTTACATATCACAAAATGATTAATTTATTTACTTAAAATATAATTATTGTTTGTTTTATTTTAAACCCATCTGTGATTTGTATATGTTCTAGAAAACTAGGGGGGAAAGTTCACTATAACTTCACTAAACTTGATGAGTTGATTGATCTGTTATGGACCAATGGACTGCAACCAGGTACAGCAAAAGGAAAATGAAAACATTAATCTTTTTTTTTTGGAATAGCCATATTCTATTTGCATTTCAGGTTTCGAATTAATGGGTAGTGCCTCAAACTTCTTCACTAACTTTGAAGACAAATCTCAAGTGGTTGAATGGAGAAACCTGATTTATGAAATTGCCAAGAGATATATTGGTGGGTGGATTATGGTAATCCTTTCTGTTCTGCATTTCATCTCATACAAAATCTGCTCTGATTTTGACTTACAGACATATATGGCCTTGGAGTAGTATCTCAGTGGAACTTTGAAACATGGAATGAGCCCAATAATCATGATTTTGATAACGTCACAATGTCTATTCAAGGCAAGTCCTTTTTTTCCCTTTTTTTAGAAGCCATTAATTATTTCAAAGTTATTGTAAAAGGACAAGTTGTAATATTTGTAGCGTCTTGCAGGATTAATTGTCATCGTTGTAGCAGTAGTAGTAACTGCACACTTTGAACCTACTGTGTAGTGGAAGTAGCATTAGCATTAGAAATGTAAAGGGGAGCAGCTATGGCAGTTGAAATAAGAGTACTGTAAGAGTAGTACCAGTTCTTGAATAAGTGGTAACAACACCACTAATGCTCCACAAAAGTAGTAGTCATGCCTGTAATGGCCATTGTAGGAGTAATCATTGCAGTAAATTTGATATTGTCAAGTACGCCTCTTGTTATAACTGAGCTCTCTTTAGGGTTCCTGAACTACTATGATGCCTGTTCAGAGGGTCTCCATGCTGCGAGCCCTCTTCTCAAATTTGGGGGTCCTGGAGACTCCTGTCACATGCCTCCACACTCGCCATACTGCTGGGCTATGCTACAGCACTGTTATAATGGCACCAACTTCTTCACTGGCGAGAAAGGGGTCAGACTAGACTATATCGCTCTGCACAAAAAGGTTCATAAATAAAAGCTTCCTTACTTTCACAGTAAAGGCTATAACTTGATTTATTACTTGACTAAAATGTTAATTTTGTAAGTAGTTTTCATTAGATTATTTGACTTATTTCAAATTAATTGGCTTGGCATTGAATGGACTCAGATATGAATATCTTCAAATAATCTAGGTCTTATAAAATCTAAGGTGATGAAAATTACACAGAAAAGTATTTTTGCTGCCTTTTTTCCATTTTCTTTTTGTTTATTTGTCATACTTTTATCGACTTCACTGACTATCTTTACTTATTTTTTAGGGTGGAGGATACTCTTTTCCTATCCTACAACAAGAAATCCAGACAGTAGGAGAGATACACAAGCGCTTCCCTAAATTTCAAAGTCTCCCGATCTACAATGATGAGGCTGATCCCCTGGTGGGCTGGTCCAGGCCTCAGGAGTGGAGGGCAGATGTTACCTATGCTGCAATGGTTGTCAAGGTAAAATGGAAATTTAGAAATATGAGCAATTTTATATTCCGATCAGGCATAAGAAGTGCACAAAGACCACTTACATAAATCAGATAATTGCAGTTTTATTTCATCTGCAGCACTTCTTTAGCATCACGTGACTTTATGAATTTTCCTAATGGTAACCTTGTTTCATTCAGGTTATAAAACAGCACCAAGACCTATTGTCAAATCCAAACAACACAATAAACTACACTCTTCTCAGTAATGACAACGCCTTTCTTAGTTACCACCCGCACCAGTTCACCCAGCGCACCCTCAACGCTCGCTTCCAGATCAACAACACACAACCCCCCCATGTGCAAATAATCAGGAAACCAGTTCTCACTGTCATGGGACTTCTGGCCTTGCTCGGTAACTATTTTATGTTTTTAATTATTATTTAAAGTTATCAAGATATAAAGTCTCATAAAAAAGACACATTTGCATTTACTCATGCACATGCTGTAAGGTGACAATTCTAAAAACAACTGTTCCAAGAATTAATCTTAGCTACCAAATATTTTAAATATCAACATACTGTATATTATACTGTATATTTTTGTATTTTTTATTTAACTATTAGATTACATTTAGCTTCTATTTTGAATAATTGAGTAAAATGAAAATCATGGAGGGTACCTCCTTTACTGATTTAAAAGTTGAAATGCTGATTGTAATCTAACATAGGGGACCATATTTGATCCTACTTTTTCTTACAGGAGACACTGAGGTTCTGTCTCAAGCTTCCCCCACTTCTGAAACATTGGGAGTTATAGCGAGCACCCATAAACCTGCTGTGTCCTGGGGCTCTGACAGCTTTCAAACCTCAGTCCTGGTTTATAACAGTGATGACAACCGGACCTCAACTAGCATTGATGATGTTACTGTGACAATTAAATCACTGCCAAAGCTAAAAGGTAAATTGTACCTTCTGTCATTTTTTAATACTTGAGTTCATTTACATTCTATTCTTTTATATTGTAATTTCAGAGCAACTAGCAAACTCTATACAGTTTGTCTTACTTCAAGTAACATATTATTTAAACATTATTATAAAAAAAAGAAAAACAGTAACACCTAACAAAAAATGTTTTTGAATACAACATTGTAGTCATGCTTTGGCAAAACTTTTCAGTATCTTCACTGAAATTAAACATATATCTCTGTATATTTGGCCTCAGATCTTGTATACGCCACATTTTATATGGACAATAATTCCACCAACTCATATCAACTGTGGCAAAGCATGGGCAGCCCGGACTTTCCCACACCTGAACACTTTAGAAAGCTCAGGACGTCACAGGTAGTACCCTCTTTCTAGTAACAATGTACTTAAAACACAACAAATGTAAGTGTATTTGACCTGTTTCTTTCAGGAGCCTGTGATTGGTGGGCCCTTGTCTGTTCCTCCAGGAGATACACTGGCCCTAAAAGCCAAGTTGTCCTTACCCTCTGTCCTACTCATTCATGTCTGTGCCCGCGCCAAAATGGCTCCAGATCAGGTGATACTTTTTTTTTTTTTATGTTAACGGTACAATGTTAAAAAAAGAAATATTTCACTGTTTATGTAATCCAGTATCTTTACTAGATGTAGGTATGTTATGTATTTGTAGGTAAATGGATTGAATTTCATTGGTATCACTAGAGGCCAGGTATTAATTGTTTGGTCAGACCACTGCGTGAACTCCAAGTGGGTATAAATAAAAAGATACTACTACTACTACTTTCTAAACAGTCACAGTTATATCAAGAAAGATTTTTTTTCTTTTTTTTAATATAGTTGTTAATTTGTACTTTCAGATGCATTAAAACCTTTGAAGTGGAATTTTCTGGTGATGGCAATGAATTCAAAAGAATCAATGTTCAAGACACTATTTTCACCTCATATGTTAATTCTCCTGGTAAGACTATTATCCAAATGTATAAATGTGTGTGTGTGTGTGTGTGTGTACACATATATATATATAAAAAAAATGTGTTTCTCACCTTCCATGGTGGTAGGTCTCTCACCCTCATTCAGCTCAGGTCCTCTACCAGAGGCCTGGGAGCTTGAGAGTTCTGCACAGTATCTTTGCTGTTCCCAGTACTGCACTTTTCTGGACTGAGATGTCCATTGTTTTTCCCGGTATCTGTTGTAGCCACTCTTCCAGTTTGGGGGTTACAGCCCCGAGTGCTCCGATCACCACAGGCACCACTGATGCATTTACTTTCCAGGCTCTCTCCAGCTCCTCCTTGAGCCCCTGGTATTTCTCTAGTTTCTTGTGTTCCTTTTTCCTGATATTACCATCGTTATTGCGATGTCCACCACCACGGCTCTGCTCTGTTTCTTATCCACCACCACTATGTCTGGTTGGTTCGCCATCACCATCCTGTCAGTCTGTATCTGGAAGTCCCACAGGATCTTGGCTCGGTCATTCTCCACAACCTTTGGAGGTGTTTCCCACCTTGATCCTGGGGTTTCCAGCCCGTACTCTGCACAGATGTTTCTGTACACTATGCCCGCCACTTGGTTATGTCGCTCCATGTATGCTTTCCCTGCCAGCATCTTACACCCTGCAGTTATGTGCTGGACTGTCTCAGGAGCCTCTTTGCACAGTCTACACCGTGGGTCTTGTCCGGTGTGGTAGATCTGGGCCTCTATTACTCGAGTGCCCAGGGCCTGCTCCTGAGCAGCCAGGATCAGTGCCTCTGTGCTGTCCTTCAGACCAGCCCTCTCAAGCCATTGGTAGGATTTCTTGATATCAGCCACTTCAGTTATGTTCCGGTGGTACGCCCCATGTAGGGGTTTGTCCTGCCATGATGGTCCCTCCAGCACCTCTTCCTCTGGACCCCACTGTCTGAGACATTCTCTGAGCACCTCATCTGTCGGGGCCTTGTCCTTAATGTACTCAAGGAGCTTGGATGTTTCATCCTGGACAGTGGTTCCCACACTCACTAGTCCTCGGGCCCCTTCCGGCTTGCGTACAGTCTCAGGGTGCTGAATTTGGGATGGAACCCTCCATGCATGGTCAGGAGCTTTCGTATCTTAACATCTGTGGTCTGTATCTTCTCCTTTGGCTAGCTTACGATTCCTGCAGGGTATGTGATCACTGGCAGGGCGTAGCTGTTGATTGCCTGCGCCTTGTTCTTGCTATTGAGCTGGCTGCATAGGATTTGCCTCACTCTTTGCAGGTATTTGGCTGTAGCCGCTTTCCTTGTTACCTCTTCAAGGTTGCCATTTGCTTGTGGGATATCAAGGTACTTGTAACTGTCCTCAAAATCTGCTATTGTTCCCTCTGGGAGTGACACCCCCTCTGTGTGGACTACCTTCCCTCTCTTTGTCACCATCCTGCTACATTTCTCAAGCCCGAATGACATCCCAATGTCTGTACTGTAGATCCTTGTGGTGTGGATCAGTGAGTCGATGTCTCGCTCATACAGCATGATGTCATCCATGTAGAGGAGGTGACTGATGGTGGCCCCTTTTCTGAGTCGGTATTATCCATATGTGTGTGTGTGTGTGTGTGTGTGTGTGTGTGTGTGTGTGTGTGTGTGTGTGTGTGTGTGTGTGTGTGTGTGTGCGTGCGTGCGTGCGTGCGTGCGTGCGTGCGTGTGCGTGTGTGTGTGTATATAAAATTATCTGATTAGAATTTTTGAATAGATAAACAGTAACAGTATAATTGCAATTCCAAATTGCAAAAATTGATTTTTTTTCTTATTGTCTTATTTGTGAACATCCCAGAAGAGTTAACATTGGGCACTTGTAATTTTGCTCTCCCTCTTTCTGTCTGTCTCAGTTGACCTGGAGGTGAGTGGCCTGTACAGAGTGAGGGCTGTGGACTATTGGGGCAGGCCTGGTCCATACTCCCTGACAGAGAGGTACTCACAGCACAGCTAACAAATTACTTGAATTTTGTTAATTGAATGTTGTGAATAAATATTTTTAAATAGTTTTTATATATTCTTGTATTTTATGTTAATAAAGTTCCACAACTTAATAAATGTAAGGTGTATCAAATCAGATTTAAGACACAGACATTAAAGTTGGAATAATTTCCTATTCCAGCTAACTAACAAGTTTGTTGTAGTAATTCATTTATTTATTCTGTTTTATGATATTAGACTCATTTAATGCCTTTTATTTTATAGAAGTAATTGCCCTTAATTCAGTGGAAAGCTCAGCTATTGTGTTTATGTGGTATCTTAATCAAAATTTACCCTTTTATAAGATGAAAATATTTAAACAAATTGTGACAACAACAGCAGCACATCAGTAACAACATTTATTGTTACCAATAACACAAGATGTTAACCATCACAACAATCTTTCAATCATGTTGTCACAGTGGTGGTAATTTTATCACAAGAACAGTGTGAGCAACAAACAGATTCATAATGGGATTATTGAACCAGTTGCATCTTGGATAAAGTCTTGTTTGGGAAGTGAATCAGGTAATATGTTTAGTGTTGTCTGGTGATGGATTTAGCAGGCTCCTGAAAGGACAAGAGTGAAGCAGAAAGATCAGTAATGTATATATCCCAAAGGTCTAATCAGGTCTAATCACCTATAATCCTTATTGTTAAGAGCCTGATAGGACTATAATAAAACAACCTTTTAGGGTAACAGTCATATCCCAATACATTATATTAAATTACACTGGCCTGATCACAATTAATTACCTATTTAGCTCAGTGTAATTAAAAAAGATCATCTGATCTTTGTGATGTTAGGGTGGTAATAGCATTGAAATTTGTTCAATTCTAAACCAAGTCAATCAAACCATCAGAATTGTTTTCAAATGGGGTACTGACCAGACTGGAGAACGGGCTGGAACTGTCCACTCATGCAGATCTCCTCCTGTTTCTGGCGGACAACTCTCTGGATGGCGGGGGGCAGACCACGGGGGCTGCGGCTGAACACCAGGGCATAGCCATCATCACAGGATCCATCCTCCTTCAGAGTGCGGCAGGCGTAGGTGATGGCGTAGTTATCATAGTCAGTGTCAATCACCCAGTAGTTGTCACCTGGAGGATTAAAAGGAGTTGGATTTTGTTTTGGATATCTTTAGCTCAACTGATTAACTAGATCCATACAACATAGTTAAATTTATCCAAGTAAACCAAGACTAAACCAATGTGTAATTAGTTAATTTGTGAAAAAGCTTACCTCCACTGGACAGGTAGCTGGCAAGTCCTTGGTAGTTCATGAACATTTTGCCAGGAGTACCAGGGTCGGGCACTGTGTACTGGGCGGCCATGTCAGCACATACAACCCAGAATCTGGAAAGAATAAGAAAGAGAAAAAAATTATGAATACTCAGTGAAACAGGACTTAAAGACTACAGTACCAATGTCCTGTGTACTGACCCAAACAGTGTGACTCTGCCCCTGGAGGAGGCCACCATTGCACCATCATCTCCAATAGTGTATTCAGCAGAGATGTTGTCCTGAAGGAACAGCCCCTCTGGGTCCTTCTTCTGCAGAGCATACCACTTTCCTGCATACTGAAAATATAACAGGACCACATAAAAATATTACTTACAAGTACAAGTAAAACTTTTTCACTCAAAATTCATTTCATATAAACTCAACAAATAATACATTTTTAGAAGCCGGTGTTGATATTACTTCAGATATTTTTTATGATTTGAAGTGGCTATATTAATAAAGTGGAATTTACAACCTACAGCAAAACATTTTGACACTTTCTAATCATAAGAAAAAAAAAATATTTTACCCTCTTGGGATCAAAGTCCTCCTTCACTGTGAAGCTTTCCACAACACAGGAAGCTAGGCTCTGCTCCACACAGGCGAGGAAGAGCATCACCAGGGCAAACATTTGGAAGTCCATCCTAAAAGACAGTAGATGAACATTCATCAGGATCATGAATAAGACTATTGTATGTGTACATATTAAAATTATTCCTTACCCGATGTGAGGTTTGGGTTCTCTGGAGAGCTTGTTATGGGCTAGAGTTGTTAGCGATGTTGTGAGAAGATGCGGTGAGAGCCCTTTTATACTAGGCACAGCCAGGCTCAATGATTATTTTCACTTCTTGAACCTAAATGCAGACCGTAAATCTAGTACTAATCCAGTTAACAAAATCCCCAGTGTAAGCCTGTGAACCCATACATTCAGTAGAGTGTGGACTTTATATAATTGTTTTCTTGGCTGCATAATGGGATCCATAACAGCAGGCACTCTGAGGTGACAGCACCCTGATCCTGTCACAAGGATATGGTTGACATGACGACTGTAAACACGTGTTATTGAGTGTGAATGTTACATGATTTGTAAATTCACTGATGGTAGAGGTATTCACAGTACACTTCACACTTTTATTCTATTGTTTTGACCAATGAAAAGATTTAAGGCAGTGAGACAATAGTGGGGAAAAAATCTACTTTTTCCATTTGTCATAATAAGCTATTTAGAATTCAACACAAAATGATAACAATAATAAAATTTTAAAAATAATAGGGCCAAATAACGTTTTTTTGAAGTTTCAGTATAGCAGAGTTTCAGATGACATCACTGCATTCCATATATTTTTTGAACATTTATGAAAATACAGTATTATCAATAAGAAAAGCTGGCATTTGCCCCCCATCTGTAATTATAATATCTATTTCTAGAATCTGAAAACCACCAGTAGACCCCCTTAGAAGGCAATCATCAGAATCTTAATAATTTTGGAATGGAAGCAACCAGAGACAAAAGTGAAGAAGACCACCACCTCACATATATTCACTGATTAACTGATAAGGTTTAAATGCTATGTTTAACTGCTAATGATGATGGCTGATTTTAATTCTTTATAACAAAAAATAAGCAACAATTTTGAATTAGTATATTATCTAGCCTCAAAATTCTATTTGAGTTGCACAAGGTAAGGTAAATTTTATCTCTGTTGATAAAAAGTATTATGGGGTCACTATTTCCCAGAACACCCCTTAATTTTTCATATTTTGTGATACTGTTTTTAATCCCACTTAATCAATTTCCATTCCCATTTCCATTTAAATGTAATTATGTTCCCCTTCACTGTTACCTCCATACCAGAATTTATATTTATTGCACTGTATTAACAGCCAATATTACAATTAACCACTAATTTCTTTGGATCTTATATATACTAAATATATAGTTTAATGTTGTGTTTATTTAGTTATTTCTATAGTTAAGACATTTTCCATTTGCAGTTAAGATGTTACTGGAAGAATCCCAGAGGCCAAAATGCAGATTTAATCATGTTACAAAATAAGATAATGGCTCTTTAAGATTTTACACAGATAAGGGGTTACATGAACTACATACAAAGAAATGTAGATTGTATTTTTATTTCAGGTACATTTATTTAAATAGGATGCTTCTGAATCACTTTGAATGTACTAAATCTGTGTGTGTGTGTTTTCTTTGAGGTAGTGGCTCAGCTCCAAATATAGATATGCACTGCCGGTAATTCCCTGATATTTTTAGCTGACTTTACTATTGTTGTGGCTCTGTATTTACCTGTCTAAAACCTACAAGGTATATAAGGGATGAATCTGCTTTAGGACTTTCTTGTATTTACATTTCCAACAAATTAAAATAAAGTCACCTCACACTTTTGAATTGAATTAATTTTATTACTTGTCTCATGTGCCAAAAAGCACTAATCTATGAGTCAAATGTGAATAAACAAAGAAATGTACAGGGATGGTGTATTTCTGTTCCCATAATTGTCAACCAGCTTCACTGACAGAACAACAATGAGTGTATGGGAATTTGATGAGAAAGATGTTTATGAGCAATAGTAATTTGCATCCTTTTATTCTTAAAAAGACTCTGCAGAACTGCAGAAATAAGCAGAAATCTTCACTCAGCTTTACTTCAAAATGGTATTCGTTTGCTGCAAGAATGAGAGACATTATATGAGCAACACAGAATGTAGTTTGTACACTGTGCTTAAAAGAGCTGATCAATATTATAATGTTGTTTCCACATCCTGGAATCGAGTTTTGTTTCATTCACACATGTTTCACACAAACCCTACATATTTAAGCTGAGCTCTTCTCTTGAACAGAAAACACTCTGTTCCACCTTGTGATGTCAAGTGTTAATACAGGAACTGCTCCACTGTGTTTTAAACCTCCACTAAAATTACTTGGATGAATTCAGCTCTGGAATTACCAATCTCTACTGAGCTGTCAACTTGAAAATTACATTACATGACAGCACAAGGTTGACTAATAATAAAGGGTTACTCAAACGTATGTATGAAACACAACACAACTGAGGTATGTTTTTGAGGAGGTAACATTATAACATGGTTTAAAAACTAACAAGGGTCAAACTGTATGTAATATAGGATCTTTAAAGATTCCAGGAGAAATTCAGTTGTTTTTTACCTTCTGCTAGCTCCTTGGCAATGCGTGCCTGCTCATCACGAATCTTCTTCTCTTCAGCTTCTATCCTCTTCTCCTCTGCAGCAATGGGCTTCAGGTACTCTGTACAAAAGGGTGATTGTTGTTGAGAAAAATAGTTATACTATGACAAATACAATCTCAAAGCACTTACCATATCTCTTCTTGCCATAAAAGATGCCAGCAATCAGAGCTGAATACCTTGCAGTCTGCAGTAAAAGAAGAGCATTACTGATGACAACAAGACAACTGTGCATGCTACATCTATATAATTTACAATTATAGTTGTATAGGATGTGCCTTAGAACAGGCTTTAGACCGCGTTTTGTTTGAGGGCACATTTCGAGAGCTGACCATTTCAGTGACCATTTGCTCATATGTACATTATTACTCTTTGTTTAAAGTAACATAATATTATATGCACTTGTTACAATGATCACAGGTGTTAAGCTGTTATATCGCTTGTCAATGACAAATGACAAATGAATATGCTAGCTTGATTATCACCATTTTTTATTTCTAATCCGTCATGCACGACAACACTAATTTTCTTAAACATGTTCAGTGTTATCACTATCCATCATGTAAAGCAATGTTTAAGGTTTTATTGGTTTTATTAGCATCGTATTGACAGGAACACCTTGTAGGCTAAATGTCCACTTAGCATGCTGGCTAGTAAAGCTTAGCATTTTCACGTATGCACAGCGAGTTACTTTAAAACACAAAATATACGCAAAATTTTACTACTGACAAAATACTTTTATATTTAGTTTTATGTCACAAACCTTAATAAGAGGCGATACAGCGACTGGAGGAGCCATTGTAGAGATATTTTAGCCTTTAGCTGCAGAGGTGACTTTACCACCGCTAAGCACTATGGGAGAGGATGGGTTTGTCTGTGTTTTATGGTAAAGAGCAGTGAGCCAGTGCTGCCCCCCCAGTGGACAAAACCGTAACAGGCAGAGGGTTTAGTGAAGCATATGCTGGGCGCAGGGGTCAGTGTCGATTATAAATATTACCACGATGTGCTTTTTGGCCAAGATCTGTGCACACTGCTGGAAACCCGAAACCCTTGGTGCGCCGGCTGTGATGGTCCAGACCACATGCGATGGCATCAGGTAGAATTATGAAAGAGAAAGTATTGAAGGAGTAGATTTAGCAGAGATCTCTAGCAGTTGCAGAGACTCTACGTTAAATTATATGCCTACCCCATAGTCTACAAACTATATTAGCTTTCTACACTTCAATATAGAACTTTCAAGACCTTTACGGTTGTGTGTTATGAAGAAAAAAAGGAAAAAAAAAACTAGTAGCGCTTGCTTGTCTAGTAGTTATCCAGTAGATGTCAGTAAAGATGCACAAAGTTCTTAACATCATTTTTTTATAAAGATAATTTAATTAGATTACAAAATGTATCAAATATAAAATAAAAATACATGGGATTTAAATATTACAAGCCATGTACAAAGTGAGCAAATTAACAGGTTCTTCTGGAAAATCAAGCATAGCATGTAGTCCTGTTACTCATGTTTCAAATATTCATTCTTCAAATGTATTGTAGTTGACTTTCACATGCTGTTACAATTAAACAGAATTTGCTAATTATATAGTAGGTCTATATATAATTTCCATCATACAATTGCAGTATTTTCATCCAATTTTACACTTGTAATGTAAACATTTCAAATCAATGTGTATTCCCCAGAGCCTTGCTGAGTGAGTCCACGGTCCTCTTAACAAATCTAATTTTGCCACGTTTCTTTTGGTGAGCTGTGTACTGGTTGGACTTAAGTTTGGAGTAATAGTCAGAGAATTTGTTGAAGAGGATTGAGATGGGCAGACCGTTAAGGATGATCCCAAAAGCAATGCAGATGAAAGCAAAGATTCGGCCCAGTATGGTCTCGGGATATACGTCTCCATAGCCCACAGTGGAGATGCTCACCTGAGGGAGATCAGATGGAAAAAAAATAAACTTTTAATGGCATTCTGGTATAGTCTGCGTTCATGTCAGACACTTACATAGTACACATTTCTGTGGTAAGTATTTTGTTTTATCTAGGACTAACAAGGGTGAAGACAATATCACTGGAATTAATCTTATCTAATTTTAAGAAGAAGAGAAAAGCAAAATGACAATCATTAAATGAAAAGTAGTCACAAATAAGTAGGTATTGTGCTATTAAAAACCCAATAGTACCACTCATTACCCTTCACCAATGACACTTTTGCATCTACATCAACAGTTCTCTTCTAAAATATGCATAATCTTTGGCATGTATGTCAAGTACCACAAAGCTGATTTGTTTTTGCTATATAACTATGTAACTCTGTGCAGTGAACAGATTGTATAGCGGCCTGCATTTCTTTAGGGTCAAGGAAAAACGGCACACTGCCTGGGCACTGCAGCAGGAGCCCATTACTCTGATTATAAGGATTATCATTTCCTTCTCCGGGATTAGAGGCAGAAATAAGTATAAGCACCGCTATGACCTGTTAACTAGTTTTATAGGAACTAGTGCTGTCACGATATAAAAATTTCAAGATCAGTTTCAATATTAATGTAAAAGTTGCTACTTTATATTAATTTCAAAAACACAGTGAAATAAAATATATATTATACTAAATAAACAAATATTTTTTAATATTACCTTGTGGTCTTAAACTAGTTCTAATGGATCGATACAAAGGCCAAAACTTTTCAGAAAGTTCAATTTACCTCTCTTAATGTTTTAAGTATTCATACTTGAGTATCTAGTTTTAATACTAGGTTTAGTGTTAGTATCTGGATTTTGATCCTTTATACAAAAGTACTCTGTGCATCTCCATAGGCTAAGTCCCCACAAACATTAGGTGTTAAATTGTGATAAATTAATTGAAAGGCAGTGTTAAACTACCCCCTTGAAAACGAGATGGTGACACATCTCAAGGGGCTTATCCTCCAAACAAATAAATTCAAATTCAAACTAACTTACAGCTCCTCTGGTCATACTGACTTAGTTACTCTTGCATCCACATTGCCATTTTGACTTCTTTTTATGCAGATTAGTCTGACAAATATGTTCGCCTGGCTGTCCACAGTTTCACAACATAGACATTGCACAGAGATATATTGTCTTCATCTGTTATTATTCATATATCCTGCAGCTCTTGGCAAGGTAAATCTACTTACAGCAGCCCACCACCATGCATGAGGTATACTGGTGAAGTTTGTTTGTGGCATGTCGTGCTCCACAGTATACACCATGGCGGAGAAGCTGAATATTCCCATTGCTATGAAGAGAAAGAGGCAGCCCACTTGCTGGTAACACTGACGCAGAGTGAATCCAAATGCCCTCAACCCAGTGGAGTGTCTGGCCAGTTTTAATATACGAAATATACGCATTAGTCTCATTATTCTCAGCACTTGCCCAAGCTTGCCCACCTGCCCTACTGCCTGCATGTCTGCCTCGTGTTTTATATAATTGCCACTGCTGTCAAAAAACTCCAGTATGCCTTGGAGATAGGTTGGTAATATAGCAATCAGATCCACTGTATTGAGGACACTCCTGCTGAAAGATTTGAGGTCTGGTGTGGAAACTAAACGAAGTATATACTCCATAGTGAAAAAGGCAATGCACATAGACTCTACATATTCCCAGTAGGTTTTGCCACTCAGGTGACCACTGGGAGTCTTGTACTGCATCTCTTCAACTGTATTTAAAGTCATGGCCACCAGTGAGATCAGCACAAAAAGACTGGAAGCTACAGCCATGAGTTTGGCCTTCACAGATGAAAATGGCTTCTCCATGAGGTTCCAGATGGCTCGTCTTGGCTGGCCCATAAACATGTCATGAAACAGCTCCTCGTTCTCCTCAGTCTCTACCTCCGCCTCCAGCTCCCTCTGGATTTTTAGTTGTTCGTTTAGTTCATCCTGTCTCTCCTCAAAAGAAATCCTACAACAGCGGTTGGTGTTTTTGATTCGTACCCCCCAGTAGTTGATCTCCTCCAGAAAGTTTCGCGGACATAGCTCATCTTTGATCCACAGTACCCCAGTTCTGTAGAAGTTAAAGATGCAGTGGAAAACATCTGGGTCCCGATCAAAAAAGAACTCATTGTTGGTCACAATGTAGTCATCACAAAGGTCAAGTTTCATATTGTGGTCAGTGTAGGTAGCCAAGCGCCCTATTCTTGTCTTGGGGTACTTGGCTGCCATCTTGTATGCTATTTGATAGGGTTTACCTCCCACATTGATGTTGATCATGTAGTTCTTCTTGGATGGTGAGATTTGTTTTATCTGAGGGTATGCATCATCATACTCTTCTTCATACTCGGCATAGATGTCATAGATATCCCGACTTAGCTCCTGCAGCGAGTTCCAGTTCTTCACAGAGCTCTCCTTGGCCAATGGATAAGCAATCTCTGAAGGCCTCCTGTTCAAACCAGTGTCTCCTACTTTGTAGTTGGGGAAGAGACTCTGCCTCCTGTTGAAGAAGGTAACCACCTTTCCTGTGCTCCCCATTTCGATCCCAGAGCACAGTGCAGACACAATGCAGACTATACAGGCATTACTGTGTCTAATACCTCTGCACCTAAGCATAGGACATGAGCAGGATGCCTCATGGCCCCATTAATGTTGCTGACTGAGAGGATCCGCGTGCTTACAGGACATCTAAATACCATTATCCTCTGTTGAGCTGCCTCCCTCCCTGACATGGCATTGGCTGTTGGGCATGGCTCAACATATGCCAACTGTAAATGCACTTTTAAAAATACATTTCAACCAATTATGAAATTTTTAGCAAAATCAGACACACAATAATCATTCATGTTTTGCATATTTGGTTACTTTTGAATGTATAGAGATCACTACATTGCTTTAATCTTCTTCCAATCCCCACAGATTATTCAAAGGAAGTCATATTGGAAGGCTATGATTGAAAAATGCCATTGCGTGTCATTACATTTTTTTTTTCTAATTTTATCTGTGTCAAAGGATTGTACAATGGTGTTAGAAAGGAGTTGTGTTTTCCATGTATATCTTAAAATGTTACATTAATACAGAATTATCATATCATGTGTGTGCCCAACTGTAAGGTAAATGTTTGTTTTTGGCATCTTAAAGTGCACATATAAAATGTTTTTGTTTTTTTTCTTTGTTAGGTTTACATGACAACTTACTTGGACCAACCACACTTTTCAACATGTTTAACGTCCTGGTGCTAACGTAAATTACATATTCTAATAATCGAAATGTTGAAAGTGCTAATGCAGTGACATTTAAATAGAGTCACCAGACTTACGGTAGTCTTATTAGGGCAGTGTGTCATAAGAGCAGGGTGTGAATTGGATTTGTTATTCAAACCAACACATAAACAAAAACTACAATAAAGGAATTAGTTGAATAAAGTTTATACTGACCCACAGTGAGAATGTCAGTGCTTTAAGCAATGGTCCCCCAACCTGAAGGTCAGAAGTTCGATTCTCGTTCTGACCAAGTTTTGTCATTGATATGAGATACATTCAAGTATTACAACAATTATTATTTACCAATAAATCCTCTCATCACGACTGACCCAAAATAGGGATGTAAATGCATATAAACTATATAAATAATATGCACATATTTTTGGGAGGATTACAATAATATTATCTAGTCTTCAGGTCTGCTGCAGTTTCCTGCCACTGTTGTTTTCAATGTTTACAGATCAAATGTGGTCTCTTCAAAGCAGATTAGTAGGAAAGAATGTAGATTATAATCCTTCCTGTAGGCATGTAAATCCTTGTGCCATACACTCCCTCATATTTACAGATGCAAATCCAAACACAGATTGTTTTCTGTTACAATAATCTGACCATTGCACTTGACCTTTACAGATCTGCTTCAAATAGGGTGTAGTCAGAGGGTCATCATCATCACAGGTACACTTGGTCCAAAATGCAAAATGGAATCTGGGGGCTCAAAGTAGATGTGCCTGATGCTTGTAAAATATTGTGAACTGTAGCCCTTTTTTTTTTTTTTTTTTTTACTCTTGATTGTATATAAAATCATGTATGTATGTACCCATATTGTGGGTCAATAACTGATATATCTTGCATATACTGCCTGTTAAGAAATTCAATTATTAAATAATTTACATATTTCACATATTTTTTGAACTGGGCTGATTTTGTTTTCTTTTGAAGGACAAAAAAAGACATAAACAATGTAAAATACATATTAATATATTTCTGTTATGTCTGTGGATGCATTCTAGCCTATTTCTTGTGTTCAAATAGTTGTACATAGAGATAGCTCAGCATACAGAGGCAAAAAGTGATAATTGGATGTTTTTGTGCAAGGTTATCAGAATATCTGCACAATAGCCTAGAAATAGGCCTCTGCTACCCTTGTGTATCATAGGTTAGTATAAATTATAGATACTGAATTACGAATCATTTGTTATAGATAGATATAGCTATAGATATAGTGGATTGATGGATGGACTGGATATATTAAAATTGAGCAGAAACTGAGTATTAGTAGTAGTTTGCTCTTTTATTGTGAAACTCCCAAGCGGATGTTATTCGCGAGGAGCTCCATCTACAAAGAAATTGCCGCTGTTTTAAAGGGAAACCAAGGTTGTTGAGCTGTAGGCTTGGAGTAGCGGGCTCCAGGTACGTATCATTTCATCTGTAGACAGTGCTTAGATCGGGTTTTGTAATATCTCTGTCCGGTTACACTGTTGGATCCTGCATCTCATTGCTTAGTTTTGCGGAAATATTGATGCGGGCAAGTGTCAAGTGGCGACAGCTGGTGAAGTGCAGCCCACCGGCTAGGTAGCACGAAGCTAACCCGGATAACGGTCATCAATGGCTTCAGTTTACTGTAGACAGCTGCGCAACTCGGTTAGAACATGTAATATAACCTCAATTTACCATTACACACTGTGCCTTTATAGTATATTATTGTGATGTCAACTGGGTAAAATAAACCAGTGTCCTTTGGAATGAAACGCATCGGAGTAGATGTGGTCATTTGAGCTTGCTTACATCCATAAATTGCCACACAAATATTACCTTTTGCGGATATGAACTGTTTTCCGACTTGTTATATATTACAATCAAAGAGTAGAAAAGCAATAGTATATTTAGGCTTCTGTCTTCTGGTCTGGCTGACTCCATAAGTTATAAACCAAAGTACCAAAATATTATCTAATCACACTGGATGTAGGAGCTTCCTTTTCCATTGGCCTACTACAGGAGCATTGACTGTCCTGTCCCAATATTTTGAGTTCTTTTGCAACAATAATTTTATGTATTATGTTTTTGAGTTATTTATATTTTTACACATTTTATAGTCCAAGCAATGCACTAGGTATTAGAATTGTGCAGGTCATGAACAGGACATTTTGGTTGTTGGTTTTTTATTCATAGCAATAACTAGTTTAAAATAATATGGATTGGGATTGATGTTCACATTTATCACACTTTTTAGAAAACTATTTCATATAGTTGGTGTATGAGTAACTTTTGGAACAAAACTTTTTTTATATTATTATTATTATTATTATTATTATTATCATTGTATTGTTAATATTCTTCAAATAAGTATTCTAAGGGTGTATGGAAATGATGTGGTAAACAGTTATGAATTCAAAATGGAAATATTAATTCATCTAAACAATGGCTTCATTATGGCTTAATAGAGAACTACTGTCTCGTGCTTTGCTGAGTTCAAATGTCCATTATGTGTGGCAGTTAAAGGTTGGTTTGTTGTGCAGATGGAGTAGTATTGAAGCAGATGGGGGTGGTGACTCATTGTCTTCTAGAGTAGGGGGTCTCATAATGGCTACTCTGTCCCAACAAGCGTGTTCCGAAAACCCTTAATCACACTAAAACACTTCCCTTGGAAATTACATCCTGTTTACACACTGTACCTTCAGCTAAGCCTGCACAATGGCAAATCCAGGAAGAGGCATTTTTGATGCTCATTGATTTAAGTTGACTAAATTACCAGAATGTCACGTCATATAATTTGTTCTTACTTACAGATTTAAAAACATATCTGGACACAAAAACAGGACTAAACTTGGTGGCAGTTCTCCTGTATCCCTTTTAAAATCTGGTACAAAAAAAACTGAAACAATTGCAATTACACTTCATTTAAAGGTGCATTGTGTAACTTTTCTGGTGGAGGATCCATCAAATGCTTTTCTCCATGGAGATGATGTGGAGTTTCACAGTATGGCATTAAACATTTCTGTCTTCATGGAGGCCAAACCAGACCAAATTACAGGTCAGATCTGTGGAGAGGCAACCCCGTTCACAGTCAGAATGCCTGTTTTTTTTAGGTATTTTTGCGCTATAAAACCACCTGTTACTGAATAAATGTAAGGTTTAATGTCATACTGTGGAACATTCCAGGCAGAGCAATGACATCTCCATAGAAACAAGCAGATGACGGACCCCCATCCAAAAAGTTACACAGTGCATTAAACATAATAAACCATAACAAAATAAAGCATGGTTGTGTATTTAAATCTTTCTCACATTATTTATTTCTGCCCCATTATCTTGTCTACTGTGTATTGCCTCATGACTGGAGGACACACTTGTAACTGTACACGCCGACTCCCTCCAAAGACCTGACCTTGACCAAGTCCTGGGTCTCTCTCTGGTCCTAGCAAGCAAACAAGAGCCTTTGGCAGCTTCACTGTTTAACAATGAGCCTGTCATTCTTTGTTTACTTCATGTAGATATGTGTTAGCCTGGACATTTGCCTCAACGTTTATAAAAGGAGTGTGTTTATTTTTGGTTCAAAAGTGAATATGTGCTCCATAGCAATGAATATGACAACTTGATTAAAAGGACTGGTCATGTAACAATAACTTGATACATTTACCATTAGCTTGTTAATGATCTACTGTGTTATTACTGTTTAGATGGTTTTAATTGTAATATTCAACATGGATATTGCCCAGTCGACTTTGTAAAATAGGGTTACAGCTAAACATATATGTATTTTTTCAAATATTGTTTTCCTTATTTTTCAATAAGAAAACAGAATAGTAGAAGGGATTAGATATATGAAGTTATTAGTTTAAAATGTGGATATTGAAATATGCTGACAAAGGCAACATTATTTGTGTAGCACAATTCGTACACTAAATAATTTAAAGTGAAAGACATTAAAATCACAATACAAACAAATCAAAACATAAATAATTATCATAAAATTAACATTAATACAGAAGAGAGAAGAGTGCAGAATAAAAAACTTTCACTCATACACAGCTTAGCAGAGCTGGATTTAAACAATCAAAGTAGAGGCCTATCTCACATTTGTAATTTACTATCCAGTCAGTTTATACAAATGTCCTTTTAATTCAGATTCTTGCTCAACACACCACAGATTTACAAAGTTGTGTGCAGGTCTTGAGTTACCCCAGCCCCTCCTGCTCTTGTAACCCTATGCTCTGTTCTTTCTCTCAGTCTGATGCTGGAAGCAGGGCCCTGTGGAGCAGAAGAGCAGTGCGGCCGGTCTCCCCTCTGTCCTCTCATGCCTCCCCCTTTGTGTCCCCCTGTGTGTTAGTGACCCCATCACACCCTCCACCACCTCCTCTACTGCCCCACCACCCACCTGCCCCCTGCACGCCTGCTCCTTCCTTGTGTTGTGCCCCCTCTCACCTCATGCTCCGGACACAGTCTGCTCACTGCCAGCTCAATGACTGCCTGGATTGTCCTGCCTGTCAGCCTGTCTGCCTTCTCCATCACAGGGATATGGATCGTGTAAGTCCCTCAAAAAAATCAATGCCATATTCAATTAGCCAGGGATATGTGGTATGTGCTTAGTCAGAAGTTTTTTGCACTTCAAGTCCTGATTTATTTTCTATAGAGAAATGTCAACAAATGATATGTAATGGATATAAGCATGTATTAGTTGTTATATCAGTTGTTTTATTATGAGATTAGGATGCTTGATTAATTGCTTACTTGATCATCATTGTCATTATTGTAGATTATATAAATAATTCTAAATTGTCTATATATTGATTTTCATCTCATTTACATCATTATTTCATAAACAATGGTGGGAAAGAAAGCTTAAACTCTTAATGATGATGGACAATGTTGCATTCCCTAAATAAGCCCCAGTCCACAAACAGATGAGAATAAAGCAGACCATTTATTGTTATAAATGGTTTGTGACTAAAATAAAACAAAATATTGCTGTGATTTATCATGGGGATACCCCTGATGCCCTTGAAGATGTCCTACTTTAAAGAGAGAAGTCAGTCCAATGTGAATGGGGCTTTTCTATGCTGCTCATTGCCTGTGAAGCCTCAGTCTCTGAGTCATGCTCCCATGTTTGACATTTGCCTTTTCCTGCTTTGACTTATGGAGTGTTTTTCTCCCCTCAGTTACGCCATGGCTGTGATGAATCACCATGTTTGTCCTGTGGAAAACTGGTGAGTGTCTGATATGCCTCTTAGAAGGAAATGTTGTTAAACACTATTTTCTACAGTACTTGTGCAATGTAATCATCAATTTTCAAAATATATTAATCTGTCAATATTGACAGATTAGTATATTTTGAAAATTGCTAGCTAGGGACTTGCTAGCTAGAGATGACTCTGCCTAGACACTGGTCTTTAAATATGTCTTTTTGCTAAAATGGGGCTAAATTATCTTCTCATTTGACCGATAATCTCTTCAGTCATCTTTTGTGTGATGTTGATTCAATGATTGCAACAATATTCTGCAGTTATGAGTTATTACTCCTAGTTATTAGCACCTTAATCTGAACAGGATTGTTCTGCAGGTCCTACAATGTAACATGCATGGAGGAGCTACCCCGTCCTGGCTTTCCCAAAACATGTTGCACCCTCCAGGACATCCCCCTCATCAGGTTTGTTACATACCCATTTATTCTGTCTATGAAACACAGTCTGTCAGCAAATGTCCCCAGGCACAATTTTACACCATCTTAACCACATTTGCATTTGTTGTATTTGCTTAATCTGCAAATCAGCCTCCAGCCTCTTCAAAGCACAAAAGAGCTCTTCTGAAACTGCGTCATGAGAATTTATGTGCTCCTCCTCTGTTTATAAGAAAAGAGCCAAAGTCAAGTTTTACACCTTTTTGTAATGCATATTTAGAGAGTACAGCTGTACAAAATTGTGTAACAAGTGATTTTGAAATTACGCAAAATTACCTGAATCTACCCTGTATACTTACATATGCCAGTATCTCAATCACTCAATTCTAAACAATTTAGTGCCCTTTTTAAGTCTAACATAAGTATTTCTTTAGATGGTGCGAGCGAAAGGCTGCAATTTGATATTTTATTATTCCACATGGATCAATGTTGCGACTCCAAACACTTTTTCAGCAAAATTCAGTAACTATCCTATACTCTTAATGTCCAGTTAATCCAGTAAAGACATAAACAGAGACAGATGGTAGGATTGGGTTAAGAAGCCATACTTAAATCTTCTACAATTTTAATACTGTCTGCTGCTTGCTCTGTGTGTCTTGCAGTAAATGTGGTTCGTACCCTCCGGAGAGCTGCCTGTTCAGTCTGATTGGGAATGTGGGAGCCTTCATGGGTAAGACCTTGGTGTGATGGGACATGTACTTATATAGGTAGTTAATATGATTAACTGAGATTTAGGAGCAGGACCACGTCTCAGCCGCCCTCTCCTCTCACCAGCGAACCACAACTCACCTCGACCACGCCTCTAATTTCCCAGAAGCCTATATGTAGTAGCCTTTCCCATCATCCCAGTTTGTCTCGGCTAACTCGACCCCACCCTCCCATCCCCTATTTTGTCTTTCAGTCATAAGACCCCTACAAGGGGGGTCCCGTTCCGGCTGGACCAATTGTAGATTGAGACGGAGCCGACACCCATAGTCTCAACCCAGCCATCTCTGCCTCGCTTCATACATTATCAATAAACTTCTTCGCACAATGTCGTTGTTGGCGTGGTCCTAGCTAGTGAAATAATAGTTATTGTGTCTAGAAACACAAGTGGAGCATATGTAATTGATTTGACCAAGTGGTTTGGGCCATAGTGGTTATACTTTTGTCTGGCCAAATTGATGCATTTATATGTTGCGTTATATGTTGTCATTGGGAGGGATCTTTTATGTTTATTAACTATTGTTTGCCTGTAATTTGTAATGTCATCTTCAGAGAATAAATGATCTTGGGGTGTCCACTGCATCACATGTATACAATTGTATTACCAGTCATTAATTTTGGTCTCAAAATGCACACTACAAATCCTACAAAGCCCAAATGTTGTCTCCTCATCACAAACATATGTGGAGTTGTTTGTTTAATTCACACAACCCCTGCATATTTAGGCTGGGTTCTTCTGTCAAACAGAAAACACTCTGTTCCACCTTGTAATGTCATGCGATAATACAGGAGATGCCCTACTGTGTTTTTAAACTCCATCTTCACCTTCACTAGAATCATTTGGATCATTTCAGCCCTAGAATTGCCAATCTCTACTAAACAAAAGGTAAAAGGCAGCTGTTAACTTAGAAAAATACCACTTCATGAGATCACACTGTGGAATAGAAACAAAACACAACTCCAGGTATGTTTTTGATGAGGTAACGACATTATAACATGGCTAAAACCTCACAAGAGTAAATTTAGCATAATATAAGACAATTAATTATAAAAATATTACTTTTGAATTTGCTACTTAAGTTTTGTTTCTGAAAACATTCACCCCCTTTGCCCCTACTGTCAGTTGACAGGCTGATTCACATTTCTGAGTGATTTTACAGTGTAACAGTAGCAGTGTAGTAAGTTAAAACCCATGTGCAATGTTATTAATTCTCTCCAGTGCCCGCCGACGTCAGGCTCGAATACAGGGGCCTGAAATAGCCCGGTCGCTCTAATCAATAATGAATGCAGTTTTCCTTCCTCTTCCCCCTCTGTCCTCTCCGTGTCTCCTCCGCGGCCTCCCTCCATCACTCCTCGCTTTTATCACCTTCAGCTCTGCCCCATTTTCTCCAGATGCCTCTGCTTTTCCTCTATGCCTTAATTACAGCTGATGTTTATGTCTGTCTGCCGCTTCAGATTTCCAATTGTATTTATCATGGCTGTTTCTTGTCCAGTTAGCATTGGACCTTTGACTCTGCAGTTAAATGCCAATGCTGGAAAGTTTACAACTTAACTGCGTTATAGAGAGTATTTTCCATGCAGGTTTGCAAATTCAAGGTTGTAACAAAATTGTATATAGTTCTTGTATAGTAAATGGTTTTAATGTTTAAGAAAATCTCTTTGCAACATGGTAAATATTGAATGAATCCATAACATTGTCAACCCAATCTTCTGCTGCATTTTTGTTTTCCTATACTAATTATAAATGATGATGAGCAATAGTTCATTTCGTTGTCACAAATGCCCTCATCTATTCTTGTTTTATAGTCAGCTATGAGCCTAATGCAGTGTTTAACGAGTTCATTCATTTTACTAGCCAAAATAAATGGTTTGTATTGCTCTCACAAGAAGACACGTACCGCAAACACAGGGACATTTGTCTTCTGCCTTTGACATATCTGAGCCAAATGAAATAGAAAATGCTCTCCTTGTGCTCCCTTTATAATGAATGCTTTTCTCTTTTTACAATATGTGTTTTTCTCTTTCTTCCAGTGGTGATGGTGTGCCTTCTGCGATACGCCCAGGTCATTGAGCACAGCCACAGATGTTGGGTCAACACCAGTGCCCTCGTGTCCGGCTGCACCAATGCAGTCGGCCTGGTCATGGTCGGCAACTTCCAGGTAAAACTGCTACATACTTTTTTATATTTAACATGCTGTCAAGTGCAATGTCCCCCCTATGATATTACATAATTATTTTCCATTCTGCAGCTCCCTCACGAAAACAAAATTTGAAGTTCAATATATTGCTACAGAAAATTATGTGATAAACGATAATACTGTTACTACTTTGAAGTAGAATAATCCCTTTCTAGATATGTAGCAGTGTTAAAGAATAGCAGAATGAAACACTGTCGTTAGCATCTATAATAAGCCATAGATTACCCAACTTTCAACAGCTCAATTCGTACTACAAAAAATGCAAAGAAACTGTGCACATGATAGCAATATTTTTTTTTAAATACTCCAGCTATAATTTATTGAACAGTAAGTGGATATAGTATCCACGGCGACTGACCTATGTGCTTCCGTATTTTTGTAGGTGGATCATGCCAAGTCGCTGCACTACGTGGGAGCAGGCGTGGCATTCCCGGCCGGTCTGTTGTTTGTGTGTCTCCAGTGTGTGCTCACGTATCGTGTGGCTGTGACAGCACTGGATTACTGGATGGCTCATTTCAGAGTGGCCCTGGCCCTCGGAGCTATGGTCTCCCTTGTTTTGAGTATCCTTTTCAAAGACTGATGCTCTGCTGGTACAGCTGTAGTAGTGCTGGACTTTGTTCTCACACATTAGCACTGACAACTAAGTAATTATTCATGATTCATTGGTTACACCTGCTCCACAACTACAAGGATTATCTGCTCTTTACATCGGGGCTCCATTTTTAGGTTCAACATCTGTTTTTATGGAAATATCTGTACTTGGTGTACGTTTTGATTTTTATTGTCATATTTTCACCAGCCTAAAATGTAAATATTTATTACTTATGATTACTTTGTTTTTGGATTATTCAGTTTTATCCTGTACCTACCTTTTAGAGAGAGGAAAAAAAGGGAAAAGAGAAAAAAAAATACATTTTGGACTTGAAGAAATCACATTGACTTGATAATGTAATTATACCCCAGCAACTTCACAGTAAGTTATTTCGGAATCAGCCATCTGTCCTTTTTATAAATTGCTCAACTAATCTAACTTCATTTGCAGAATTTGACCTCCGACCTTTCTCCAAAGTAATAAGTTAGGTGACAAAACATTTAGAAACTATGTTAAGACTTACTTGTACGTAGATCTTTCTTAACTGGCCCTTTCTCAGGTGGTATGTTTTTCATCCATGAGAGCTTTGTGCTTCAGCACGCCGCTGCCATCTGTGAGTGGGTTTTCACCGTGGACATCCTGGTCTTCTATGGGACCTTCACCTATGAGTTTGGCACCGTCACTAGTGAGACCCTCATGGCTGGCCTCCAGCAGACCCACCATCACAGCCCAGGGGTCATGATGGGGCCTGGGTCCAGAGGGGCACTGGGAGGAGCCACTAAAGGTCTCAAATCCCCTGGAGGCAGCAGCACATCCACACATCTCAACTGTACTCCTGAAAGCATAGCCATGTTGTAGCTCTGTGTTGCATCATGGGAAGGTAATAATGTATAGTAAAATATGGTATATCTGGCGCCTGCTAGTGTTGGCCAATGGCATTCAGTCTTGCCACTACAGCTGAATGTTTGCAGCCAAAGTTCAAAGGATTTATAAAAAATATTTTCAAATGTTTCCCATGTTGTAGCTTTATGTTGCAGCATGACAAGGTTAACAGCACAGTTTTGTCTGATACCCCCTGGTGGTGGCTCATGGCATTCAGTGTTGCCGCTACAGCTGAATGTCTGGAGCTCAAGTTCTAATCTAAATCATGAATGATTTTTTTTTTTTTACAATACAAATTTACTCTTTCTGAAAATCTTAATTGATGTGGGTACAAATATGACATTCCCTATAGCTTGGCCCACCTCTTTTTTGGCCTTTTGCTTCTTGCTGCACGGCACACTTTTATGAATGAAAGACTTATGTTCAAGTTTTAAGTTTTTGTAGTAGGTAGATTTATTGAATGTGTGTCAATAGTTAGTACTTATTTTTGTCATAAATGTGCTGTTGTCTTACAGCCTCAACCAATCAACAGATTTTTATTTTATTTTTATTCTATTTCTGCACATTTTAATGCCTGGTAACTGCTGAATTTTATGCCAATTGTTTTTTTTTTTCTTCAAATGTATGATTATTGACTTGATAATTTCTGATGTAAAATCCAAGACAGCTTTTTTTTTCTTTTTTTTTTAACCCATAATGCTGTTCTACTTCTAATGCATGCATTTTAAGTCCTGTCATACTGCCTATTCACATCCAGTGTAATAATTTGTCTGATTAGTTGTGTCACGAAGTACATTGCCTTTTTTAAATGGGGCTATTTGTTTGTTTTTTAATGTCAGCATGTTTATTTTAAGTGACCTCCATTGAAGACAATTGGATCTTGAGTTTTTTTATTTCGAATATTCCAGGCTGGACCCTTGGAAGCCTTATTTTCCAAAACTATGTGTGCCATACGTTTAACACAGTGGCATGATTATACAAATACATTGAGGTGTGTGTGTTGAGTTTTGCCAATTTAACATGATTTACTGCCATGAACTAAATATAAATGGCATCTCTTTGTGTGTTTTCAACGTGCTAATTTTCTCCTCATACTGTCTATAGTATTAGAGTTAAACCAATGGTTTTTAAACTGCTGTCTGATGCTTAAAGATGTTTCTATATGCCTTTAAACTACTTAAATCAACAGATTAAAAATTTAAGGCAAATCAATTTTAAGGCAGTTATGTTAAATGAAATGGTTATTGTATTAAGATTAACCTTAAAGTTTGGAGAAGAAGAGATCAATAAAAATAAACACAAATGGATCAATGTATGGACAAATGGATCACTCCGATACACTTGGACTGTACATAGTTCAACTTTTTCCTCATGAATGGCCTTTTCATCAAATTTGGCCAAACATGGCTGCTAGACAGGAAAGCTTTAAAGATCTGGATGAGATTGGAGAGCATGGACCTTCATATGAGAGTTTTGAGAACCACTGGTGTACACCATTTTAAAAACCTTGGATGCCAGCAATAGTAATATTAGTGATGTTGCCTACCTCTTATTTACTGTGGATTGTTATGTCAATGTTTAATTCATATAAAGGGGGCAGTATTGGATACAATGGAGGATCTACAATGTGTCATGTGTCAGTTCAGGGTTCAGTTTCTCTTTTTTTCATCCAAATCTTTTCAGTTGTTTTTAATGTGCAAAGGTTGTGTCAATAGAGACAATAGAAACCTTTTCTTGTACATGTGTTGCCAAAAACACTATGGTCTGGTTTTTCAGTGGACTGTTTCAGCCTTACACACATATGGTGCGGGGAGAATGTTTAAAAATGTTTTTGTTTTGTTTTTAATTAAAGTTTTGACTTTTTTTCTAGTTTAGCAAACTGTTGTTCAAAATTTAAAATGGCAGCTTGAATGAACCAACAATTTCAGCAACAGGCCAAACTGTCGTATTTTTTTAATTTCAGTACATGTAAGTTATTACAGATGCTTGATCTGTTCTTGTCTTTTTAAATGCAAAGTCACATCAACTGTAAATTAACCACTGAAGAATGGAGCAGTGGAAAATATCCCTCAATAACCTGGATAATTCATTTTCTTTTATAAATTGTGTAAATATGTATGATTTGTCTATCATTTAGGTATTTTGATTTGAAAGAGATTTATATTCAAATAAATGAAATAAAAACTATAAATTATTAGCAGATATGTGGACTCTTCCTTGCACACAAAACAGATGAATTATATAAGTTATAACATTTTTATTACCCAACATGAGTTGGTTAACTTAATTTTTGGTCCAGAAGACATTTTGTTACATTTGAACAATTAAAATCAATATTTTTATACAAAGTAGAAACATTTAAACTCATCTTTCAGTATTATAATAAACATTTACTAGAGAGGAGTTGACAGGACAGTAATTACATCTTTTCCTAAACATTTGTATCAAAAGTCTTTTAAAAAGCTTTGAATTGCTTGTACTCCCACAGTAAGGTCAAGTGTACATGGCTCCATGAAGGTCCTCTAGTCTGTGCTCCCTTTGTCGTCTTCTCTCCTGACCAAAAAAAAAAGTTGTGATAATTCAAGAACCAAATTCAAAAGTAGAAATGATCACTGTTCCATATGAAAGTATTTAGAGGTACAATTGTATACATTATCAGGCCCTTCAACAGAAATTTAGGGGCACAGGGCAAAAGCGCAACATGGCCCCCCTCTAATATAAATTAATAGGAAGAGGATCTACTGCGCTGTACAGTATGCCCTACTAACCTTGTCCTTTTTGAACTCCTCATAGTCAGGGTCATCTGTTGGTAATTCATGACGACAAAGTGGACAGGAGTTGGTCTAAGGAAAAAGTAAAACAATCATAAAACAGCACACACAGTTTGCTCATTTATAAGCAAGCGAAGATGAGTAAAATGAAACCTTTGTAGTAACTCTCTTGAAGTTGAAGCCTAATTATTTCAATGTGTTGCCCATAGAATGTACAAAAAAAGTGGACTAAGCGAGCATTCAGTGCCACACAAATGAAGCTAGTAATGCTAATGGTTACAGGAGCGAATTTGGAACTAAACTCTATATTATGAATAGGATTTTGACAGACAAAATAGTGAAAAACAAAACAAAAAAAACCCCCACCAGGATCATATAGAGCGGGTTAATGCAAACATTTTAAGACCAAAATGATGAGGCTCACATCATCGGTTACAAAGAGAGGGGCCACAATATTCCAAGTCAATGGGAGCCAGGGACAGAAGGAACCAGAAGACCCCACATGCAAACTTACTTTTTGGAACGTGGTGACTAGCACATTAACTATGTCCATTAATATATATAGTCTATGGCGCTTCCATACAAATTTGGTGTAGTTTGTGTCTGTCTGTGTCTCCAAAAATAGATACTTATAGTGTTAGAAAATGTGTCTCTACTATACATTTTCCCATTAACAACTTAAAAGGTGCATTGTGTAACCTTTGTGGTGGAGGGTCGTCAATTGCTTTTCTCCATGAAGATGTTATTATTTTGGAATGTTTCACAGTATGGTATTAAACCTTTCTATCTTCCAGACCAAGTTGCAGGTCAGATCTGTGTCAGAATGCCTGTTTTTCTAGGTACAGCTATAAAACCACCTAAAATTGGATAAATGTGACATAGAGCTGTTTAATGTCATACCGTGGAGCAACCCCAAATCAAAACTTTTTATAGTGCATCTTTAAAGTATGTGTATGGTGTCCAGTATAATGGGTAAACCAATACCTTTTTTAACCAGGGAAGAATGCAGCCTGAGTGGAAGAGATGTTTACAGGGCATTTCTCGAACTGTCTCTTGTTCCTCAAACTCCAACAAACAAACTGGGCACTTTACACCTTTATCTGTGAAACAAAGAGAAGCATTAATTATTCTAAATCATGGCTTGCAATTACCTTGAAAGCAGAAAGTTTGAAATAGGAAAAAGGAACAAAACTATATAACTATTAAAATTCCTTACAACCTTTTGTGAGATATACTTTTATTTCTTTATTTCTATTTATTTGTACATATACATTTATATAATTATGCCTTATTTGACACCAGTTTCTTCCCATTTTTGCCAATTCGAATTTGTTAACAATTTATATATTTTTCTCTGTGTTATTATATTATATTGTGATGTGTGAGCTACTTTGTCCAAGGAATTTCCCTTCTGGATGAACAAAGTTTGTCTAAATCTAAATAAAAAGCAATCTAAAGTATACAGAAACAAAGGCATGAAAAGAGAAACATGGGAAGGCTATAATTCCAATATAGTAATACAATACAATAACAGAAATACATGAATGAACAAGTGTGGGAGCAAATGGTTTTCTGAATGAAAAAGAGAGTTGAATGTAAAGATTTTATCTCTTGGTCTCTTAGGAAAGGTTTTTAATAATAAATTAAGTAGGTAAATAACAGTATGTAGGTAATTTGCAACATGTATTGCCTGTATTTTAATTGCTATGGTTCCCATTTATAAGCCAAGGCCGGCTACAGGCGTGTTCTATTTACAAAACGTATTTGTTAAATTATGCTTAATATTTTTGCTGTATAATTTTGTAATTTTGTAATAATAAAAAATAATAATAACACATAAAGAAAGAAAGAAACTATATGCATATTTAAGGCACCTGCTTGTTCTGGGGAGATGACAACGGCGGGCAGAGTTTGAACAGCAGCTTTGGCGGCAGGAGGAGGGAGTCTCTGGTCCCAATCAGTCAAGTCAAAACCTGAGTCAAACAAATCAACTCCCTGCATCAAGGACCTGGAATGTAAAAAAAAAAAAAAAAAAAAAAAAAACATTAGTTATTGTTCATAATGTCCCAATTGTTTGTGTTACTATGATAAGTACCTGGCAAGTTCAAGTAAAGCATTTTGACGATACTGTTCTTCTGGATTGGTGGGCTCGCAATTGTGTTCATCAAAATAGGATGCCATTATAGTGGTTCAGTCAAGCTTTGAACAAAAATGATAAAATATTAGATATGCAATATTAAAATGCACATAGTAACAGATCACTGAGGTTTAAGTAAATATTTAGAACTTTGGCTCAACTAAAACACAAATACATCATTAGAGATGCCTAAACAGAGAGGTTCAGCAAGTCTTTCCTTCCTGCTGCTGTCAGACTGTACAGTGAACAATGCTAACCCTGTACATGTGTCTTAGACAAACTTTATTGATCCACGAGGGAAATTATTTAAACAAAGAAAATTATTTAACAGGTCATCCACCTGCAGTAAGCCTGCACAATATTGTAACACAATGTAATCACCTGTATAACGCTCTGAAGTCTTTAGCTGCTTGTCCATATGGTGCATTGTATATAAGTGCCTGTTTAAATTCTCTTGCTGTTCTTAAACTTTGCATTGCAACCCCATAATTTCCCCATTGTGGGACAAATAAAGGTTCTCTTACCTGCATCTAAATGAGAAACCCAAAAGTATTTTGTGAATACTAGGTACTCTTGACATAACGTGTATTTTGCTAAAATGCTAAAATGTCCTTTAAACCGATTTATACAAAAAACATAATGATTGAATCCATGGTTTTGTATGAACAAAGAACATGAAAACAATGAAAGTTCACTGTACTTGAACTGTATTTTCTAGTCGTATTGCGTTGTTGTATGTTATTCTAAGATTACTTTTCTGAAAAAAAACTTTATCGTGAGTGAAAATGTGACAATACTATAGAACTTATTTAGCTTTAACAGACAAAATAGACCTACCTCTGCTTCACATAAAATATCAATAAACACTCTTGTCATTCTTCCGGGTGTGACGCATGGACCTTTGACCAATTAGAGCCTCCAGGAATTTTCGCTTTGTCGCCACCTACTGCACAGGGTCTGTTAGTAAAGCAACGTGTTTATCTTTAGCAATCTGTAGTCATTTTCTCAGTGAATGCACAACACACTATGATTTAATAGCAAAAGACTTTATTTGCATAATTGGTGTAAAGGTGTGAAATCTTACTATACAGATCTATTAACAATCAACCCCAAAGGAAATACAGGACACACAAGAAAAACAAGAAAGCAACCAAAATGTGTATGGCTTTGGTTAATAGCAACCCACCAAGACCTTAAAGACCATTATCACCAGTCTGTTTAAATAAACTGAGAAAGAAATTAGGCTCCAGAAGTCCCTGAACATAAAACAGGTCCAATACTTATGCATTATAGAAGTACTAATAACAGACCCAGAGTTATACAGTAGACGTTGCCCATACACTGAGAAATCAACCAACCATTTAATAGAAAAGGCCACCACGCTTTAATTTTGATGCCTGCTTTTTAATATACTCACACACAAAATCTAAATATTATAGAGATTTTCTTTAGTAACAGTTCATTACTAAACTTCCCAGTGTTGTTTGTTAGACATGATACTGATAAATTTACACAATTGTACACAACAGCTGTCATACAAAAACTTCTGACACAGTGGGCAATAGTGTTATTTAAATATCATTTGATTATGATAACACTTTATGCCTAAATGAGTGGTTCAGATAAAGTTTTATGTACAGAAACATGAAGATGTAAGTGAAAGTATACAGAGGCTAGCCCCACGTTTTGTAACTTCACATCACAGTAATACATGAGATACTGTCAAAGAGCTGAAAACAGGAATGGTTTTGCAGATTCACCACAAGTTTGTATAGATCTACTGCAAAAAAATTGATTTCTTTTTTTTTTTAATGATTCATACTTAAAATGCCATGGATCATGTGTGATAAATTGGCCCAAACCTTCGACCAATTCTAAACCAATGCTTCCTAATGACTGGAAAAGAAGTCATCAGCAATAGCTAGTTTTGTGCAAGTATACACTAAAAGAGAGAAATAAAAACATTAATTGGCTCTAAAAGGACACTCAACCAGTGAGCAATATCAAACACACACCTTTACAGTGTTTCACTGCCAAGTAAAAAGAATTAAAGACAAAATCTCTAGGTGTCATAAAGATGATAAAAAATCTTGAAAAAAATATTTAGGTGAAAATCTATAGTTTTGTATTAATCACTCTTGAACTCATTTACACTGCTTAAATACGGCAACAGACTCTTCTTTCAAATATTGTTATAAAGAAAAGTCCATACAGAGACTTCCCACAACAGTCACTATTAAAGCTGGTTATATACCACCCTGACTATTATGTTGCTGGCAGCTGTGAGGCCTGAATATAGTTCTGTTGGCAAAAAATATATCTATATTTTGTGTTGCTTCAAGATTTTTAGCAATTTAATGATTTAGCTTGATCACCTTAAAGGATATCTTTGTGGGATACAAACTTGACTCTAACATAATTCTCACGTTCAACATCACAGACGACCTTCTCTGACAACTGTCTCTCTAAATGCCACCTAAACTGTAGTAAAGGCTCTCGTGCTTTTTCCTCTTTAACTGAACAACTTGATGAAACAGCCGTGGCAGTAGGGTTTGTCATTCTGTTCTTTAAAAGTGCCTTTGTTGAGCTGTTTGAGGCAGAAGGCACAGACAAAGTGCTCAGGGTGGAACTTCTTTCCCATTGCCGTGATGCAGCGTCCGGTGATGGGCTTTTGACATCCTGAGCACAGAGACCCACGACGCTCATGGTAGTGCACCTCACAGTATGGCTGGCCATCGTGTTCAAAGAAACTGCCATTTACAAACGGGGTGAAACACTCCTGGTGGCAAAAGAGAAATAATTTCATTAAAACAACAACAATATTATGTGATGATGAAACTGATGGTGAAATACTTCCACACATTTTAAAGGTGCACTAGGTAATGTTTTTGGTGTGGGGTCACCTGCTTGTTTCTATGGAGATATCATTGCTCTCTCTTGAATGTTCCACCGTATGACATTAAACAGCTCTAACTTACATTTATTAATTTACAGGTGGCTTTATAGCTGAAAAACACCTAGAAAAACAGGCAGAGTTGCCTCTTCACAGATCTGACCTACAACTTGGTCTAATTTGGTCTCTACGATGATAGAAAGGTTTAATATCTTTTCAAATACAAACCCTGCAGACGAAACACTCCGGATGCCAAAGACTGTTTAGAGCTGAAATGTAGTTCTCCAAAATGGCTCTAGCACAGCCGCCACATTTTGGTGCAAACATGTCAAAGTAATCCTTTCTGCAATAGGCCTTCCCATCCTTTTCATGAAACCCTAAACAAAACAGGAGATGGTGAGTAAAGAACATCAAGCTGTTTCTGTGGTGTATGTGGCTCTGTAGTACCTTCTGGGCCAAAGAAGGATCCACACTGGGCACAGAAGAAGTGTTCAGGGTGCCATGTCCGATCCAGTGCCGTTACAACTTTCTAAAAAGACAACAAAACATGGTTAAAGCTGATCCTGCATGAAACACCTTTCTCAAAACCTACAAAACTTTAAGAAAGCATTGTGTAACTTTTCTGGTGTAGGGCCTGTCAAATACTGTTCTCCATAGAGATGTTATTGCTTTGTCTGGAATGTTCCACAGTATGGTTTTAAACCTTTCTATCTTCATGGAAACCAAAACATACCACGTTTCAGGTCAGATCTTTGGTGAAGCAACACTACTCACAGAATGTCTGTTTTTCTAGGTATTTTTAAGCTATAAAACCACGTGTAATGTAATAAATGTCAAGCTGAGCTGTTTAATGTCATGCTGAGGAACATTCCAGGCAGAGCATATATGCAGATACACCTTTAAATATGGATAGCAACAAAACTATTTTAAATATGTGTGGTCTATATAAACAATTTCACATTTTAGGCAAAAGTAACAACTGAGCAACTACCTCCCAACATTCATTATGCTTAATTCATAACTTTTGCACAACTCAAGTGTGTAAATTAGAGATAAAGCCCAAGTCATTAGTCCACACAGAAACGTTTAAGTGAAATAAACTCACATCGAGGATAGGGCCATTGCAGTAGTAACAGCGTGGAGAGAACAGGTTGTGATAGTCTTTCTCACAGTAGGGCTGTCCTTCACGCTCAAAGAAATTCCTGGAGCCAATTTCTTCTTGACAGTGTGTGCAAACAAAGTGTTCGGGGTGCCATGTGCGGCCCATAGCAGTCACCACCTAAACACAGAAGGGAAACTGTTCATACTTACAGGGCACATATTATGCTATTTTCTGACCTATGTTATACTGTTGTGTCCTCATCAAAAACATACCTGGAGCTGTGTTTTGTTTCATTCACACATTTAACGTACAAACCCTGCATATTTAGACAGTGTTTTTCTCACTAATGGAAAACACTTGTGATGTCATGTAATAATATAGAAGAGCTCCACTGTGTTTAAACTCCATACACCTTCACTAGACTCATTTGGATAATTTCAGCCCTGGAATTGCTCATTTTTACTTAACTAAAGGTAAAAGGGTAGCTGTTAACTTCAAAATCACAGCTTCATGACATCACAAGGTAGAACAGAGCATTTTGAGCTTTGGAGAGCACACAAGAATCCATTTGGAGTAATACAGGACCTTTAAGGAGAAGCTGAGACAGCTGCAAATGACTGAAGAAGTAAGGTTTCTATAACAATTGTCAAACCAAGCCTTCTAACATTCAATTGTGAAAAGTATAATATGGGCATGCCAAGATGTAACTTTGCAATCTCTCACCTGTCCCACAATAGGTTTACAGCAGGCTCCACAGACTCCTTTAGCTACAGTTTGCACTCCTAGTTTATTCAAGTCAGACTGCAGGCTGCCCAGCATGTTGTCCAGCTTGTTCACCTGAGTCGGAGGTCCACCAGGGACGCCTTTGCCTTGGGCCATTATCTGAAAATTTAAAAAAGAGGACTTAATGTTTTTCTATCATTCTGTACCTTCGTATCCTGCTTTTTAGGGGCAGGCAATTTTGATAAAAATTTTTTTATCTGCAATCAGCAATAAGATATTTGCATAATTCACAATAATTGTACTAAGATTTATAGCATAAGAAAATCAGTGCATAATCTTCAAAATCAAATCTCTAATGCACTGGTCTTTAAACATTAAAGATTTACTCATTATTGTTTGTCAGCATCATCTAAAAATACATCTCCCATCTCTGCTACTTGGTATATGATTATGAAAGCATTTTTGTGAAAACCAAACGTGCAAAAGAGTGCTGGGAGGTCCATGCCTGCATTGGTGGGAAGACTGGGTCATATTCAGTCTGGCAGGCTACAGATACCAGGATTTTAGGTGGTGCAGGTGGGTCCGCAGGTGGGACAGGCTGTGGTGGGGCAATGAACACAGGGGGAGGAGGGTCTGGTTTGGGGGCGGGTGGCTCTTGTACAGGGGCTGGTGGAGGGGAGGGCTTTTTCACAGGCCGTGGGGGGGCAGGGACAGTTTCTGGGATGTGAATATTGGGCTGTGGAGGGGCAGAGGGAGGTAGAGGAGGTGGAGGAGGGATTGGAATAGGTTGGTGTTGCACCAGGATTTTTTTTGGTTCTTCTGTTACTGGGGGGCGACGTGGGGCGGGGGAGAGAGGGGAGGGAGGACCTTACGGACTGGTACAGGTGACTCTGGGGGGATAATGATCTGAAGAAAAGGAAAAGAGAAACAGGGAGCAACAGATAAAGAACAGAAAAAATGAAATGTGGGCATTTTTGGGGCACAACACCGGAGCAAACCTTGTCGACATCACTATTGGCCCCCTCAGGTCGGAAACGCTGTGGTTTGGAGGTGATGACCACACCTTCCGTGAGCCAGTCGTCTGCTTGTTTACGCCGGTTTCGTTCTGAGCGACCAATCCCAAGTTTTCCCTGGAGCTCCTCAATGAGACGGTCCTGGGATGTGTTTTTATTCACAAGGATAGGTCCCATTTTGCGACGCAGGACTCCATCTCGATACATGGGGTGCACGTTTGAGGTTTCCTTGGTGCGCCTAATCACTGACTTTAACTGAGAGGAAACGGTGATGGTTTTACTATAGAAATTTCCAAACATGAAGAAGAACAAAGCAGGCATCTTTGGCTGCAGGTGATGCAAGTTTGACAAGCATGGGCCAAAATGCTGTCAGTTGGGTTACATTGGCACACACTGCATTTGCATATATGGTATCTAAAAAGTTCAGAAAATGCTGCTTTAAGTTCATGAGATGCTTCTTTTTGTAGCTGTTAGTCTTTCACATGCACCATGTCATGCTGAATCTTAAGTAAAAGTTATTTTGTCCTTAACAAGTCTCCTCCCACATACAAATTCTGCATAAAAACATACCATAATTACTGTTAGTCTACTACTAAATACTGTATTGCCTGGTTGGTTTGTTTATGTTAAAACATAAAATTTGTTACACTTTCACTTTCAAAAAGAAAGTATAAATTATCATTAACAAATTACTCAGTTTAATCTATATTCTTTGACAGGCTAATGTATTTGGCTTTTTCCCATTAATTTGGAGGTCGTATGTTTGAATGTGCGAGTGTGAATGATGTAAAATGCTTTGTGTCTAATAGAGGTTAGAAAATGTTAATATGATCATTTATTCCACTAAAAGAATAGGTGCATCCCAAAGCAAAATTGTTACTTGAAGTGCACACAAATCAGGCCATGCTGAGCATACATGTCCGGAGGCAGACACCCGGTCTATATTTGGAGAGTGCATGAGGGGCAGGTCCAGAGCCACGTCTGGGGTCCCAGGACAAGAGGAGGGGGTCATGCACTCATCCATCCAGCTGGCCTCAGTCAGGGGGGTCATGCTGCCATCTGTGTAGAGTCTCTCCGTGTACGGTGTCAGCGTCCCATCATGGAAGGACATGGAAAGCTCCTCATCGGCCCAGTCTAACTCCCCATTCCCATCCACAGATTCATCTGTGACAGTATTCGTAGTACTAGCAAATGTGTCTGGCTGTAGACTATTTCTATCCATAGGCAGAATGAGTTCTTCATGTACCATCCCTGTTCCTAAACATGGGGCATCCATTTTTAATTGGGGATCTTCTATATTGGTATGGGCAAAACTCATTGCTAAAAGCTTGTCTAATTCATCATCTAAAGATGGCTCAGTGTGCTGTGCTGAAGAAGGCTCTGGCTCTACACCATGTCTACAAGAGACTGAAGGACTACTAAAAACCAAAGAAGAGGCATTACCACCATTGTATGGTGATGTTGATAGTAGAGGGACAGCAGGCAGAGGTGAGGGTGTCTTTGGGGCTGATGTGGGCGGAGTTAGGTTTTTAGACGGACTTGGACTTGAGTAATTCAGATCATGACTGGAAATAGAGGTCTTGTTCTCCACAACCAAAGGTGACACTCTTTCTACAGATGGACTTGGTGACTTTGAGGATTTATGATCCAAAACTGTATTTACAGAGGTCATTGAAGGAGTAGTAGTTGTAGTATTGGAAGAGCTGGAGTTACTTCTAAGCAGATTTGAGTTGGGAGCGGATTGAGAAAGCACTACAAGATTTTTCATTTGGGATGACAGCATGGAAGCAGAGACATCTATAGCACTATCTAAATCCAACTCGCTGGTTGCCGAAATAGAGGACATAGGACTAATAGGTTGTGGAGGGCGGTTCATACTGCCATCTCGACCATCTTCATCTATATGAAGTTCAAAACCAGGAAACAGAGGAGACGCACAGCTGGAAGTATTGATCAGGTTTAGGAAAGGTGGAGACACTGGAGGATGAGGGGGAGAGCTGGAGCAGGGTCCCATTGGGTCGAGCACAGAGCCCAAAGAACTGGGCTGGAAAGAGGACAGAGAAAGACAGAAATAAGAAGGACTAAAGGAGAACAGTAATGAGATAGTGAGATCTTGAGTTGGATTTTGTACCTTAAAATCAGATAAAGAAGCCATGAGTTCGTCTAGCTCTCTTGTGGCGCAGGAGGCTGAGATTCGGGCTTGCTGCTGAGAGGGTGTGTCCAAATCACTGTGGTGAGAGGAGGGGCTGGAAGACATAAATTAAAATGGGGTATATCATTATGGGCAATCACAGAAACCTTATTTAGATAGAAATGTGAACCGCCTTTGAGCAGCAGAGGAACAAAAGTCAATAGCTTTTAATCTCAAACTGGCATATTGAAGGCCAACTGAAGGCAATCATACTTAACATAGCATTTGAGCAATTACAATGTTTAATACTGTTGACACTTACACTCAGTTTCTTCAACAAACCACACTAAACATTCTTAAAATGAATAGCATGTTTTGCGTAACTTTTCTGGTGGAGGGCACCCTTTTTTCATATTGCCCTCAATATTCCACAGTGGGGTTTTTTTCTCCTTTATGTGTGTGAAAAATGACTTTATGACTTTAATATAAATAAAATGACTGAATGATGATGATGGTATCAAACTTATATATACTTAATTGAATAGATGTGAAAATATTACTCAAATATTACACAAGCATTTTTAAAGTAAGTGGGTCACCTCTCCACTGATATGACCAGTAACTTGGCCTGGTGGGAGTTATCTGCATCTCTTAGTGGAGACAGATAAGTTTATGTGGAATGTTTCAGGCAAGGCAATAGCATCTCCATGAAGACAAACAGGTGGTGAACCATCCACCTGAAAAGTTGCACCTTTACAAAAGCTTTCACATTTTTTCAAGAATTTTATAAAATAAACAGCAAAGAAAGGAAATAGACAGTTCCTCTTAAATATGCACAGTGTTATGATATGTGCATGCTACCTGGGCGAAGGCACTGACCCCTCCAGCTCGTCTAGTAAACTCTCCACAGTGGGCCTCTCCTCTTTCGCCCCATTCCTCTTGGGCTTATCCTGAGGTGGGGGGCTCACCATGATCTCTGGACCACTGCCATTCTCATAATGAGTGATGCTGCAGGATGGTAAAGGGGGAGCAGCCTCTTCTGTGGACACAAAATACTCCAGCTAAATCATGGAGAATCATTCTGTAATAATAAAAAAGTCTAGCTATAACAGAAAATAATGAATGTAATTTTATTATTATTTTTTTTAACTTTTTGAGAAGACTTAGCTCAGAAATATGGTAGCTGTATCCATATTGTTTATAATTATATTGCTATGATCTGTAAAAAAAAACTGCTAAAGAAAAAGTATTAGACTATTAACAAATAATAACAAAAAGAACACTGAGCCTAAATCTCATCACCACTATCAGTATAAACATTTTTGTGCACCTGTAGTGGGAAAGGAGGGGGCACTCTGCTGCACAGCATTGAGCTCCAGCAGAAGTCTGTCGAGCTCAGAGAGGTTACTGCCCAGAGCTGAGGTCATGGCTGCTGTGGAGGGGTCTGATGATTTCTGTTTGTTTGGAAAACTAAAACAGACACAAACAGAGCACTGTCAATAATACACAAAGCACATCTATTTTTAGCGGGTTTTTAAATGTTGTAACTACCTGTAAACGTGGTCCTCTTCACCGTGAGACAGAGGGGAGCTGCTACTGTCTCGGGACCATGAGCTCTTCTGTGCTGAGCCTAGAGACTAGACATTACAGAGGACAAATTACAAACATGACTCAGTAGAAAAATACAAGGTTTTTGTTGACACTACCTGCTGTGAAGAGTGGTGCGAGTCTGGCGGGTCGATCAGAGAACCATTTAAAGCATCAGCTGAGGGTGGAGGAGGGACAGGGGGCGGGGCTGACACATCCTGATATGTGTGCCCTCCAGTTGGGATGGAATAGGGGGTCTCCTCTGGGAGAAACACAGGCCGCTTCGAAATATGTGAAGTGGTGGATTCCAGGTCCGCCAGCAACGCGTCTGAAAAGAAAAATACAAAAATAATTAAATAAATGTGAAAGGAATTTTGAAAGAATTATGGGGCTATTCTGTATATTTATGACATGTTCTGTTTGCAAGCATTGTCTTTTTAATGGGAGTTTTAGCAGCTGCATGGCGACAACAAGGGGAGTGGGAGGAGACTATAAAAAGTCAGAAACAATGCATTCAAGTCTCAATCCAGTCTTTTCACAACAACAGTCAACAATGTCTTGAGTGCACCAAGCTAAACCATTGTCAAAACATAATCCATTGTACCTTTATTGTAAATCCACCTTAAATCCTTGACTTGTCTAGACTAAAAACACAATGTGTAACCTGTCATCAGGACTATGCATCAGTTGAATACTATACTTATGTATCGTTAGCAAGTAGTCAGTACTAGGCCAATTATTACAATATCAGTTTATTGTTCAATATATGAAACCTGGAAGAATATAGTTTGAGGCTCAATATTATGTCATTTTTATGTAATAATGTAAGGTGTGTGCTGTAGAGAGTATAATTAATATTCTCTCTACAGTATTTAAAGGCTAGTTATCAGTTGATTCTGCCTTTTTGTGGTTGCAGCTCAGACGTTTTAAAGATACAGTATATTTAAAAATTTGTTTACTGGGATTATCTTGCTTTGTGACAGTGGCATAAAGTAGTCTCAATATTATCTGTTTTCACAGTATATTTTTGTAGCCATATATCATGACAGGCCTAGTCAATACTCAAGTCTTTCCAAGTTATTTATTTATGTCAATATTAGCACAAGAAATAAAATGTAACTAAATGAAATCACCTTAACTGTAACAGAAAAATCCTGAATTAGCACATGAGAAATGTGAATAATAAGTAACAAACTCATCCTCCCAACCACAAAACACTGCTAATTCATGTTCCCAATAAGAAATGTAGCAGTTATGTAATATTAATTTATCATATTATTCAGTACCAGGACTAGACAAAGCAGAGGAGAGTTGGAGAGTTCCATCCAGGGTTGAGGGGGTACAGTGTGACCCCTCTGAGGCTGGACGAACAAAATAGAGGCTTACATCACACAATCCATCCTTCGTCAGTCTGACCAGAATAGACTGCAATCACCAGTAGCATACGGTTACACTACAGAGGCCTATGAGATGATAGAGCCTGTATCAAGGAAACAGCTAAACTCTCACAGACAGACTGATCATAGGGGAACTACTATAACTAATAAAGGAACTGCAAAAATAAACAATTCATCCAATACAGGACAAGTACAAACACAGAAAAAAGGATTCTATACAACAACTACTCGAACTAGTATAGTATAGAGTATTTGATATTGAAATTCAGATGCAAATGTTAACTATCATTCAAACAATAATTTTAACTTTTAAAATGGATCACGACTTGACTGTAATAAAAAAACAAAACAAGAACATTTAAATCTTCCAACATCCCTGTGTACACTGTCGCATGTAAAGTTTCAGCCTATATTAGTAAAACAATCCAAGATATTATCACAAATAAACACTGATCCCAAATTACAGATCCATCATTAGGAAGTTAATCACCTGACTAACATTTTGGCAGCTATAGCAGAACTCACATTATGCACTCCTTCCACCCCTCAGCTGATGGTTGTCCTGGCGATGGAGTAATAATACTGTAAGTGTCAGGCAGACAGCCGTGCCCAAAGAACAGTGTGAAAGACGAGGATTGCCAACACGCTGCCAGGGGTGGGACCTACGGGTTGTGCTTAGGTGAAAATACCCTTCAACAACTGTAGTCCTTCATCAATCTGGCACCCATACAGTAAATCTCTAGAGTGTTGTGTTTCAGTCAATTAGTAATTAAAGAGGAAAGAATATTTTTATACCAAGTATAAGCCCCAAAATAGGGGTTTTCCAAATGCTAACAGCTAAATCCTGTTTAAACCAGATCTAAAGAGGTTTGTGAAAACCCTCAGTCATCCAGGTAGGATCTATAATAAAGGAAACATTTTATTCTATCAACTGGACCAAAGTTTTTTGATCAAATAAACTTGTATAGTTGACAGAATTAAATTTCTCCTTTGCTACAGGTCTAAAACTAAACATGGACAAGGGAAAAATGAGGGAGGACTCATTGTTTTCAGAGATGACCAGTCAATGGTACTTCCCATATTAAAGACTAAACTAGGACTAAAGCGCGTTCTTGACTAAATCAGGACTAACCATAACTAAAGAAAGTAAGTACTTGGACTGCTAATGGCTTAACCTATGAGATATAGAAGTCTATAGAAGTGCATGGATTAAGTGTAAAATAAACATTATACTTAATGCTGTTATTAATCAGACAATGTGGAGGTCCATGCTAGGACTTAAATGTCTATGAAGTTTGACATAAACCACAAGGGGAGTACAGGACTATTTAAAGCCAGCGTAGCCGGTGTGTGTGCAAATGTGCTGAAATATCACGACCAGGCTCAAAATAATCTGCACCTGGTGTGGACATGCTAAACCAGGCCTTAGCGAGGTCCACTTTGTCACTTACAAAACAAAGAGACTCCTCACTCCAACATACCGTGGCTGGTTTTAGGGCAAAGGTAACAGATTTAAAAACAGTGTAAGAATTCCATGTGGATTTACACGTTTCATGTTATACACTATTAAGGCTGTCAAATAATAAGTTTAATGTCAGGGGACTTGCTAATTAAGGTAATGTATTCCACGAAAAGTCAAAATGGCCTTGACAGAAAGGATAGCAGTGCAGCCCGGGACCTTGAAACCACATGGAGAAGTGGGAGCCAAGTTTTGGAAGATTTAAAATAAAAAGGTCTGCCTCCTCCCACCTGCTGATACAACAGCCTCAGCGCAACAGGAGACCACAATTAACAGTCAGTGTTTAAACCCAAGTACTACAAATCAGTTACAAGTCAAGCACTTTTTTCAAACTTTTATGTGAAGATATAAGAGGCTTTAGTTTATGGTATGAAGGGAGCAGACAATGTTTTGTCTTTGGCTGATGGATTCCCTTTTTACATGAAACAAGACAAGTCAAAACTCAGGCCGACAGGGTTCTTTCTAAGAAGTCTGCCATTTGAAGGGAAAACACGCCGCCTGCTGAGCCTCTGCACTTCCTGCCTTTATGGACAAGCTGTATCAGAGAATGACTAAACACAAATAAATGAAACAAGTGGGAACAATCAGTGGTTCCAGCCTGAAAAAGGAGAAGTGTGATTCATAGATCATGTTAACCCTGGGGAAGGAAAAGACTCATCACTGATTATAAAAATAAACATGTAAGAGATATTATGATTTACTCCTTTGCCTGAGGAGGGCAGCAATGGCATGAGGCTGGACAGGTTATTTTCACGTTTGGGCCCTGAAGAGTTAAAAACATTAAGAATGCAAACACACACTGTAATCTTTTCCACAAAACAGGGGGCAGGAGCTGAGTGGACAAAGTCCAATTCTGCTCTAGCAGCATCCACACTCAATAGTCCATTGTACAGGGTCAGGAGGAATAAAGCTGTCATCTAAACGGATATGACCGGGACTAATAATTCAAGATGAGTCCATCAGACAGTAAACAGATTGCACAGTGTCAGGGGAGCCATTAGTGGTGGTGCTGTGATAACTAATCTCCATATAGTTGGACAGTGCTGTGGGTAGTGCAGTGTGTGGAGGGTGAGCACATTCTTGTGGCAGTGGGACTTGTACAGTCTTGTTGTGTGCAGCCCTTGGCTGCTGCTGCCACAGACTTTATCAGATGGGAGAGAAGGTGCATGGGGAATTCCTCACATTCCTGTGTCCACTGAAAAGAAAGAAAGCAATCAAGCTGCGCACGGAGAAGGTGGTTCAGGGAGAGGCCCCGCCCCTTTTCAGTGAAACCATGGACAACCTGTCTTTAAATGGCAACACAACAAAAAGGCACAAAGTTAATGACACTTTACAATAAAGGTCAGAAATGTGTCGACAATTACAAAACACAACTAAAAGGCAGGGTGCTTTGAATTCCAAGATGAAGAAAGACATTACACATTACTGCCCATTTCCCACTGAGCAGCCAGTAAAGAACAGCTATGGGCAGTGTTGTATCTTTTCTGATAACATACAGGAAAAGGTGATGGGCCAGTGGGGTCTTCAGCTCACCTGTTTATAACCAGGATGGGCACTACCCCAAACCGAAACTCGACCCATTAGGCTAACGCCAAGGAGATATTTTTATCAAACAAGACAAGCAGGGGCCAAGTGGTCAGCCAGACAAACATGGCTTGCTATTAAAACACCAGTGGTTAAGAAAGAATGCTGTTAAATGTATCGAGGCAGCTTCACAATATGTGCTTAACACTACAGAGTAGAACTGAAAGATTCAAAATGATACAGTTATAATTAAGACACAGCTGCTTTATTTGGGAAAAATAAGACAGTTTTTGTAATCATTACTGAAATACAGACAACGTTGGTTTATCTGACAGTTGAAATGATAGTGAGGAGACTTTTTGGGTAACATTCAAATACAACCTAAAACAGTTCAGCACTTACTTAGATTCATTGCACAGCCTTAAATTACAACTGCCCCACATACTCCTCAATGAAACATTGTCTCCACAGGGTATTTAATGATATACCCACACTTCTAAACATGCTCTGAAATGCAATTGCAATTCCTGTATTTGTTTAGCTTTGGCAGTTCCTATTTCAGTCTTCTCTCACAAATGTTAATGGTCCTTAATAACATAAATTGTAACTTTTAATGTCATATTTATATATTTTATTGAACCAACGTTAAAGAGACAAAACACAAATGCTCAGGTTCAATGAAAACTATAACGAGACGACATTTGAGTAGCAGGAGCACTTTAGGTTGATTACTTTCAAATAAACGTCCCTAAAAGTAGTCCCGTATCCGAAAGATGACACCCCCTGGAGAGAACAGTGCCCCAAAATAAAGCTCTTCCCCGCAGAGCTGTAAATCAGATGACAGGGAAAGTCTGAGGCTGATGTAACGAGTGGTGTCTGAGACCACATTCACATAAAGGCATGTGAGTGTCACAGAGCCTTTTGTACCACCACAGACACAAGAGGGATGAGTATAGGCCCCTCACAGAAAGACCAGCTTGTCCTGCTCCAGAAACACCACCCAATAGATGTACTCCTGCAAGACACTGTCCCGTACAAAAACAGGACATTAAGCAGAGAAAGAAAGAAAGGAAGAATGAAGGACTGTGACTACAAGCATAGCCGAGCCAAATTTACTTTTACAGTAATATTTCCAACCGTGTTATACTGGTTGCGTATTGATTCACTCCTCTGCACTTATTCTGAATTACTGAACAGGAAGTCAATGTTTCTAACGGAACAGTAACACATAGCCTACGCCTGTTTAAAAAAAGGGTGTGATAATCACAATTAAACTTGCTGGGTTGTCTCATACTCAGTACACAGACAATGTCTCATGTGAAAGAACAGAAGCTCTAGAATCCACTCCCTGGGCTGCAGAGGCTGCACTAGCACTCATTCTTGATTGGCTGCAGGTGCTGGGGTTTCAGGCCACTAATACGACCTGGAGTTTCCCATCTGTTATGAAAAATAATCAAAGTATAACACACTACAGACATGGATTCCTGCTGCATTACCTCAACATGACAGTGTCCACTGATCAGATCTGCTCCAGAGTGTGTACAGGGTCAGTGAGGAGCAGGCGTGGACTCAGCGCAGCATGGGAAAGAAATGTAGAGTCAAGGATAACCAGGTTTAATGGGTCAACTATAGACCAAACAACAAGGTGACAGTTTAGACTGGCTTCCTGTCACACAACCACCAAATACTGTGTCAGCTGTAGACAGGATAAAGCCCGTTGCCAGGGACACAACAGAAGAATATGCTTTTGTCAAATCTGATGCTTGGTTCATCAAACTGCTGAACTCTAATATAAAAGTCTCACTGTACAATCCTTGTGCAATATTTTGTTCATGCCTCTGTAAAATTGTATAGTGTGTAGTATTGTATAGAGATGTAAATATGTTATGAAGGTACTATATTTTTTGTAATTTAAGTTAAAACACGTGTTTATTTTATTTTCACTGGGGGTTTAGTTGATAAAGACTTATTGTACTGTTTTTCTTTATGTTACTGATATCAAAAATAAAGTTAAGAAAATTTAAATAACTATTCTTCAGCTGGTTAGCTGCATGTCTGTAACAAAAAGGATTTTCTTTTGGGGATGAATAAAAGTAATTTTGATTCTGATCCTGTTATATAGCAATTTCTATTCTACTTCAATACCAACATAAACATTACTTTTGGTTTCAAATTTTGGACTGTCGGTCAGTATGTTTTTTAATGGAGTTACTTAGCTGCAGTGTGTTTGCGGTCTGTACACAGTCTAATGTTTAGCTGTGAGTCATTTACAGAGCTTACTGCATCATTACCCAATCAATGTCAAGGAATTTCATCTCCATCAAAATCTGTTTCCAATCCATTACACAAAGGAAAATGACTTACTCACAAAACACCACGATAGTGATAAAGTTATGACAATGTCTTTGCCAATGATTAGACAAGTCAACTTTTAAAGACAACCTTTTCTATCCCTCATGCTTTAGGGAGGAACTGTATGGCAAGTGTTACATTGAAGTTTGTGTTTTTGACAAATAATAATACTGTGCGTTATTTAAAAATATATATATACTTTAAAATACTAAAGTATAATTTTTTAGTATTTTAAACAGGTTTGTAGAGGTCTAAAGAACAAGATTAGCAGGGTTTTTTTTACATAATAAGACAGGATAATTACAGTTACATAAATAATTGAAGTCATAACCCTGTGACCATTCAGATTTTGATTTTGATTGTGATTACAGTTGATTGCCAGTCTTTTAACATTCCATCACTGACAATAGCAAGCACATGTTTTTTCACTTATATTACAACCCATCTGCTAGGATCAAACCTACCCCCTACACCACTGTGGCCTTTTCCAGCCTGCAGCCCTGAGTCCGCTCATTGTTTTTCGCCTGCGTTTCCTCAGGATATGGGGCAGGGTCTGTTGCCTAAGCGATGAGGTCAGCCACGCAGCTCTCTCTCCCCCTCTTTGTCTCTCTGGCTCTCTCTGGCTCTCTCTGGCTCTCTCTGGCTCTCTCTGGCTCTCTCTGGCTCTCTCTGGCTCTCTCTGGCTCTCTCTGGCTCTCTCTGGCTCTCTCTGGCTCTCTCTGGCTCTCTCTGGCTCTCTCTGCTTCTTTCTCTCTTTCTCTCTCTCCCAGCGTGTGCAGGACAGGATGGGCGTGGAGCTCAAAAAAACTAGTGTCTGATTTACAGTTAGGCGCTTCCCTTTAGTTAATGCAATAGACATGGTTAGGGCTGGTATGCACTAGCCTTCCTCCTCTCATTGGGTGATGATAGCTGTGCTGGTAACAGTAACTCGCCTGGCGGGCACACAGGGACACAGGAGCCCCTCCAGGCTTTCTAAGAGCTGCTGGTATGCTGTGTGTAAGTGCTACAAATATTCAAAACCAACGTTGCTTCGCCTCAGATCTGCAAAGTGATCACTACTTGCATAGTACTTACAAGATACGAGACTGTAAGCACTAGACTTCTGTGGGTTTTAAATGGAGTGACAGGATAAGTCACCAGGATGAAGACATAAGAACTTCCGATAGAGTTTAATATCTCATGGCAGCCATAAGAAAATTTAATTAAACAGATCTGAGTGTATATCTCAAACTAGTGGACAGTGGACAGCATTTTGAAGTAATTTGGTATAATATATTACATTTATCTAAATCAGGAAACTAAACTACCTTTCTTCCCCAGCAGGAAACATGTGAGTGAGAGATAAGGAGCAAATGCCATGGAACAAATTGGCCTGGGCTTGAATTCAAAGCTCAGCGTTTCAAATGTGGTATGCGCTCTATCAGGTGAGCTATCAGCGCATGCAGGCTTCCTAATATTTGGGCAGCAAACAGTGAGTTAGTGCTTCAACTGCAAAACATAGCTCATAAATTATTATGTAGACATCAGCAGTCTGTGATTTTAGAGCTGTGTCAGTTTTTACACAATCAGCTTTTTATCAACTTGTAAACTTATAATTTTTTATTTTTTAATTTGACACTAAGCAAGACCCCTGTTATTGAGTGTGTTAGGATGTGTGTATTACAAGCTGGAATATAAGATAACATGATATAATAATTAGTTTGAAATTTGATTCGCTATGGCCACATCCTTTTTTTCCAGTAGGAAATTCGTGGATGGTGGAGTAACACTTTCATAAAAATAGGTTGATAAAAATTACTCTTTATAGCATTTTAATATTTTTTGCAACAGACTGTAGAATCCAAAAAAACTAGTAGAAGTAGCAATGATCAAGTACATAGCCGTGCAGTGGGGTTTGTTAACCTCCAACTTATAAAACCCAGTTGCTGCGCCTGTATTTACTTCAAACTAAATGTCAACACACCCAGCCTCCTCTTTTTGGATCTGAAGAGAAATAAAAGAGTATGTAGGCGTATATTAAGGGTAGACATAAGAAGAAATGGATGCCTATTAAAATCACCAGATTAAAAATATTGTCTTCAATGGCATACCAATATAGTAAAAACTTAGCATCCTCTTTTCAAACAGTGACCATCATAAGACAAGAAGTTCGATGCACTTATAAATACCTAGACAAGATGGACTTCAGACTAATCTACAGGAATGGATGATCTCCTCAGAGCCAGATATCAGTGTGAAGTCACCATACTATATTTTATATTGCCTTTTTTTTATTACTTTCCATTATTTATATGTTATTAAAATGTAGTTTGCTGTGTTTACATAAAGAGCAGAGTCAGGTTAGACCACTTGAATCTGACAAGCCAATGAGGAATTTGTAGAGTCAAAGGTGTTTTCGTACATCACGCTGAGCAGCGCATTTTGTGCTCAAACCCTTATTCCAAATATAAACTTTTTTAGTGAGTTTTAATTTATTTTCAAGGTAAACAAAACTGTTCAAGCTGCAAGGTGTTTCTGAGCAGATGTTCTTCCATGTTTTTCATCTGGATTTGTGTCCTCTGGATGCTCTTGTTTCATCCATCAAGCCAAAAACATTCATAAGGCACTAACTTAATCTTCCAGATAGTGTGGACTAAAATCTAGATAAGATTTCTGTGCCAAATAATCATCTAAAATTCCTTGATAATAACTTTTGGATGATGTCTTGTTTCTCCACAGCTGATTCCTTTTACAATAAGCGATGACTACACAGTTTTCCTCAAATACAAAAGAAACCACTCACTACATTTCCACATCTGGATTTGGCCTATTCCCCTGGGCCACTTCTCCAAATTAAACCCAGGTCTGTCTGCCACCTGGTCTGTCCCATGCCAAGCAAACCTCTGGGAAAAAGTGACTCAGACAAAAAGCGGAGGAGCGTTCATTTTCGTCTTCGAGGGAATTCCCTTCTGGAGTAGAGTAGAAGGATCAATATCCACAGATTAAAGACACCGCTCTGGTTCTACAAAGTATGGTCAGGTTTCCAAACAGCCCCCCATCAGAGGAACCGGACCCCTGGGAAACGCTCAGCTGCTGCTTTACTAGAAGCACCATAGACCACAGGCAGAAAGGGGCTTCAAAGGCCAAGGAGCAAGAGACACTAACTATACACACAACCTAAAGCAAGCATGATAGGCTAATCCACAAGGAAGTACTTTTGACCATGAGCCCAGCACAGAATCTGCAGAATGGCTTTGCAGTTGCTGCTCCTGATAGGATGCCCCAGTGGGATTAAAGGGTAGGTCAGAAGTTCTAGTGCATGAGGGCAATAATACAGTGTGCTTGATTGATGGTCAAAAAATTAAATAAAAGAAAATTGAAAATATGTGTTAAAAATGTATAATAAACCTTGTATTTTATAATAAATATTTACCCATAAAATGCAGTAATTGTTAGTGCTTTCTTATAGCATTACCAGCCTTGTTTATGCAAAGCACAGATCTGACAATTATTCAAGTTCATTTCAAAATGAATCATATTTTATTGAATTTATAAACCAAAGCAAATCATGCATAACCATTATAGCTGGATACAAGGCAGTGAAGAAAGTCCAATTTGGGTTCTACTAAAAATGCCATAATCATATTGTAAGTACTGAGGTTGAAAAGTACATCAATTAATTCTGGATATTTGTTGAAAAATGAAGACTTGCTTTATTAACATCCCACTTGGATTACTGCCTCGGCTGCCATATGATTCTCCATGAAGAGGACTATAACTGTGGGAAAGTCTCATATAGAAGTGAAGCACATGTCACCGTGGTGGGACGGAGCACAGCAGCAGGAGGCGAGCATTTGGCCTTGACACAGACTGATGCTAGAAATTCCTCCACTGTAGCTTTACTCTTGTTTAGTGAACCAGCCAATGCAAGATACAAAGTGCTGTTAGGCTACCCAACAAAATCTGGGATATGTATACTGTAAATAGCTTTGTAGTTTTTATTAGTTTATGTCAGCTTCTTTAAAACAAACTTCAACTGGTTTGTAACATCTTTTTTATTTAGATTTTTTTCTACTGTTGTTATCTGCCAAATTTGTTTCTGGGACAAAACACTGACTAATCTTCTCTGCCATCAATAACAGAGCTATATTCAATTTTTTTTTGTACTACTGAGAATGTACATCAACAAATGCCTTAAAATATAATTTGTCAAAGAAATGTCTAGGATAATTTCATCTTGAACAAAATCTAGTTCTGACTAAGCAAGCAAACAATTGTCTAAAGCACAGGTGTCAAACATAAGGCCCGGGGGCCAGATCCGGCCCTCCAAGACGACTGATTTTCTACTAAAATATTTTAATTATATCTTCTATTTAAATATTGGTAATTTTGTCTCCAGCGTCTCTGAATGTGGCCCCTCCCACCAGAGCAGCACAAATGAAGACTTGTCTCTTTCCAAATGCTCTTAAAGGACGATCGTTTTGACTGTTGACCATGACATACTCATCAGCAAAATGTCAAAAATGAGAAAAGTAAACGCAGAGTGAAAAATTTACTTATTCCTATTTGCATACGAGTTCATGTTAAAACATTGTGTTGAAATTGCATTTTTCTTAAGGTTTCAGGTTGTTCATAATATTATAACATTTTGTAAAATAAAGAGTTCATCGATTAAAAAAGATTTTTGTAATAGATTTGCATTTCTCTGCACAAATATTTGAACTTATTGCTATTTTTGGGGTATATATGCCATGAGTTTTCTGATCCGGCCCCTTTGGGATCAAAATAGGTTGGATACGGCCCCTGGACCAAAATGAGTTTGACACTCCTGGTCTAAAGTCTTACATCTAAAAACAGTTTCTTTTTTCCCTTTTGCACAATGCATCTTCTGTAATTCTCTAAAATCTTACTTTGACTTTCCCTGGTATTTAAACAAACATTTTATTCTTTTACAAAACACTATTGGTGTCAACACAAATTTGAGCAACATAGGAAAAAAGAATCTGTAGTTTTTGCCTATTTTGTTGTTTTTCATGTCCACTACGAGCTGTGCAAAAGGGCAGAACGATTTGGAGAAAATATCTAGTTGCAATATTTCTGACAAACATTGAGATTTAGATTTGCTCAAATTTGTTCAAAGTTCACATTTTAAAAGACATCCAGAAGCTTTTGTGATTTTCTAATTGGGTCAATCAGGGACAGTCTGGAATTTTGGACATCGGACCTCATTTCCTAGTTAGCCAGTGTTAAAGACATGTGGAGACACTTTTTAAATATTCCATGCAGTTCTAGTATTTGCAGACGTCGCAGGTGCTAGACTAGCGCATGTCAATGGCCATAGTTAGACTGCCACTAAAAATAGTCTTACCTACTCCACAGTGCAACAGAGGCAAATCTATTATTACGCCAGACTGTCAATGTGAAAGTCTGTCTCAATAGGATAATTTTAGCAGTAAAACCAACCTTGCATTTGTATGATCTATGTCTGAGCAGCAGCAGCGAATTGTACTTCCTGATAGAAAGCTTGCCAGTGGCAGACTGATATCACCTAGCCGCTACCTTTCCGGCAAAGTAAAATTCCGCTGCTGCTGAGAAAATAGTCCTTCAACATTCGACGATTCATTCAAGTTTAGTTTTATTTCAAACATTATTCTATCAACACAGACATTTACATTGATAGTCTGGCATAATAATACATTTGCTGTGGGTGCTTTGTGGAGTGGATAAGACTGTTTTTAGTGGCAGGCTAACTATGGCCATTGACATGCGCTAGCCTAGCACCAGCGGAATATTTTAAAAAGTGTCTCCACATGTCTTCAACACTCTGGCTAACTAGAAAATAAAGTTCTATGTCCAAAATTCCAGACTGTCCCTTTAATCTTGCCGCCCTACTGTGCAATAAACCAATGAATAATTGAAATTATATATATACCTAATAATTACAAAAATATCATAATCGAGACACACAAAGTCTGTTATGCAGTCTGGATGGATGATATGCATTCTCTGGACACACCCAAAATTTCATGTGAGATATGTCTCCAAATTAAATGTGCACGATGTAACTTTTTTCGCTGGGGTCTGTTACCTGCTTATTTCTTGATATGTAACTGCTCTGCCTAGAATGTTGCACAGTATGACATTAAACAGATCTACCTCATATTTATTCAATTATACCTTTCAATTATAGGTTTTATAGCTCAAAAATACCTAGAAAAACAGGCATTCTGACTGAGAGGGGTCACCTCTCCACACATCTGACCTGTAACTTGGTCTGATGTGGTCTCCATGAAGACAGAAAGGTTTAATACCATACTGTGAAACATTCCAGACAAAGTAATAACATCTCCATGGAGAAAAGTATTTGACGGCCCCACCACCATAAGTTACACAATGCACCTTTAAGATTAAAATAGACAGCAGCCCTACTACTACTACAGCCACTTAAGAAACAATCAGTCCTTTCACTGACCCACAGCAGAAGGAGAGCATCAAATGTGCCCCTGAGCTATTCTCAAACTGGACAAACCAAAAATGTGAGGCATCATCTGTCCACTTAAACAATCCAAAAATCTGTCCAGCCTCATTTTACACGAACAGACTCCCAGGAGCATGGAGACATTCCTTCAAACCAGAATTAGTTCTGTGTGGCGAATATAGCCAAACTAGGCCAGGTGGGATAAATAAACTGCTAAAAGTTCAGAGAGTCGTGGAGAGGTCAAGACCCAAATGAACCGAAAAGAGAGACAAAAACACTTATCTGTGGTAAAGCTTTTGGAACAACATTGTACTTTCAAGCAAGCTCTTATTACTGTTAGAGGTAGTTTTATTTTTGCGCACCATAATAAAAATACGTAAGCAGCAAATTACAAGCTTTTATAGCTGCATGAAACACGAATACATCCCAGACCCAATAAATAACTAAATTCAGATGTAAACATGTCAAATATAAATTACAATTATATAAACTTTTAGACAGGCTTTGGTTATTTTAGAATTAAATGTTTCTGTAGCTTATTAACAGTAACATACCCATAAAGGCAAATTGTGGGTACAGTCTTCTTTTATCAAGCTGCAATCTCTTACAGATACCACATGTACTACTCCTCTTCTTTCACCATAACGCTATATCTTTACTGCCTTAGTATTTCTAGTAGACTCATTCTAAAAACTACTTAATGTTAGCTCAGAGCTTCTCACTACCCCTGTACTGGAAATGTATTATAATCTTACTTTGTGTTAAGCTAAATGGGAAGGCCTGTTGACTCTACTTCAAAGCTGGAATGAATAGCTTCGGGGCAAAAGTTGAGGAGGTAACGCAAAAAAAACCTGTGTCAAAATGTCAGCCAATTCTCTCTGCCCTCTGGCGACGGAGTTTACTCAAGATTGTACATTTATTATGGTCAAGAACATCTTAGAAGAACTAAAGTAGAGAAAGTCAGATTTAGCTTCGCAAAGGTAACAGTGGGTCAATGAAGAACTGATACTGGCTAGCCAACCCCATTTAGTCTACTACGGGGTATTTACTTTATAAAAGAGGTCCCAAGTCACCAAATTAAAGCTTCGAGATGCGCAAAAGTGCTGTTGCAATTACATATGTCGATCTCTTAGACAAAGGTGGTTACATTGATCTTAACACTCTTTCCAGCCTCGAAATCCCGCTGTTGAGTTGGGTGACTCCTCCACCCTACTCCTATCCGCTCTTCAGAAATAGCCCGTACACATGAATGCTGCGTAAACTCTTGGTCACTTACCTAAATCGTCCATGTTTGGAGCGTGGTGGACGCTTGTGTCCGTTTGATGAGCTTTAGCCCCGTGAAGTAAGTCAGATTTGAGCTGTCTAAACTTGTCCTGCGGCTGCCTGAAGTTGGATCTGTAGGTGGCGTGAACGCGCGGAGATATGTGCATGTGTACTCTACGGGAGCGCGCAAGATGAGAGGAGAGCAGTGAGCGCCACATAGCGGCCAAGGGGGGCAATGATAATTACTTGTAAATTTATCAAACGTGTTTACTGTTACTGCTTTTGTTTTGTTTTTGTTGTTTGTCTGTTTTGTTTGCATTTTTCATTTACAGAACTTGCAGTAGAAGCACACCAAGATGAACCCAGGGCCCAGAGTTTTGTGTTATACCCATTTTATATAATAGGTATATGTATTACAGGCTGATTTAAAATAATAAAATTTTTTAAAACCATAATATTATTACAATGAGATATAAGAAAAGTAGATATTCATGACTCCTCATAGTTGAAAGTGTTTTTTTACAGAAAGATGGCAAGTTCCTCAAAATGAACTGGTAAGGAGGAAGGTAATACAAAAAGAGAACTGAGAAAAAACATAATTTGCTACACACATTTATTTGTTGAAGCCACATACACAGAAATAGTAAATAAAAAAAAAAATTTGCAGAAAACATTTTTCTCAAATCAAATGCATGATAATGTGGTTTATGTTTTCACACTCACCATGTCAAATACTATATACTAAAGTCATACACAAAATAAATCCCTAATTTGATGTAAATTTATATATATATATATATATATATATATATATATATATATATATATATATATATATTATATAACCTAACAACCTAACAACCCATTTGTCAAAATTCTGGTGCTTTGAGTTTCTTCTCCTCCTTCTCTGTGAGTGGCTCCTCAGACAGTAGCTTTCCATGAAGACGATGGTGTTTGCCAATACCCAGTTTGGGCAGTCCTCGATTCAGCCCTTCCAGCAGCACACAGGCCTTACACAGCGCCTGACTGGAGATGTACCCACAGCGGCTGCACGTTCCCTGGACAGGCATCTTCACCCCGTCCCGCACTGACAGATTCTCTCCAGAGTGAATGACATCCATGATAGAGCTGGGGCGGATGCTCTCCAAGTCCTTTAAAAAAGTCCTTGCATGGCCACGGTAAGCATTAGGAGAATAAATGCATTCAGTAGAAAAGTAATCCAGTTTCTTAAAATACGCATACAGAACAATCTCTTTCTCATAAGCGTATTTGAGAGGTTTGCAGCGCGGGACTACCCCATCACCCTCACTGGAGGTGGAGATGGCAGTGCAACGCCGCAGACGAGCTATGTCTCCTCGCAAAATATTCATCAAAACAGTTTCTGCCACATCATCAGCATTGTGACCTAAAACATAATCACATCAGTCATAAACACAGATGATTTTAATGTATGCAGCTCAGTATGTATTGCAGCACTAACTAAACTAATCAGTCTCTCACTTACCTGTACATATCTTGTCCACTTTCAGCATGATGGCACCTCTGTCTAAGGCCTGTCTCCTGAAGACTCCACAGAAAGTGCAGTTATTTTTCAGTCCCACTTGCTTTACTATGGCATCCATCGTCCAGCCATACAACTCCTCATAGGACACAATCTTTAGAGGCAACTCGTACTGTTCCTGGTTCCTTTTCACCGTCTCCAATGAGTCATCACGGTAACCTGTGATGCCTTCATCCACAGATAACAGCATGAGTTCAAGCCCATAGCTGTATCTCTCATTGAGGACTTTCATAACATGAGCGAGCACCGTGGAGTCCTTTCCACCTGAAGCAGCAATGCCCACTCTCTCCCCAGGTTTAAAAAGCTCAGCGGCCACAATGGTCCGGTGCACCTCTTCTTCAAATGCAAAGAAAAAGCATTCCTTACAAAGAGAATGACCTGTCTTGGGGCGCTTCAACACAGCACGATTTTTGGTACAGCTGCTGCACTGGACAGGCATTTTATCTGTGGAAAAACACAGAATTAATGTGTATATTTTTTGTTACTTATTTAGACTTTATTATTACCATTTATATTTTGTCTCTTTGTTATTATATTATATTGTGATGTGTGAGCTACTGTGTCCAAATAATTTCCCTTGTGGCCAATAAAGTGACAAACTTAGCCAAAATTTATCAGGTTACGTTTTTATTTAATTTTCTTTTCTTATTAGAAATATGTAATTATCTAATATAGGGAAATTTGGCACTATGACATAATCCAAGAATCTGGTATTTATAATTAGATAATACAATGTATTTTTCTGGAAATATATTCATGGAAATTCGGGATTCCAGTAGAGTATAACATTTTTATTTCAAATTGTCTTCCAAAAACATCATTGTAACTGTGGAAAGCAGCCTACTGTGCTGCAAGTGTGCAAGTCTTTTACGTTAGCTATAACTACTAAACTACAGATATTTCTTACCCAGTTCTCGATGATATGGTGGTCTCAATTGATAATTTAGCAGTTTAACCCCACAATTCCCCAAAACGAAGCATTTTTATAGAAGAATAATGAAAACATGGCAGTACAGAACTTTATCATGCGCTCTCTTGTCGTTGGTTCGAAAGAAACAGGAAGTAAATAAATGCGCGAGGCAACTGCTGCGCCCACTATCGACCGGAGGTTGACATAACATCAACAAATGTCTCAAACTGAAAGGTATGGTTTTTATTTTTTCCACCAAAATCAAAATCTTTCAGCCTGATAATGTTTATGGTTAAGTTATGGATTTTTCTAGATTAATATCCCCTTCAAATTTTGATTCAGTTAGGATATCTAGATTAGCTTTCTCATTTACTTACAGTAGACCTATGCTTAAAATGTGTTTTGAGTGGCATGCATGCTAAATGTGACATCAGTATATACTGACTGTTTATCAGTTTTACCTGTATATAATTAGTATAGAGAAAAATCACACTCACACAATCAAAATGTAATCAACAAGGATTTATTAGTTAGTAAGGGTGTCACTACTGTAACAACTGCAACAGGTAGGCTATCAAAATGCAGTTTGGTGCAGATGGGGCAGGCTGTAAGATTGCAGGTCTGCAGAGGTCAGGGTTGAAATGAGAACAAGCATTTAATTAAATGCACCCCTCTGGTGCCACTGCATGTCCCGAATGCGGCGGACTGACTGGATTTGAGGGATCTGGGCTCCAAACTCAGTGCTGTCCTTGTACTCGCCCTTCTCAAATAGGTACTGGTATCCTCTGTAGCCTGGGTACTGATAACCCACCCAGCTGTGAGGAGACACAACAGTCACATTTGAGGACACAGTGACTAGAGCTAGACTACATCAAATCAGTTGTGTATAACTGAGAAAGCAAAATGACAATTAAGAGTAACTGTACTATAAAAATTGACTTTAATTATTACTCATTGTTGAGGCTTATCAGACAATAAGTAAAACAAACAACACATGTTTTGCCAAATATAAATAATTTCTATTTTATATTTATTACTATTATTACTAGACTTGTGCTTGAGTAATATCTGTGGGTTTGACTTCACATCTCTGAAGAGCATATATATATATATATATATATATATATATATATATATATATATATATATATATATATATATATATAGAACATAGGACTGTAAATGAAATAATCTCACGTTCCACTCTGCACACGCACAGATGACACCTTCTCCTGATAACCATGAGCGTGGAAGCTGGGAACATCGTCGTCAATGATTTCTATCTTCTTTCCTGCAAAACTGGGGTTTTCATAAAGCACAATCTTGTGCTCCTGGCTGTCCTGAAAGCAAATAATAGACCAGTTCATACATTTCATCAGTGCATCAAGGTCTGGGAATATATGGGGTCCATGTAACATTTTAGTGCAAAACTAAAACACACAGGTTACATATGTTACAAGGTTGCAAGCTTTTGCATGAGCTGGTGTGAGGCTATTGCATTCACTGTATTGTTACCAGACCCTCACATATGCCTTAAGACCCTGAGCCTTTGTTTTGAATATCTGTGAATATGTGAAGTTTGTTTTCTTACAACTTTAATCGGTCGGAAAGCAATGATGGTGTCACTGCGCCGGCTGTTGGTCCAGGAATCCCACCGAGGATACTCGCCCTTCTCAAACACATACTGCTCTCCCTTACAGCTCGCCTGCTCATACCCCACCCACCTGAAGAGAGAGAGAGGGCCAGGGGGCAGAGGAAAGGGCAGGTTGGGGAGTAGGCCAGATTCAAGGGAGTTGTAAGGAGAGCAAACTATAATAGAAGAACTGATCTTTTTCTGTATTGTTGATTTTAGATGTTACCTCTTCATTTTTTCATGTCTTTTAAGCCTTTGTAAAATATCCTTGAATTAACTGTGAATGAAGGCATCTGATCAAAGATGCCTTAGTGATGAAGATTAGTGATGAAATTAGAGATATAGAAAATAGATATAATCCCCTCTCCTCTCTGTTTAATACTTTAGGTTGGTTTGCCTGTGCCCCACACTCACGGTCCACACAGCACCAGTACAGAGCCCACTTTCTCCACGCCTGCCTCCTGGAGGTTGTTGCAGGGACCAGTCAGCTCATGGCAGCGTCCCTGGAAGTTTTCCTGCTCATAGATAACCAGCTGTGGACCAGGTAAAGGTAAATGGTGAAATTACAATTTTTGTACTTATGTACATTGAGTTACACCATATTAAAAAAGAACTGGGTTCCAAATTATAACTTTCCACAGGCTCAGATGAGCATGTTGACAAAACTTGGTATAAAATAAGGAACAGTGGAATAACCTTAATAATCCAACATGGCAAATTTTATATATTTGAAACGATATGTGATGCAGTTTGTAAAATCATAAATTGTCACTCACCTTAAATGCATTGGTGCCTGGCTGCTGCTGCTTGGATGCAGGGTTCTGGTGGTCTGTGGCCATAGTGAAGGATAAACCTAACAAAAACAGAAAATATTACACAAAAATGTTTTTAATAATAAAAAAATTACTAAAACTAAGAGCCTAAAACTTTTTTTGCTACTGCTCAAAATATTCGAACATTTGTCAATATAAATGAATAAGAAACTTTTAAATTCGAAGTGACAACTGCACAGCTCTTACCAGTACCTGTCTGTGCCAGTATGTTTGTGATGGCACCACCAGCTCTATATATATGGCCCACCAGGGGGGGCACTATGCCAACAGCACCACAGTGTCCAAGGACAGGGAGAGGATCGAGCTGCCATAGGCCCAGGACACAGAAATGAGGGGTCACCCATGCTATCTGCCCCACCCCGGGGTGTCACTCCCACAAAGTTATTTCATTAGTTGTCAGTTTCTGTGCAGCCAGTCATTGTTCGATATCCACATGATTCAGCACAAACAGTGCCAAGAGTACCACAGCCACAATGAGCATCAGAGAGAGAGAGAGAGAGACAGAGAGAGAGAGAGAGACAGAGAGAGAGAGAGAGAGACAGAGAGAGAGAGAGAGAGAGAGAGAGAGACAGAGAGAGAGAGAGACAGAGAGAGAGAGAGAGAGAGAGAGAGAGAGACAGAAAGAGAGACAGAGAGAGAGAGACAGAGAACAGTAGATTTAGTAGGTTTAGGTTTAGTAGTCTGGACTCCACTCAAAAACAAATACAGGTTAGTGCTAGACATTTATAAGGTTTTATAAGTGAGAGTGTAGGCTATTTAAACATAACAAAACTGCCCTAGTTTTGGTTTCTTTTCAGAGGGTAAACAGTTTACAATTACTTTTTCAAGGTACACCTGAAAATCCCTCAAGGCACTTTTATGTGTCAGGGCAAATACGGTTGAAAATTAAAATCATTACTAATCAATATCATTGCATTGCATATATCATTGCTGACAATCGGTGATCGGAAGAATACTTTGATAATGTATTTGGTTACAGAATATTGAATACCTGCATTAAAAAGTATTTTATAACATATAATGTTATATGGATCAATCAGAGTACTGTGTTCTGAATACCTGGAATATTTTCACACAGAGTTATAGTATAGCAGCTTTAGTGGCTTTATATTTGTTTCATCTTTTGTTATATATTTCCTGTCACTAATTGCAGAAGGAAAAACTACACATGCATATGCTGTAAGATTGAAGTTTTCTTTTTTTTCTCACTGATTATGTGTAGTTTGAAGCCTAAATTGTGTGATCAAGTACAGCATTCTGAATACCACCAACTGAAAGAGTAACTGTAATGTAATACAGGTACTCAAAATTAGTATTCAGAATATGTATTCTTGGTACATGTATTGTTACTTCCAGACACAGCTTACAATATGCAATTAATGTTTTACCATCAATTTTATTTTCCATTGTTTGGCCTTGAGGAAAGTTAGAGTGCAACACTGACTGTTAATAATTAATGTGAGATATTTAATGTTAAAGGTTCTATATTACACAAAATATACTCTTGTGAGTTTTAAACCACGGTTTAATGTTGGTACATCATCAAAAACATACCTGGAGTTGTGTTTTGTTTCATTTACACATGTTTGAGTAACCCTTTGTTATTAGTCTGTCTGCATCTTCAAAGCTCAGAATGCTCTGTTTTGCCTTATGATGTCATGTAGTTGTATCTTCGGTGTAGTATAGATCTGTGATTCCAGGGATGAAATTATCCAAATCATTTTAGTGAAGCTATATGAAGTTTAAAAACACAATGGAGCACTTCCTATATTATCAGATGGCATCACAAATTAGAACAGAGTGTTTTCAGTTTGAGAGAAGAACTCAGACTAAATATACAGGATTTGTGTGTTAATCATGGATAAATGAAACAAAACACAACTCTAGCCCCTTTAATAAGTTCATAGTTCTTGAAGGTATAGCTTCTCAAAAATAACTAATCTATATGCAGCTGGAAGGACGTCCAGGCTCAAAATCTCTGTGTCCACTGTGGCAACTGTTTATCTGACAAAAAGAGAACCCCCAAATCTAAAAACAAATGGTTCAACAAATATCTTGATTGATGTCTAAATCTTGATTAACCCTGCCCTCTGCCATTGCCTTATCAGTGCCACTGTACAGAGGAACATGTTAAACCAGTGGCTTAATAAAAATATATGTATTGGTAGTTTTCAGATTCTAAAATGTGATAATGTCACAGTCCTAGATGGGGGGCAAGAGAAAGTTTTTCCTATTAATAACATTGTACTTTACCATGAAATAACTAAAAGGTAAATGCACAAATTTATATATGCACCTTATCATTTACATTCTTGACTAAACCCTTGAACTCACTGTTTTACAACAAAATACTACATTTTAATAATACCAATTTGACCTGCCGCCTATCTGTATTAAATATAATTTGCCTATAGAATGTTGTGATGTTATCTGAAATCCACCAATTGTATAATATCATACCTATAACTTGTTTTTCTTTGTATTTGTCCAAAGCACTTTGAAGACACACCTGTTCTGGATTGTGGGTACTTTGAATACCTCCTGATACTGAATGGAAAGGTGACATCATTTCCTTAGCAGGTTAATGTTCTCAAATTGTATTCTTGAAATGCAAATGTGTAATAAGCAAATGCAAAAAGAAACCACATCTTAAGTTATTTCTTTCAATAAGGGCTACTTTATTTGTGTTAATATCTATAGTGTCATTTTCCAACATGGGCAATTTACAACTATAACATCACAAACAAACAGAAGGTCAGACAGCTTTTATTCAAAATATAGCACTCCTCACTGGGCATAAGCAGCATTTCTTCATGTTAGAATGGGAGCAGAAGGCAGGCACAGGGCATCTCAGTGTATGATTAGGGGTGTCCTGCTTTGGTAGAGGGTGCAGGGGGCAGGACGGGGGTGGGGTCAGGATCTGGGACAGGAGCAGGGGAGGGGTCCAGAGGGATGAAGCAGCCCCTCTTGTGCCACTGCATGTCTCGCACGCGCCGCACCGACTGGATCTGTGGGGTGGGCGATTCCCAGTCGTTCCAATGCTTGAAATCTCCACGCTCAAAGACAAACTGGCGTCCCCTATAGCCAGGATACTGGTAGCCAACCCATCTGAAATAAGTACAGTATTAGGATAAAACAACCAACATAAAAATATGAAAGAAAGGTAGACATGGAAATCATCTATTACACTTTAATAACTGTAAGATATAATTTGGCATGATTATTTTTACATAGAAAAATATTTCAAAATGACTCAAAGAATGCTTTGGCTCTGATATAGCTTTTGGTTTTGCATCTCAACAATAGTTCAGTTTTGTTTTTACAGAGCATTTGGTCTGGCTTAGAAATTTAGTATTGTATTGAAATGTTTTAAAAGTGTATATGAGTAAAATCATCTTGGAGTATTTTTACATTTATTGAATTTTCTCATTCTTGTGATCAGATATATTGGATACAAATGCATAATTACTGTCTTACGTTCCATTGAGGGCCTTTACACTTGCTACTCGATCTTTGAATCCAAGTCCCCAAAGACTGGGTACATCATCATCAACCACCTCAATCTTCTGCCCAGAAAATCCGGGGTTTTCAAACAGGTGGAGCTTGTGTTCAGCACTGTCCTGAAAGTGAAGAGGGGTGTGTAAATCCTCCATTATCCATTATTATATTCCACATTTTCAGCTGTGCAGCTTTGAACGTTAGATAGACCTACCACATTGAGAGGTCTGAGTGAGAGCAGGAATTGGCTGTTCTGACTATTGGTCCAAGTGTCCCAGCGTGGATATTCACCTTTCTCCAAAATGAACTGCTCCCCTTTGAAACCATGGCGATCATAGGCAACCCAGCTACATGCAACAAATTTGTTAGAAACTTATAATCATATACTATATTGGTTTTATTACTTGTTTTCTGCTATATGGTATTATGTGCAGCACGATAAGTTCTTGTTTGTCAAATTTGTTACATATTAGAATCTACAAGTATACCACACTGTGATAGATATGTATAGATATATTACTCACGGGCCTGACTCCACAATCACCGATGCAACCTTTTCCAGGCCTTTCTCATTCACATCTTTACACTCAGATGAAAACTCTGCCTTTTTGCCCTGGAAATTTTCAAACTGAAACAGCACCACCTGTGCCACACACAAAGACAAAATTATAACATCTTTTCATGAGGTTAAATGTTTTGGCATTAATGTCTGATCAAGCAAAATTCATAATAGGTTCCGTTTAAAACAAAAATAAGACAGTGTGTCCGAAAACATAGTGTACAAAAATGTTATGTTGTAAAATCTATTGCTAGCATTAATAGTTATCTGTATTGACCTTATAGGACGCCCCAGCTCCTCCCTGGCTCTTCCCTGCAGCCAGCTGCTGTGGGGCCCCCTGCTGCTCGGTCATCCTCCCAGTCCTCTGCTCAGTCACTATAAAACAGTTTAAAAACTAACTGGTCAAATTAAACATGGACATAGGGCATCTACATATAATGGAAAAATCTTTTGCTGGAACATATTTTTCCATTATAGATATGTGTATAAATCTATACTCTCTCTTTGCTTGTGCAGTTTTTACCGTTTTTAAGAATTTAGTAATGTTTTGAAAATATTTCAATAATAGTTGATAATAGATCATTTCGAACACAGTTTTTCCGTTTTATGTCACTTCACAGGAGTTTTCTCTTGTTGAAGTGAAATATAACCATGGAAACACAAATTAGAAATATTTTTGATCAAAGATAATAATGTCAACTAATTAAATTAATGTCTCCTGTTGAGTGGCATCCTCTCTTCCAACTACTACAAATTAGAACTTAATTGACTATGATAACAAGCATTACCAAATATATTAATTGTGTCAATAAAGGAAGCATAATTTAACAATATAATGTTTTTACCTGGATATGCTTGTTGTGGCTGTGCTATCCCTCTGTCTGTGCCACCTGGCGTTGGGTTGGTGGGATCTCCCCGCTGGAGAGCAGGGTCTGGGGGGCTATTTATGTTTTATTTCAGCCACAGCAGCAGAAACAGAGGGAGGTGTTGATACAGCAGATCTTTACCTCACATTGTGTTCGTAATGTGCCTCTCAATAGACAGCTGTTGGCACCCGCTGCTCTGCCCGCTCCACTGCCACCTGCCACCAGGGGCGTTTGTGTGTGTGTGTGTGTGGGCACCACGAAAGAGAGAGAGCCATGATGAATCAACAAACAGCAGCCCTCAGCACTAACCAAAAACATATGCCCTGGCAAACTTTACACCCAAGTACATAGAAATACAGCCAGCCTCCAAAGTCATAGAATTAAAATAGCTCTTTATGATGGGACTGATCCAATCTCAGACTCACAGGAATTTTAGTTTTTCATCACATTGGTCCTAAATATACAGCTAAGAAAACCAGGAACTCCATGCACATTTACATTTACTAATGCAGACTCTCACCTTATCAGAAAATGTTATGGTAGCTTACAGGGCATATATTTTTTATTTGGGGAGAAAAGAAAAGTGGTTATTGCATTAGCTTTTTAGTGTTTGTTTATAGTGTTTATAGTGTGTCATCTGAGCAAATGTATTTACCTTTTGTTCAGCAAAAATTGTCAATTCCTGAGTTGAAATTATGCAAATTATTTAATGAAGTGTATGGAGTTTGAAAACAAAGTGGAGCACTGTGTGTTAATACCCTGTATTATTGCATAACAAGAAGAAAGAGAAAGTTTCAGTTTGGGAGAACATGTGTGAATGAAACAAAACACAACTCCAGGAACGTTTGTAATGAGGAAACATTATAATCAGAATATAGCGTTATATAGGCCCTTTAAATCACTGTGCAGTTTTAGACAGGCGGGAGGAGTTTTCCATAGCCTGGGTCCATTGGAGAAGCTGCTGGACTGTCCAAAATATGTTCTGGACTTTGAAATTACACAGTCCCCACTGACAGGCTTTGATTGTACATAATTGTTCAAACATTTAAAAACACTCAGTGTGCTAAAATGTACATTTTCAATTGTAAAAAGCATGTTTTTGAATATCGCAATGCCACATCAAAGGCTTTCTGCCAAATACCTTGTCAAATACATTTGTTTTTCTAAATAAACCTTGAATAATTAATAGCTGTAAATATTACCCTTTTTTGGTGGCAGTTATTTGTTCTTTTCATAACGACCCAATCCTTCCACAGTGCCATTGGTGCTTGGTTATTTCTTTGTATTTTTACAAAACACTAGAATGAAAATGATCAAATCATTGATAGAGGCAGCATTTTATGTCAATAAAATTTTTATTAAGAATGTTTTCACTTTTAGACACTGGCCAGAACAACACAGTGCATTATACATCTTTACTCTCAAAATAAAAAAAAAAAGCACAAAGACAGACATAAAAATAAACCCTCACATTATTTATATCAAAGTAAAACATATTATACAGTTATATCAGGGAGAAATGCATTCACCCAAATATAGAAGACAAGACATGGCCAAATCACAGGTCCGATCAGTGCTGTAGTGCATCAAGTGACAAAGTGCTTTGAAGACACAGAGTAAAGAGAAGATAGTATTTTGCGAGAGGATGGATATGGTGCAATGATTTAGAATAGCAATGTACTAGATTGAAAATATGTCTGCAGTTAGTCGTGAGTGGATAAAAACAACACTGGAGAACACAATAGGCATATATTGCAGTTATATTAGGGTTTTGGCAAGTGGCAAAGATTTTGTTATTAGTTGTTACAAATTTGGTTAATTTTATTTACATATTGATTTAGATAGTTTTGAGTAGTAAATATTTGTTTTTCTTCTTCTTGAATCCACAAGAATGAGACAAGATTTTGACATCATATATAAAAAAATAAATTGTGCAGTTCAGCAAATTCTCAAGAGGTGTAGCTCACCAACCCTTTTCTATCCAAGCTAAATGTAAACACAAGCACAATCTTGTGGCACAAGATCTTGTCCTATCTCATTTCTTCCAAGTCATGTCAAAATGGTATCTCCTAATAATGCCACTGATATTGTCAGAATTTCTAATGTTGCATATAAGGTGTTATTTTTCTAATATTGTACAGGCCCAGTTTGTAAACCAGAAACACTTCACTCAGAACTTGTGATGTGAGCAAAGATTCAAAAAAAGGATTGTGCATGCATGCAGAGAAGACAAAGATACTGCACAGTTTTGAAAGAGAAGCAGACAAGACATTGAAGATGAAGTTTGGAGATTGAAGTTTACCAGAATATATTTTGGAGTGGGTATATGGCTTAATATTGGTAATAATATTAGTTGCAACTAAATAGCACTTTTTCATTGATAATGTTTGTGCTAGCAAGGAGTGTGCATGACTGACAGATATACTTTCACTTGGCCATATAGATCTCATATCCATCTTCATCTCAGAAAAGTAAATTAATATACAGTTTACAGCAACTGACACTGTTCAGGCGTGTTACAAAATAAATTGAAAATCTATAATATTTTGCATCTAGCTCATTCAAAACTAGCTTTGACTTTATTTACTCTGATACAAATATAACATCTCATGATTACAACATACAATATGATACAGGCCCGCAAACTATCACGTCTACAGGGAATTTTTGTTCTCTATTTTCAATGTAATCCTATGGCAATGTTTTTATGACCACAACCAACAACTACTATTATGCACATACAGTATTATTTAGTGTACTAATCAAGTAAATTAACTGAAATTGTCCATCAGAATGAGCCTATCCCATGAAAGAGGTGTGGTAGTGGTCCCAATATGTAATTTATGCTAAGTCCATCCCAAGATTCTCCCATTGACAAGATAAGTAGAGTAGGTAGATGTATTTTTTCTTTGTATGGTTTCTCCACAAGACTTTTTCATATAAAAAGGCACCATGCACATTTATTTTGACCTCAGCGGGACCAGAGCAAAAAGTAAAACACGTGAGCAGCAGAAGAGGTACCCCTCCTGGATCCCGGGTCAAATTTTTAAGGCTTTGTTTTTTTTTAAATATATTCTCTGTTAAGGCAATCTGTAAGACAAAAAGACAAAATTAGTATAACATTAACAAAACAGCATTCAGCAAATTACATATTTTTCATTCTATTTTGTTTGGTAGCTTAATTTTAAAAGATTCAGAAGTTAACCATATTTCAACTATCTATTTTTTAATCAGATACTGGCCAGTAACAATAACAATGTAGTTTTCATATTATAATTATTATCATTATCAACAAACCTGAATATGTATTAGGTTTCACTCTCATATTGGCTCAAGCGTTTCTTGGACTTCAGCTCTTTCAACCACTGGGGCGAATCCTCCTCACTACTGACACATTTCACATTTTCAACATATTTCTGTAACTGACAATTCAAAAGCCCTGTAATATAACACACATGCACTTACCCATTTTCTTTTCCACCAGGAGGGGGCAGTACACGAGTGGCCCGAGGAAGGAAAGGGGATTTGGGAGAACGGGACAGCTGAGATGGAGTAGGGGTAGAACTATCTGTCTGATTGTCGGATTCACCCCTTTTCTTTAGCTGGGCCTACAAGATGGACACAAATTTTAAGGAACAAAAACTAAACAACTTTCTTAGACAAAAGTAATAATATTTAAAATGAATTAGTTGTAATTGATTAAACGTTAAACAGACAATGCATGTGAGACCTATGCTACACAACATATATGTTTAAGTTTTGTAGTATAGGGCTGAACAATTATGGAATAAAATAGATTTTTTCTGACAAGCACTGTATTTGCGATTTGATTTGAACTGACAAAATAATTGAAGAATCACATTTCAGAACATGTTTGTACAGATCTATGGGTTAACAGTTTTTATGTAGAAAAAGATGGGATATTTTGTTTGTGGAGGAAATGATGGTACTTAAAAAATTGCTGCCTTTGCAATTTGCAATTTGTGCCGATTAATGCATTTATGTTTCGATTACAATTAATCATTCATCAGTTAATGCAGCCCTAGTGCCATACCATTAAAGCAGACTGATCCATTCCAGGAAACAGGGCGACCCTCTGAGGATGAGGGGGGGCAGGTTTGGGACCATTGTCAGATCCTCTGGGCTGCTCTTCGGAGTCTGAGTCCTCATTCTTATTTTCAACCTTCTCCTCTACAACAGGTTATGTGATATTAGTTTATGAACATGTAAAGATAGATGTATGCTGTAAGACATATAGTTCAAAAAGCAAGAATAGAGAAAATATATAAAAACAACAGCATTGTGATAGTGAGTGTGATCAAATAGATGTAATTCTTGAGGGAATTATAATTTATTCTAAACTGATCTATAAATTAAGACAATAAACGTGACTGGAAATTAGAAAGAGAACAAGGTCCAAACTACAGTTTGCGTTTGGATAAATGATACTTAAATATTCAAACAGTTACCATTAATATTGCAGTTGCATTTTCTAATATTCTAAAAACAAAAAACATGATGCATTGTGTGGCCATATAATCTGTCTGTTAAAGGTGCACTGTGTAACTTTTCTGGTGGAGAGCCCTTCAAATGCTTTTCTCCATGGAGATGTTATCGTTTTGCCTGGAATGTTTCACAGTATGATATTAAACCTTTTTATCTTCATGGAGACCAAACCAAACCAAGTTGCAGTTCAGATATGTGGAGAGACAACCAGGCTTGCAGTCAGAATGCCTGTCGTAGATATTTTTGACATATAATACAACCTGTAATTTAATAAATGTAAGGTAGAGCTGTTTAATGCCATACTGTGGAACAGAGAAATGACATATCCAAGGAAGTAAGCACAATGGTTACACAGAGCACCTTTAATATGACTATATGCTTTACAGCAAATAGTCTTAGGGAGTGCAGGGATGTAGTGCAAAATGACTTCACTTATTGTATGTACCTATACCTAAAATCATATGCATTAACCTGTGGAGTCTTTGTAGAGCCACTCATCAGAGGCCACTCCTTCGGCTGGAGTCTGTTTAGTGGCTCTTGAAGGTCGGGTCCGGGGAGCACGCTTCTTGCCCAACTGTGCACGGGATCGCTGGACACTGTTGTCTAGCAAAGTGACTTGAGCCTGGATCAAAATAAAATAGCATTAAATGTGCATTCTGTAACTTTTCTGGTGGAGGGTCTGTCAAATACTTTTCTCCATGGAGATAATTTATTTGTCTGGAATGTTTCACAGTATCTTTCCATCTTCACAGAGACCACACCAGACCAAGTTATAGGTCAGGTCTGTGGAGAGGCCGCCCCACTGACTGTCCGAATGCTTGTTATTCTTTGTATTTTTGAGCTATTTTGAGCCAATAAATGTAAGGTAAAGCTGTTTATATCATGTCATACTGTGAAACATTCCACGGAATGATATTGCCATAGAAACAAGCAGGTGATGGACCCCCAACCAAAAAAGTTACATAGTGCTCCTTTAATAGTCAATACTAGCTTTCCACAAAAAATTTATATTGAGTAGATATAATGTACAGCTTGCAGGGTTTAAGAAAAGGTCTTCTTACATCTGGGAAAGGCAGCAGCTCAGTGACACTGTCGGTAGCCTCTGTCTCCAGGTGAAGAGTTTGTGGAGAGGTGAGTTTTAAGGGTGAGGGGCTTAGGTTGCTTTCAGAGCTCGGCGTGGCTGGGGTTAAACTGCACCAAAATAAAGGTTCAGGTGTTATTATAGTAACCACAGTGACACTAAACAGCTACCGTGTTGAACTTTTCCATTTTGTAACATGCTGCTAAAGGTATCATTTATGACTGTGACACATTGGAAAACCCTGTGCACTCTGTCACCATGACTGGACTTGACCAAGGCAATACAGTACAAACTAAAAGCTTTTGCAAGTGGGTTAATTTTTACTATTTTACAAATTATTAGTAAAAATAAGAGGAGTAATAATTAGCCACTATACTGTGGCTTTACGTTGTAAATATTTTTGCATTGGTGGATATGATATTAATGGCTAGGTTTTAGAAAGTGCTTGTAGTTTGCTGCCATTATATTGTTTCTTTGTCCAGTCACTGACACAAAAAATCATGTGATATTATATTGGTAAATATAAATAGGGTAATAACTTGCAATATAGAGTTGTAGCCATTTTTGCATATAATATAATGATTATAATATTAATGCTTAGGATTAAGAAAATTACTAATTGCTGCTGGTGAATGCTTGTTAGTTTGTCATCCTCTCTTGATCTCCAGTCTTTATATACAGTCTTTTTGTCAAATCATATAGCTATTATTCTATTATTATCATATTTCCATTATATTCTCAATCTATTTTACATATTTAGCTGTAGAATAGTGCAATACAGCTTTAAATCACTAGAGGCCCCAGCTTCAACAATGAACATCACTGTGTTAAGCCGTAGTCAAAATAACCCGCACGGGTCCCCATGGGCAGTTCACGGGCGATTTTTGGCCAAGTCCGTATGGGGCTCGCAAGTGGCCCGCACAAGATTCCAAGCTCATTGACCGTCCGGTGAGCCCATAGGGAGGAAATGTTCATGCACTTTTTTCCTGCGAGCGGCCTATGGGCGGCAGCTCAGAGCAAGCACGTATCTCACACTTACGGGGGAAGTACGGGACAAGTACGCGTTACACAGGTGTGTCGTATAGGTTTTTCCATTTTCTCACGACCCGAATTCTTGCGAATCACGCACGGGTCCCAGATGGGCCAATTGCGTCGTTCCTATGGGTCACATGCATGCCTCGTGTGAGCTACCAGGGTCGTGCAACCCTTATAAAAGCTGATGCGATGCCTGTGCAGGCACACACGAGTCGTAGCAGCCATACTGTACACACCAAGTTTTCGCCAACAAGATGCCACCCAAAGGGGAGGCAAAGGGCAAGAGCATGGGGAAGGGCCGTGACACTAAGGGCCCGGAGATTGCAGCAGGGGCAGCCACAGCAGTCACAGCAGGTTGCCAGGCAGAGGAGGAGGTAGTCAGAGAGCGAGGCACTAGTGGGGACAGCAACAGCGGCCATAGCGAGACAGCCACAGGGCCCAGTATTATATAGCGATAAGAGCCACATCTCAACTGTTGCACAGGCCGCGGCTTGTACTTGCCTGGTACAAACGACTACTGTAGAGTGCGTTGCAAGTGGCCAGTACGAGATTTTGACTCGTACGTGACCCTTGCATGGTACTTAAGTATGGCGTACTATTGCCACACGACACTCGCATGCCCCACTTTGCCAAAATTTCTCCCAGGGTCCCGTACGAGCCTCACGGGACCCGCAAGCCACACTTGCACCACCCTTACGAAGCACTTAGAAAACTCTCTCTCTTCTACAGAACCCCACGGGCCTCCACAGGCCAAGAAATGTCAGCACCCATACGAGTGAATCGCCCTTGCGGGTTATTGTGACTAAGCCTTTACTTGTGTAATAAAATGTGAAAGCAGTCCGATGCTCACCTGTCTTCAGAACGCAGGCCTGTCTCCCAGGTTCCGTACTGACTGTCCGTCTCATGGACTGGAGTCTCTGGGTCCTTTGACTCATCTTCTGTGCTCCCATCTTGTTTTTGTTGAACCTGGAAAAATAATCAGAAAAGACAATGCAATCAGTACACATTACATATTTGCATGGATCTGTGTGTGTGTTTTAACATAGTCTATAAGGAGAAATTCAGATTATATGATTATCTTTTTTACACCAGATGCCCTTCCACCAATATACATTTATTACGTGTAAGATTAGCCCAATTTGTTTGACCCATTTTATACAGTTTGATGTTTTCTTCTAAATGGTGAGGAGATCAACAATTTTATCTCAAGTGACGTACAATAACAACATTTAATTGTAATCACAATCAGCTGAATAAATAATGGAGTGAATGAAATCTATCAAAGTATGAGTTTATAAAGTTTGGACAATCACTGGGATAAACAGGGCGACACTGTGAACTGAACCATGTCCGTTTTAATGAGGCCGGTACAGAGAACACACTGTCTCAAAATCACACTCTGCTCACACAGGCAGGTCCAAGCATGAACTGGTAACCCTGGCCTACATACGAGAAAAGACACTCCTGAAGAGACTCCCTCTGTCCTCTGCTGTGGATGCCTCAAGGCATGGATGAAGAAATGTGATCCAACTGGCTTATTCTGATCATCCTGGATATAGAAGTCGTAGTAGTCCCTTCGACAAGTGATATGTACAAACAGCACTCCCTTTTTCTAAGTGGGAGCTGGTAAAACAACTAGAATGCATAAATAAGTAAATCATCATCATTTGGCAGTCCCCTCTATTAGCTAATGTTAGCCTAATAAAGTAGAATTTATGGTCATAGTGAGACCATAACATTTTACTATTTAACAAACCAGTCAAATGAGGTCTAGAATAGATCAGTGGTTCTAAAACAAGTACAATACAGTATATTTGGCCTTCTGATTACCACCAAAGCTAAACCGGGTGTAAAACAGGACTATGTAAGGTCTAAAATAGTGCTAAAACAGTTAAAATTGGATAAATAGGACAACACAATCAAAAAATCTAAATAAACTCAAAGATTGATCTTATTTTTTCAGATTTACTCAGCAAATAGTTGAACTACCACAAATATTAAATTAATTAGATTGAATATTAGATAGAGTTTTTCTTGGTATTACAAACATGATGAATTGTTAAACTGACAAAACCATCTTGCTTATTTATAATTTGGTGGCTAATGCAAATTTTTCAACCGAATTTATGGACTGCTTTCCTTAAGGGATTATTTGGAAAAGAGCTACTGTGTTGACAATCTCCAGCACTACTACTTATCAATGGGTTTCAAATTGATAAAAAGTTACGCCCATAGCAATTAACAAGTCTAAATATTTAGAATAATCAACTGTCCTCAAAATGGTACCATATAACAGGAAGCTGAAGTCAAAGCTTGTGTTCATAATATAAGCTTGCACTTTGTACACCCTCCCATGCAGTCCTCCTTTTGCCTCTTGTTCTCACATTCACTACACAATGAGCTGGCACCAGCCTTCAGATAAAGGAGGAGCATGAGATTAAGGTAACTCTAGTTTAGACGAGTAGCACAACAGTAGCACAGGATGTCATTTATCAAGAAAAACCTTCTCCTGGCAGGAAGCTGAGCAGTGAGAATGGCATTGGGGATTGGTCCCAAAAGGTAGTTGCATTATTGAACAGTAATGGAGTCTCAACTGGAGATTAAACATGTTCATTTTAAATTTTAATGAATACATAAGGAAAATCTATTTTAAATGATTTTTAATCTGTATTTTCAAAAGGTCTGCATCTCCCAATGAGCTCCCCAGATCCCTTGGACAGTTCTAGAGTTTGTTGCTCCTGATAAATCCATTCTATCATGTAAGATTACAAAACTCTGTCCTGATGCATACCAGTCTAATCCTATCCTCTGCAACTTTTAACTCTAGCTAACTTATAAAAAAAAATAAATTAAAGAAAACAAACAAACAAAAAAACAGATATATGCAGTAGAAATTCTGGTTTGCATCTGAGTTTCATAATATCCATGTATTCACCATGTCTCCTCTGCAGTCTCCCAGTCATTATGGGATTGAATTGAATAACTACATGTCATATTTGCAGTGCGTATAAATAAAATAAAAAATGTAATCCCAGTACAAAGAAAATCGTCATCCTGGGACTTTCCATATAGCATGTCAAGCACACATAATAGGCTAAAACAACACATTAAAGCTACTTAAAGCTAAACCAGCTGTTGATCTGTTACCTAACATCAGCTGAATGTATAGTTTAGTCTTGTTTTGACCATGCCTCACCTGCACAAACTTTTCCTCACTGTCAATCATCATTTAACAAGCAGTGAGCTATCTGTCATCACTACAAACAAAAACAAATAATATAGAGGCCTTGTCAAAAATTGTATAATAAAAATTCCTATGTTGTGTGTAAGTATGTATTAGTCAACCGAAACACACCCACATGATCCGCATAAAGAGAAATATTTGCTCCAACATGTCACAAGCAGCTACCATTGTACAAAGGCTTAGGGCACTGAGTAAGTAAGTTCACTTAGGCTTATTCGTAATCTTGAAGCTTTATTTTATGGCCAAATGCAGTGATGTAAGTCTATATCAAACGGTACAAATGTCATTACAACTTTGGTAAAAAGACCTCTGCAAAGACACTAAAACCGTAATGATGTCCACACTGATAGTACTTCAGCAAGTATCTAATTCTGCAATAATAAATACTAAAACTAACCTATTAATTTTGAAAGGCAAGAAAGTAATAGAAGTCCCTAATAAGGAGACAGATCCACAAACCATCATTATCCAGCCTCTAAGACAATCAAAAAGTTCAAAAAGTTCAAGTTCTTTATCAAAAAGTTGATAAAGTACAGTATACTGACTGTAAATTGCTCAAGTTCAATATACATTATTTGGAGTCATATGGATTCACACCAAAATGTCAAAATCATGGCCTGAAAACTTCGTTACTTTGTGTATTAAAGAACAATAAATAAGAATTTTTAAAAAATGGATAGAAAATTTTAATTCTGCATTTTTTCCACACCCTAACCCTAGTAAGAATGATTAAATGCCATTATGACCATTACACTAATAAGACATGTAATACATGACTTACCTACGTGTAATGTGATTGTCACAGACATAAAATAAGGGGCATTACTAAGGCCTCCTGTAGCAGTGATTAACAGCTGAATTAGGGACACAGACTTTTCCTTAATAACATTATCCAGTGCCAGACGTGCAGAGGAAGGGTGCGTTCGGGTAAAGGGAAGAACAAAGAGCGGATGAATGGAGGGATGAAGGAGAGAGTCTAATCACTGAACCATGTTAAATGACAATCTTTGAAGGAAAGGGTAGGGACAAGGCCTTGGAAACTTCAGGCTGATAACAAACCAATCTGAGCACCCTGCATTACCACAGACAAGCTCCGACACTGCCCCACGCCTCAGTGACAAACTGAAAAGTGATTCACTGAATAACTGTGTGGCTACAAGGGAAAACAGAAAGGCTGTGGTAAGCTAAGGTAATAAAAGTGATAACAAGTTTACTTGTATATGTTTTGTGCACTCCTGCTTGATGAACATGCTTCATTGCCTTTTGACATTGACATGACATTTGATTATCATGATTTCCATAAATAAGAGTCAACTTGTGACTTGGAGTAGATTTAAATTTATACCCAAAACAACAATGTTTTATCATCTTTCCAGTTTGGTGTTTTTTGTTTTGTTTTTGAAAGCCCTTTAGCAACTGTTGTTAAAAATGCTGACATTTTACCTGCTTTGTTCTCATATCATTTCTCAGGCAGAGGGAGGAGCACAATGTAAACACCTCACACTTAAAGTACAATGTTCAATTTCCAAGTGCTTTCAGATTTGTGCTTTGGGTGGAGTGGGAAAGTCTGCTCTGTGTGCACTCAGCACTAATCAATATCAATATCCTGGAGATAGCCACAAACAACAAGCCACAGAAGTCAACAAATGGACATAAGCTGCATGTAAAGAATGCTCTGGTCTAAAATGGACTTGGGGTAACCACGCTTTGGTGTTTGCATGTATAATAATTATGTACAAATGCTGCATAAGAGAAAATGGTTGTAAAAGTTTAGTGCCAAGTTAACCCAGAGGTGGAATGTAAAACCTGACTTGTCTTAAAACAAATTATGACTCAACGGTTTATTTTCACAGTTTTGGTCTGGATCAATTTTATCAACTTAAAAAAAAATAAATCAATATAAAGTTTTACCAATAAGTTTTTCTATCTTAGTTGTCAACTTCTCTTTTACAATTTGGTGTGTTGTTTTTGATTTTCCACTCAGATTAAGAACAACTTCTCCATTTCCCTTACTTTTGGTAATAAATAATTTTGTGCATCACTGTATTTCTAAACTGGCTTCATTATATTAACTGCTAAGACTGTAATTTTTCTGGCAAGTGGTTTTAGGGCTTGGGTAACATCAACAGTTGGTGGTTTATATTTATACATACATTTAACATCTGATATGACACAAATGGCATGTGAGAACTTAAAAGAACCATGAATCTGCTCTCTGTCACCCCACAAAGCTAAGAAATTATGTCACTATAGACACACTAGTCCCATAATTCATGTTATCCAAATCCACTTTCATACACAAGTAAATTGGTAAAATTGCATTGTATTGACACGCAAATATAACCATACATTTTACACTGACAGTTATTACTAACTTAATTCTCTTTTCACTAATACTAATAATTTCCCTAAACTTCATAACTTTTAATTGAGACACCTGACAGCCGTAAGATCACCATCAAAACAAAAGTATCTTTAGCTGCTCTGACTCAGGAGCAAACAGGCGTAACCTAAAGATAGGAATGACTACAGTATTGCAGTGGCCATTGCCGTAAATGGAGGTACAATAAAGCGAGTTTAAGAACCAGCATTTGAAAAGATTAACTAAAACTGACAACCAAATTTGGCAACTACAGGAAACCTTTAAAAAGTCTACTAAACACCACATGGACAAGAGGCTGTTGACACAAAAACTAAGAAGGGCATAACAAGACAGATGGATAGGTTCCTGAAATGTTGAAACATTTGGCTTGGGTCCAAATGACTTGTGAGGCTGCAGCTGCTAACAGGGTGACATTTCAGACCTTCACAGAATACTGCAGTCTCACTTAGTTTGAACGATCTTTCCTTTTTCCCATCATTTTGTCATCTGGGGTCAGCATGCAGTGATTACCATATTGATTTGGTTTTACTTATAACAGTCCTACATTTATTCAGGCTTGGGACCTATTAAGTGAACTCTCATGTCACTCTCTGTGGTTGCATTTTATGTTTACCTGTCTATTGTTTTAATATTAAGTGACACTATTTTCTTATTTTAATTTTATTTTAATTTAGGACTGATTTAGTATCCATTTAGCAAGGAATACTTTTTGCAGTTAATTTTATTTAAGGATAAAAAGGTATAAAAAGGAGATTAAACTACTAGTCCAGATTTTAGATATCCAAATGCACTGATGTGAACCTCTCCATGTAGCCGGGCTTAGGACCAGCAAAGACAACTCACTGACTCTGGTAGAACGTCATTGTAAAAAACAACAGTATCATCATCAAATAAAACAAACATGCATGCCATCTTACAGCGGTGGGAGTGTTGGGAGCCGTGCGTCTCCGTAGAGAGAGCCGCTGTTGGCTGCGCAGTGAAAACCTCCGGATAGACTCTCGGCTGCGTGAAGCCAAAGACCGTAACGAGTTGGTCCGTTTAAAGTCCCCTGTCCCATCTTCACCTTGGCCCGTCCTTAAAAAACTGAGCGCCCCGTGGAGTGATCGGCGGACATTTCCAACCCATCCTGACATCTGGGACTGGGCTACGTTAAGCTTGTCCCCCAGATACTCCATCACAACAGCTATATCAGTTAAGTGTCCAGCAGGTATTCAAATCCAAGCAGAGGCATTAGAGTAAATTTGCCCTATGATTACAGTAGTAGTATTTGATACAAGGACAATGCTGCACCAATGTGTCGTAACAGAAAGCACCGGAGTGAGTCCGATGCAGGGATGGCAGTAGCTGTTGATGTTTACAGCAATGCAGATGATAATATGGAATCCGTATTGTAACTGGACAAGGATCTGGTCACATTCATCCCCACTGGAGCTATAAAGGGCTATGCCTCAACTCATCTCTGTCCAGGCTGCACACTGTCACTCTTTGGTGAACTGTAAAGCTTTTTCCTCTATTTTGAAACACAGAGGATAAGACAGCTACGATATGCCAGTCACACCAAATCCAGAGAGCATCCAAAGGTTATCTGAGGCTGCAATCTCAAATCAGCACCTTCTGCATTTAAGTTATGAGGTGTCTTACCCAGCTTTCATGATAAGTTGACTCACAATACTGCAAATACTACTGACATAGCTGACAGCTAGCACATCCTCAAATAACCCACAAACTTTCACTTGCCTAATTTACTCACATGCATCTATTCTCTATTCTTTCAATCTAATCAGAAAGCTCACAATGCTGTCTGTGATTCTTCATTGATGCAGCCATGACAGCTCTCCCATCCAGCTCCCAATTCCCAGTTCAAAGGTGAAACATGAATCTGTATTATGCTTCCAGGCAGTAAAGCGCTCCAAAGGTAAATATTGTAGTCATCTGTATTCCACCAGGAAGCAGCCAGTCAGAGGACAAGTCATGAAGAATAAATTGTGACGGGGCGAAATCCACTCTAAAAAAGCAATGAGGCAAGCAGTGGGAAAAAATTTGCTCCCTGTTCCCTTTTGCAGGTACGGGCAGGTAGCAGAAAATGCGTCACCACCACCAGTGCTGCTACAGAACTCACCGCTGTCAAGGAGAAACAGGGTGGAGAGAGAGAGAGAGAGAGAGAGAGGGAGAGAGGAAAAGTAGAGAGGGGAGAGAATGGGAGGTCCCTTATCCAGTCTACAGGCAGCAGGCAGAAAGGAGGGAGGGTGGGTGATATATGGGCTGCAGTGCCTTGTCCCTCCAGTTTGTGTCAGTGGTAGACAAGAGAAGAGAGGAGATGGAGCAACCAACAACTAAGTCCAAAATTAGCTGGTGGTTGCTAATAGTGCAAAGCAGATACTAGTTGGGTCCACATGCAATTCAGATTATTTTTGTGCAAATTTATTATTGGTTAAATTCTGGTTAAGCCCTGGTTTAGTCCTGGTATTTTGATGACTGAAAGGTTTTTATTCCACACTCTTCTCTTTTAATAGTAATTTTATGATGATTATTTATGTTACGATCTGTTTGTATTGTGATTTTCATGTCTTTATTCTGTAAAGCACTTTGAATTACTTTGTGTACGAATTGAGATATACAAATAAACTTGCCTTGCCTGGTAGAATTCTGGTAAAATCCTGGTTTTGTCCTTTATAACTTTGCCTTTTTACGTGAGAATCTTGTATAGAAGGGAACATTCAAATGAACTAATTCAAATCAAAATAATTGTTTTTATTGATGCTGCTTGTTGATGGGTGTGAGACTTAAATAGAAAGTGATGGGATTATGCGTGGTTATATTAATAGATTTAATAGCTACACAGGACAATTGTCAATTGTATCATAGGAGTGGTTATATTGACAAGTGTGCAACAACCAGTTTTGCACCATTATGTCGCCATAATCACAACAGTCAATTATGTTTTGCTATGTTTGATTAAACGCAATACTAACAGTGACCTCACCTGAAATCATTGTAGATTAATGGCACCAACTATGTGATGTTTCTCTAGCTTAATATACTCCTCCTCTCTAAATTAGCAGTTTGTCATGTAGCAGTTCACATGCTCTTGCTTTGCATTGCTATTATTTTGGCATAATAAACTGTCAAGATAGCTCAGACTTTAATCCTTTTATATGATACATTGTTGGCAGCTAAATTAATCAATATTTTTTCAACCTCTTCCCCAAACTTGAATAAATGAAAAAGCTAAATATAAAGGAATTTTAGTTTCTGCTCACAACATATAGTATAATATAACATTGCCTGATAATGTCCCAAATTCCCCTTGATCATAACATGCAGCATCACCAAATGGAAAGTGAGTCAGGGCTGGTCACTTCCCCCCATCTGCTGACATCATTCAGAAAGCCAGCGCCACACGCAGCTACTGAACCAAGCTACACTTCAAAGCATGACAAAAAATCTATACCACTCTAAAACATGAAAAAGCTTCTACACAGACTACTGAATTGGATAGTTATTGATACTAGAAAAGCTCTTACCCATATGCACCTCAGAGTCAGGCAGCCGGACAATAGGTATAAGAGAGCTCCCAGCATAGTGCCCATCTTCTCTGTTCTGCCCCGACAACAGACTCATATCCCTCCAGTTCAACTACATGATCTCACATCCTCAGTATTATTGTCTCATTTAGTGTCACTGTGGGATGGTACCAGGAACTATGACCTGAGTGAGAACTAAATGATGTTACGTAGCAACAATGGACAACAATTACTAGGAATTTTGTCCATCTTGACCAAATGTCGCCAAAATATGTGATATTAGGCATATATCATGTAAAATGTACTACTGCCATATCTGAATTGATAAGCAGCAGTTTTAAATTTGATCAGTAGTGTGTCTCAGTTTACCCTGATCATTATTTTGCCAACTCAATTCATTTTATTTGAATAGTATATCAAAACAACAATAAAAGTTTCACCAATGTGCTTTACAAGACACACTGTCAAAGGCACATAGTAAAACAATAAAATGTTTTAAAGTAGTAAATATAAAAGATAATTAGATACAGAAAATGCTATCTAAAGTTGACAGCCTTAGACCAAAGTTCAAGGGCTGTTAAATGCCATCTCAAATAAAAAGAGATTTTTGGCGAGTTTTTGAGGCAAGATGGTGGGACAGAGAGTTTGACATGAGTGGTCCAGAGGATAGGATGGGTGTGATATTGCCCCTATTTAGAACCAGTAAGCAGCATTTTGGACTAACTGTAACCTGTTGAGGGAGGATTGTGGGAGGCCTGAATACGAATAGTACAGGGCTGTAGCCTAGGCAATTGTTTAGAAAGATGTGTATGATGTTTTTTTATGTTAGAATTGGTTTTAATTTGGCTATGCGTCTTAACTGAAAAAAGCAAGTTTTAGAAACATTTGAAAAGTTTAAAACTGAGCCTCTTCAAGCTACTTTGACTGAGAAAGTTCTTCCTGTCAAAAATGAGGGGAACCATTTTAAGACTGACCTCTGCAACCTAATATTTTTTCATACATAACCAGTGAGAAGCAGCAAAGGAAGCCATCGTAATCAGTTAAAGCATCAAATCAGTTAGGTTAAACGGATAAGGCAAAAGACACATTTGGGTGAATTTAAATAAACTATTAGTGAACAATAAAATTTTTACATAGAATAATTGTTCATATGGTTGGTCAATACCAAAAACACATTTTATAATGCAAAAACTTCACAACAACTGTCACAGATAATGTCAATGTTGTGCTGTCATTAATAAAATTTAACGCAAACAGTGGCCACTAGATGGTACTAGTGGCCTTAAACTCAATGAAAACTGCTGTAATTATCATCAGACAATAACCTACACTTCTGGGTTCACGGGGCTAATCATGCAGTGAGTTGTATACATGAGCTGGTTGGAACCATGTTCAGTGAGCAAATATAAGAGAACAATGAATGTAATTTGAAGAAAACAGCCTTTATACAGTGATGACAAGACTGCCATCTTTGTAATTACAGGTCACATTTTCACAGCAGCACTTTCCCTTAGCCTCTCTGACAGATCTGTGCTAAATGTGCCTAATTCACCAGCTACTCATTAACCATTTGAACTCTCCAATCCTGATTTACTGGCCCTGTAAGCACTTCCCTGTACCTGAGCAAACAGTGGGCGGAAGACACAGAGGCCGGTCTTTCAGCATTAGTCACCACTATATACCATGAGAGCGCAGCAGAGCAGTCACCTGTCAGTCCCCAGTCAACTAACTACATTCCTCTACTTCTCAATGTCTGACCTTCAAACACCAGCCTCACTGATGTCAGCCTGAGGACTCACACTTTCCTCCCTGTCTGCTTTTCAACATGACTGGACAAGAACAATGTATCTGTATATATCTGTCAGACTTACCAGGCTGTCTCTATCCTGTTCTCTGTGGGCACTGCGGCTCCTCATCCTGGACAGACTGCTCTCCACCGCGCTGCTCGAAGGGGCAGAGCGCCTGGACATGCTGCGGGATCGGATTCTGTTCAGCTCCTAACAACAGGGGCAAAGTCACCAAAACACTCTGTGGGTATTTACTTTTATCTTCTTTTTTACAGGGCTCATCAGACAACACCGTACACTGAAGTGCTGTAGTATTTTGATATTGTGTTTTATTAATTTAAATATTATTGTTACTGACCGTGGAGCCCTGGGTCCTCCTCTGGCTTGGGCCCTCAGTCCTGCCTTGGCCCTCTGTCCTGCCTTGGCCTTCAGCCCTGCTTTGGCCTTCAGCCCTGCTTTGCCCACTTTGCCCCTCAGCCTTGCTTTGTCCTTGCGGTGTTTCTTTGGGGAGCCAGACCTGCTCAAAGGAAGAGATTGTAGAGGCTGCAGAAGCAGGGGCTGCAGGTTTGGTCTCAGGTCCAGAGAATGGTCCCATCTGAAATGGATCGTCCACCATTAACCCAGACCATCGCCTCTGAGGGGAATGGCGGCGTTCCTCCTGCCTCATCAGCAGCTGCTCTAGGCTAGTTTTGCCCAAAGATTTTCTGGGTTGTTCTGGTTTGTCCACAGACATCTCAATAGAGCGCAGTTCCCATGGATCCTGAGAAGTGGTCCAAACAGGACTTTGTAAGCCCCCTGTGTTTTGTGGCAACACTGGTACTTGTGGGTTTACCTCCTGAATACCAACCACTGGAAACAAGTCTCTAGTGGAGGAGGGCTGAGTCTGAGTATTGAAAGAGTCAATGTCCAGGATTCCTGGTCTGAGGTTTTGCTCAGATTTGGGTGATGGCTCCTTCCACCTTGTGGAAGGGTCTCCACGAGGAAAGCCTTTGGACTGCTCATTTCTTAGAACAGAGTCTAGATCGACAACTTTGGGTCTAAGAGCTGCAGACTCCAGCCTGATGCGCTCCTGCTCCTCTTTCTTCTGTTTATCTTTGAGGCGCTGTCTTTCGGCCTCCTGTTGTTTGGCAATGTGCCTCATCTTTTCTGCCTCCTCCCTCTCCATCTTTTCTTTAAGCCTGCGTTTCTCCAGCTCCAGTATCTGCTGTCTTTCTGCCAATTTCTGCCTCTCAAACTCCTGTAGCTGCCTCTTCTCCAGCTCCTTCATCCTCTCCAGCTCCTCCCTCCTCTGCCTCTCTTTCTCCTGCTCTTGTTGTCTGAACCTCTGTTTTTCAAGCTCCTGCCTCTCCATATCCAGTTGCTTTTGCCTTTGTTTCTCTAAGTCTCTCTGTCGCTGCAGCTCTTGTTCAAGCTGCTTCTCTCTTTCCATCTCTCTCTCCAGCTCCTTCTGTCTCTCCCTCTCTTTCTCCACCTCTCTCAGCCTCAGCATCTCCTGCTCTAGAGCCATCTGACGGAGTTTTTCTGCCTGTTCCTTTTCCATTTTCTCTCTGAGCCTCTGTTTCTCCAGCTCCAGCACCTGTTGCCTCTCTCTCTGCTTCTGCAATTCAAGCTGTCTCCTCCTCTCCTGCTCCTCTGCTTCAGCCTGCATCCTCTGCCTCTCCTTTTGCATCTCCAGGAGTTTCCTCTCTCTGTCTAGCTCTTTCTGACGCCGCTCCTCCTCGCGCTGCCTTTGTTTCTCCATCTCACGTCTTTCCTTTTCCAACTGTCGCTGTCTCTCTTTCTCCAGCTCAAGTTGTTTTTCTCTTTCAATCTCTTGCAGTTTTTGTCTCTCGAGTTCAATTTGACTTTGTTTTTCAAGTTCAATTTGCTTTTGCCTTTCCATCTCTTTTTGTTTTTGTTGTTCAGCTTCTATTTGCTTCAGTTTTTCTAGCTCTATCTGTCTTTGCTTTTCAAGTTCAATATTTCTCTGTCTCTCCAGCTCCATCTGCCTCTCCCGCTCCAGCTCCTGTTGTCTCTCCCGCTCCAGCTCCTGTTGTCTCTCCCGCTCCAGCTCCTGTTGTCTCTCCCGCTCCAGCTCCTGTTGTCTCTCCCGCTCCAGCTCCTGTTGTCTCTGCCGCTCCAGCTCCTGTTGTCTCTGCCGCTCCAGCTCCTGTTGTCTCTGCCGCTCCAGCTCCTGTTGTCTCTGCCGCTCCAGCTCCTGTTGTCTCTGCCGCTCCAGCTCCTGTTGTCTCTGCCGCTCCAGCTCCTGGTGTCTCTGCCGCTCCAGCTCCTGGTGTCTCTGCCGCTCCAGCTCCTGGTGTCTCTGCCGCTCCAGCTCCTGGTGTCTCTGCCGCTCCAGCTCCTGGTGTCTCTGCCGCTCCAGCTCCTGGTGTCTCTGCCGCTCCAGCTCCTGGTGTCTCTGACGCTCCAGCTCCTGGTGTCTCTGACGCTCCAGCTCCATCTGCCTTTGTTTTTCAGCTTCTAACTGCCGTTGCCTTTGCATCTCCAACTGCAGCTGATTTTCCATTTCTAATTGTTTCTGCCTTTTTAGCTCAAGTTGTCTTTGCTTTTCCAACTCAATTTGCTTGAATCTCTCAAGCTCTGCCTGCTTTTGCGTTTCAGTTTCAATCTGCTTCTGTTGTTCCAATTCATTTTGCCTTTGCTTTTCTGATTCTAATTGTTTCTGCCTTTCAAGTTGTCTCTGCCTCTTGAGCTCAAGTTGTCTTTGCTTTTCAAATTCGAGATGCTGTTGTCGTTCCAGCTCGATCTGCTTTTGGATCTCGAGCACACGTTGTTTTTCTTCCTGCTTCTCTGTCTCTCGCTGCTTCTCATACTCATGCTGCATCTCCCTCTCCTTCACTCTGGCATATTCTAACTCTGCCTGTCTTTCCATTTCAAGTAGTTTTTGCTTCTCCATTTGAGCCTCTATATTTGATTTACTGGTAATGTTATCTACATCACTGTCATGTACTTTACTAAACGCTTGATCTAAAGATGGATTCCTTTTAAAAACTTTCCCTTGGGAGCTCCATTGGACAGAAGGGTCAAAAAAAGGGATATTATCTGCAGTGTCTGATGTGGCTGTTTCCTGCATTTGTCCAGTCAAAGCGAAGTAGGTCGCTCTTGGTTTTGCTTGTTCCTCTGTCTGCTGTGTCTTCAAACGTTTAGCAGTGGCAGCAGATGCATCCTCCACCTCAAAATCTCTTGGTTTATCTTTTGGCATTCCTGTTTCCATATCAATGTCATCATCTAGGGTCCATTTTGGCAGTGCCCCCACCCGCAGATATCTTGGAGCAGTTGAAATCTGTTCTGCACTTGTTTTGTCAGGTGTGGTTTTTGTCCCTTCTGAGCGCCTTGAACGCAGCGTCATAGCTTTATCCTCCCATTGGGCAGATGGAATGTTTTCACTGATAGCTGTGCTCCCCTCTGCAGCTGGGACAGTGTCAAACGCATGCACTACACGAACTGGCCCCGACGGAGATACTGGCTCCTTGTAGGTGGCAGTGACAAGTTTTCCTTCTTCATCGGTTTTATCGGGTATTGGTTTATCCTTTTTATTTTCTTCCACCATCAAAACATTGTGCTTTTCTATGACATTTTCAAACACAGAGGCTCGAACTGTCAGGGCTTTGCTTTCCTTTGGAGACATCAATTCAGGCCCCTGAGACATGAGTGTTTTCATCTGATCTGGGGAGTCTTTTAAGTCCACAAATGTCTTTTCATCACTAGGTGTCCTGGCTGAATCTTCCCCCTAAAACAATAAGAATGAATGAATTTATATTACTGACATTTATTACATTTATTACACATTATTCAATTAAAAGCAAACATGTACTGTAAATGTTATAAATAATTATAACATATATAGTATTTAACTGCAATATTAATACTGATAAATGTATTCTTGAAACTTTGCCAGATGCACTTTCCACAATATCACAAGACGCTTTACTTTATCAAGTAAAGTGTTTATCCAATGCTCTTATTTCATTATTAATTTGCTATAGTGTAACACAGAAGAAAAACTTCCTGTGCCTTCAAATGACCACAGTACACCTATAGATAATCCCCTCGTGTACATTTTCAGTTTTAATAGGTACATTTAGAAACAGGAAAAAAAACAGAAAAGCATTCATAATTTCAGCTGTGAGTAGAGATATGCTATAGCCTCCTCTTATTCCCGCCTGTTCTGAAAAGAGTGGGTGTGGTGCAGGTTGTAATCAAAGCCTCAGTGTGTTGACCTTTTCCCAGTCATTTTGTCTCACTGTATTTCATAACCAGCAGCCACATGGGATAATCAATGTGGCGACTGTCTCAAGTTTCTCTGCATATTTACTCTATAGCTCTTGTTCTTTTCTCAAATGCACCAGTTTCCTCTGGGATAGTTTTTCCCAGCCCAAGACAGAACAGTCAACATGTTGTGATTGTTTTTGTCTGCCTCTTCCTATATGGCCATATCTACAATAAATATATAATTAAATCATAAGCTATACCATATACCTAGTATCACAGAGGATTCACTGAAGGAAAATCTAAATCTTGCTGGCCTTGCTAGCAAACAAAAGGAGAATGTGGTTAAGTTTATTAGGCCTAATAAAGTTAATAGGGCCTTGATAGTGGTTTGTATATTCTGTATATGTATGTATATATGTGTATGTGTGTATATATATATATATATATATATATATATATATATATATATATATATATAATTTAATTTTTTTTGCTATATTTTATTTAGCAAGCTGCTGCTTTAACTTTTGTTTTTCCAAACACAAGCATATACATTTTTTTCAATAATAAAATTTGTTAGACTAGACAAATATAAAATAGACCTTTTCCACATCTTACAGTCTTCCACAAGAAAATGTGAATTTACCAGGTTTTATTTTATTGCTTTTGCGAATGTTGAAAACAATATTGCAATACCCAAATAGTTAATTGCATGACATGATAGCAGAATCCAAGTCCAAGGTTTCAATTTCTGTACAAGACTCCATAGCTTCATACAGACAGAGCGAATGACATGACACATAACATGACTGCAAAACATTTAATGTGAAATTGTTTTGCTGTATTAGAGTCCTTCTAGTTTCTACTGACCCTCACCCCACTCTTACCCTCTTCTGGGAAGCTCTACTGGCGTCAAGGCGATCTGTAGTGTCATGTGTAGTGGGAGAAACCGCAGGATCAGGCGAAAACCTAATGAACATACATCACACAAGACAAAAGCCATGCATGACAATGAGACCTCTGGACAAAGACACATGCACCAAAGAGGCAAGAAGACAACTACGTAGATCAGCTCTTACCTTTTGGTTAGGTCAAGGGGCAGGGGGCGTGGTTTCAAGGCTGGCTTTAAAACAGGGCTCTGATTTGGGGTGATTTGGTCCACAGTGAGCTGTTTAATGAGTTGTTTGACCCCTACTACAGGCTCAGCTTCAGTGTCTGGAGTTTGGCCCATGGTAGGAGACACTGGTGAAGATGAATCAAACAGAAGGCTAATTCTTGATTTGATACTAGCCCCACATGTTTCCTCACTGTCTTTTGCTTGTACATTGTCTTTGCTTTGGTCTGGTTTAATGGTTGCAGCATTTTGAAGTGTTGTCTTGACGGTTTTCTCTTGCTCTCTCTTTTGCAAATTTTCATCTGAAGTATTTTCATTTTCTCTTCCTCTTGTTGTACGATGCAAGGAAAGACCAACAGACTCAAATTTGGAAGTTAGATCTGCTGACAGAGGTCTTCTTTCTGTCCGTGGGAACGCTGAATTTGGTGAATCAGTTTTGGTTGGACTTGTTGGGAATACTGCTGATACAGGTCTCTGCCTGATGCCTCTGGACTGTGGTCTGAGTGACACAACTGCTTCAAATTTGGTCTTTTCTTTTTCTTCTTGCCCTATTTGTAAAAGATGCCCAGTGGATTTTGCCCTTGTAATCGATGTCCCAACTTTATTAAGTGATTCCAAATCCTGATCCTCCCTTTTCGTAGTCCCAAACCACTCTGCAGATGGGGGTCTTTTAAGGTTCCTCGAATGAGTCAAATCTGAAGGTTTTGGGGAAGGGGATATTGGCTTACTTGGATCACCATCAATAGGTGGCGCAGGTTTAAAAGGTTGAGAAACTGGCTTGGGAGTTTGCCCTGTATTTAACTTGGAGGTTTTGAAAGTTGTTGAAGCAGGACGGGTGGAAGTGGTAGTAGCAGGTTTCGGTTTGTTAGTCATGGGTGGTGTTTGAGGTTTTGGGGTAGTAGGTAGATCTGGTTTGTATCCAGGTGTACGAGTGGATTCTGGACGGGGCTTTGGTTGTGGTTTTGGGGCAAGTATGGGCTTAATTGTGGCATTTCGGTCCACAGCAAAGGGTTTAGGGGTAAGACGTGGCTTTGGGCCCGGGACAGGTTTGCTTGGTTCAGTACTGATGAATTGAGACTGGTTCATGGAGGATAGGTCCAGGCGGTTTTTGTTATTAGAGTCCACAAGTGGACTGAGGTGCAGGCGCCCCCCAGATCTCCCCACTTCTCCAGATTGGACCTCCACCTCAGCAGCCATATGTACACCACCTAGAATCTAGAGTGAAAAGAGACATATAATAAAATGTTAAATTAGCCATTCAGTTATGCATATATCCACTAATCATAGATTACCTAGAGCACTACTGGGCCATGGACTTTGCTTATAGGAGTGGCATTGCAATTAACAGGAGGACAATACGCTAGCAAATAGCAAATAAATAACAACTTTTACTTCATTATATAACAAAATATTATTAACACTACTTACAACTTAATTTATCCCTTATATTATATATTATAATATTACCTTTTCAATTAATAAGCAATATTTCACAGAAGTTAATATGAAGTCTCAGAAATTGTAATACTAAAATTATGTTGTTTGCAATGAACAATGAAATTGCTAAAATCAACACACTATTTAGTTTGTAATAATAAGCATGCCATGTCTCCTGTTACGTGTATGTTACATGCAAGTTACATGTATGCAATGTGTAGAAGAGAAAGAAGTGTTTCATGTTGTAGAAGTGGCACTTCATGTTAACACCAGACTGTAACTCTCAACAGATGCATAAGAAAGAGGAATCTGAAGGCAATGGGGTAAAAAAACTAACAAAAAAACAACAACTGTGTTTTTTTTTTGCTTTGTTGCTTGGAAACTGATTCTAGTTATTTAATTTAACTTACTGATGCTATGCTACAGGAAAATTACTAAACACTTAACAACCCACTGGGTCAAATAAACATGAACAGCCGACTGATTTAGTTTCCATATTGTACTAATGAAAACAAAATAGGTCAGCAGTGCTTATGGGTCAAATTCACATTTTAAACAGTCCTCTATATTTTTTTTGCAGTTTAACAAATGCTGTGAATGTCCGTAGGGCTTTAAGAACCTTCCTCTTCATATTGGATAATGCTTTCCACATGTGCAGAGACATTCTGTTTTTCAGGCTTACACATGTTTTTGTGGGAGAAAAAAAGAAAATGTTGGCTAACCAAACACTATGAAATGTGTCAGCACTTTTTACCTGTTAGCCGTCTGAGGAGGAGCTCTGATTTTTGTTGTTTTTGATCAGGGATGTCATCATACCATAAGAGTGGAGAGGCTGAAGAAACCTACAGAGATGAAAAACATGTGTCAACAAAGGCCACAGCTGTGCTGGACAAATCTCTGCTGTATCTACGACAAATGCTTTAGACTGGAGGAGACGCTTGCTGTGACACAGACCAGAGTAAACAGTGTCACACCCATACGTTTGAGCCGTACATAAATACACAAGGAAATCATTAGAAACGTGACCCTGCCATACATTTTCATCCTTGTTTTAATATTTGCATTCAGCTCAAGTACTAGCTTACAAAAATACATGCGGTACTATTGATAATTGTATAGTTTTAAACATAAAGAGGTTAATAGTTCAAAAGAAACTGAATTCTTACTATACACATGAACTAATGGTAAGTATGATACTATAATGAATTTAGAGTAGTTCAACATATTACAGGAAATACCTCTGTTTAAAAGAATGCAAAACATTAAGTGAAAAGAGAAAGACTGGGCTTACAATAGTACAGGAGTTAAGGCTGAATTAAGGCCTTAAATAATAGTCACAAAACTTGAGTAAAGTAGACATAAAACACAAATACACAATATAATTATTTATAAATAGGACATAGGGCAGGCTGTGTTTTGGCTCACGTCAGTAACCTGGTTTGGCCAGTTATAGTAGAGGAAGTTTACGCACTGACAATACAATACTTGAACTTGTCTGTTAAGAGAATGAGTATAGTATTTCTGAGGGAAATCTTAAAGTAATGTTTAACAAAGCTGTGGGACTGGGCCATAATACAGGGGTTGATGTGACGAACTCAAGGCCATAATATAAGTTACTTAGCTGATACTCCTATTCATTAATCTCTAACAACAGATCAAATGGGAAACAAAAATATCACTGACATAAACCGGTTAGTTGTAGCACATGAGCTATATTACAGCAATTTAATAAACCTAAGCTTTTGTTGTTAACACAACTATAGTTTTGTTGGTTGAACTCATCCAGCCGATTCCTTTTCTTTGCCTTCTCTAGATTTATTATAGAAATATGCAACAAGTTGCCTGCTCACTCAGCCTTCCTTTACCTTGAATCGTGCACGTTCCCAGGGTTTATTCAAAGAGAGGTGGCCTACTTACAGCCAGGGATGCGTTAAAACCAGAAACTGTGACCAATTGTTGAATGCGCAGGATACATTTGGAGAGGGTTAAGAGTTGTAGACAAGTAAACCTGAGCTTAATCTAACCTTTTTATAAATCAATCAACAGGTTGCCGGCATAAAATGTAAGCTAACAACTCAAGAGGCTGACCTCGCAAAATGGAAACACTGAGTGAACCTGTCTTTCGCTGCTGTCGGTGATCCAAAGTGGAGACAACTCACCAAACGGGAAAGGCATCTCTAGTCCTCTCGAAGCGACTCACGGTTAGTGCGGCAAATTCACTCTACCAAAGCATATATTTACAAATAAAAACTCTTGTATTTTTTTTTTTCGCTAGCGTAGTAGCTAAGTTAGCTGGTTTAATGAGCTAGCCCACTGGTAGCTATCCCGTCTCAGGTTGCAGTGTTGTTGACAGAGGGACAGACAGCACCGAGTCCGACTGTGGGAGTCGTGCTTCAGGAGCGTCAAGAATGCTTGCATAGAGGCCATGACTTCCGGTACGTCCCATCATAATAATGGTAAAAAAATATATATTAAAATACTTTTTAAATTCATTAACTGTACAATGTTAATGGTATACGTTTACATATATACACATATACACACACACACATACATACATACATATATATATGTAAAAAAATATTCACACTAGTGTTGCACGACTTTGCCCAAATCCAGTAATGTATTACTGCATTATGTCTATTCAGGTTATTCAGGATATAACACCTTAACTTTGCGATGTTTTGGTGCTGTCGAAACTCCCAAGTTTATGTACGAATCCTTATCCAAGTGTATTTGCAAGGTAAATCATGTCCGGTCTGAGGTGGAACTATGCAGTCCATATACTCTTACTAATTACAGAACACAGAAAATTGGGGAATAGAAATAAATAAAATGAAGGTAAGCGAAGCCAAAAAAAAAAAAAAAGACTATTTGTGAAGTATGACCTGAGAACACTTTGAAGGCCGCCCTCTTGTGGTATAAAAGATCTTGCAACCACACAGTGTAGGAATAGCTGAATATGCATTTAAAAACAAATAAATGCATAAAAGTTTATTTCAACAGACTAGAATGTACACAGTCCATACATTTGATCAAAAATAAATGCAATTCAGAAGCTTCAACCAAAATAAAATCAACCCTATTTTTTCCACAATCATTTATCTGTCAGCGTTAATCCAACATCCCAGTTAGAAACTGACACACAGGAGTAATGGTTAAGTTATTTAACCTCCTAGTGAATCAGAGATTGAATGAGAAAAGTGCATGTTTGTTGATTAGCTAGTCCTGCCGAGACCTACTTAATACTGTCTTTAAAGCCTGTCTATGCAGTGTGGGCTAATTAGAATTTTCTACTAATTTGTTTTAATTTTAAGCAGAATCTTCTTGGTCAAATTTTACCCTAATAATAACACTGAAGGCAGTCAGTTCACAGAGTTGCACTTTGAAATCACCAAGCATCACTGGTAAATTTTCAAAGGGGCGTAGTATATTGCAGTTGGCTGACTGCTACAAACATAAAGACACCCTTTGATAATCCGTCTGTTACACTTGGGGCTTCAAAAAAAATGCAGCAACACTAACCATCTCAAAACCATGCAACTCTGGTTTCAGTCTCTTGAGAGGACTGTGTGTGCACTGGCTTCATTTCGCTAATGGGCAATATATTACTGAACAGACTGAGGTACACCCAACTGCTGCAAAGCTTGGGTTTTCTTGCAGAAAATAAATTCCTGGCATGACATTTAAAGATACATTGGCCAACAAACTGGCTGAAGCATTACCTACACAAACCCTGCTTCCATAGCTTAGAGTTGAAAAGGGCTGCATGAACAAAAGGCAGTGAAAAGATTTGCAACTTAAGTAAATTAACTGTCTACTTTGTGTGGACCATTGATGTGCTGAAAAGAAGCTTCTGTTTTCTCTTTTTCTTCTTGCCTCCTGTCTCTTCTGAAACACATAAAAAGACAAAGATAAAATCAACTCACAGTTTGAATAAAAACAAAAAGGTGACTGTCAAAAAACAGACCTTGTCCAACCGCAGGTTGTGGAGAAGAAACTGGAACAGAGTCTAGCTCCAGAAGTGCCTTCTCAAAAGCCTGACTGAAAGAGTTTTGAAAACTGGGCACTGGGACACGGTCAGAGTTGTCACTCTCTCCATCACTATCTGCAGCAGGTGGTGCCAACAGCGCACCTAAAAAAAAAAAAAAAAAAAAAAAAAAGAAGGGGGGTGGGGGGTATTATTACTGACTGTTACAAAGCCTCAAATGGATCTCGATTCAGCAGACTGGTTCAACAGGAAAAACGACACAAAGCACGTATTATTATCTGCACTCTGCAACGGTTGTTCCCACTGACATACTTCAGTTCAAATAAAGCAATGAACATTTTAGCAAGTAATCTTATGTTATTGTTTTTTATTTACCACAAATACAGACTGAGTAAAACATCTTGTGACACATTTGTTTTGACAAAAACAACAAAAAGGTTAAAAATTAATCAGAATTTACCTTTCTTTGAAGAGATCCTGTGTCCAGAATCAACTCTGGCCTTTCCGTCTCTAAGCATCTAAACAAAACAAGTTTAAGATTATGAAAACTATGCTAAGTAACTACAGTTAATTAGACATAAATTTTAAAGATGCACTCACCTGTGCAAAGGACATGCAGTGACTGTCTTCCTCCACACTTCCTACACCAGTTGCACAGGGGCTTTGAGCATTCAGACTTGGAAATATCATCCCATCTAAAATGAAAATATTTTTTGCAGTGTTACAACAGTGTTGCAAAGTAAAGATGCAGTAAAATAAAAACATTATTTATCCTCAATCATTTTGATTTAAAAATGTGTTCATACCAGCAGGAGGACTGCTGCTGAGGGGTGAAGGAGGAGCAAAGGTGAAGTCAGGTTGGACTGGGGGGCTGCTGTTGTATGGAGGAGACCCAAAAGCTGGGAAATGATGTGGGTTTTCAAGTCCAATATGAACTTCTGGGTCTTTGAAAATGCAATATTGACAACCATTAATTACCAAACATTTTTCCTTTATTATAGTAGTGGAAGAATTGAAAAATTAATACATTTCCCCTGCTTTTTATTCTCCTCAATTTCAATGCGTTTCTCACGGCGCTTCTCATCCCTCGCCTTCTTTTGTCTCAGACGTTTTCTTTTCTCCAAGTCATCTAAAAACAATGCAAAGATTAGATTAGTTAACATAAGAATCAATGTGTGTTCAACTACATTTGAAAGTCACATTTTCCAACCTGCAAAAGTGTCCAAAGTCTCTTTGGAGATTATCGGTGGCTGCAAAGCCAATTCACAGATACTGAACTCACACGTGAGCGGCAGATGGGCCAGATAACGATGTCTGCGACGGATATCCTGAAATGATCAGTACATTTATTTATGTATATACACATTATAGTCAAGTCAAGTGGAAAAAATAAAAATTCTACTAGGGTACTAGAATACTAAAATGCAGCACTTAACTGCATTTTAAAATGTTTTTACCTCAGTGACTGAGTGTCCTACTATCTCTACCACTTTAGCAGTGATTGTATCAGGGCTGGCTTCCAGACTCCCATATTCACGCAGCAGGCAACGTACATTCACTGGATGCAAGAACATCTGCTGGCAGTCGTCAGCTGGAAGCAAAGGAATAAATGGCATATAAAAGTTTCACATTTCTAGAAATTTAATTAAAAAGGTCATATAATTTTATATGCAGAACTATCAACTATCAACTAACTGAACTAATATATACAAGTCAGTTTACTCACCTTGATAGAAATAGTAGTAGGGTCCATGCACCACATTATTTGGGGGGCGGCTTGTGTCTTGCTGCCACAGTGGAGGATCATCTGTGAAGTCCTCAGGCAGTTCAAGCTCAGTCTCTGCTGCAGCCTCTAGGATCTCCTCTGGGACGTCCTCCAGAACACTCTCCAATACCCCTTCAGGGAGCTGTGGCTGCTGAGAACCATCCTCTGGCAGCTCCAACACTTCATCGTCAAATGCTGAAGCGTATTGCAGCACTGGCTATATGTTGAAAAGGCAGAGTTACATAACTCTTAACTAGACATATCTAATGTGTCATGATTGAAAGCAGAGAGTATTTTATACCTTAGTGCTGTTGCTATTCTTAATCACTTCTTCAATTGGAGGAGGTGGTTCTTCAACAGTCAGAGAGGACAAATCAAAACTGTCCCCTGCATTTGATTTCTGCTGCTGCAACAATCCTTCTTCCCGTTCCTGAAGGCACAAATGAGAACTAGTCAAAATTGAGCTGAAGAAGGATTGAATTTGACCTTTTTCAAGTCAGTTACCTTTAAAAGACAAAGAGCACTCTGGATAAAACAGCCCTGAGAGTCCTCTTCTTTGCTTAGCTGAGAGTGCAGCGCAGCCTTTTCCTCACCCACCATTTCCAAGGCCTGCTCAGGAGAGATAAGCAGCAGCTTGGAGTACGGGCTGAGAGATGAATCTAAAGAAGAAAAGGACCAAAGTTAAAGTTTAGTCTTGCTGCAGATAAAAATTTTTTTAGAATAAAAAATAACAAAAAACATTCTCACCTCCATAACGAACAGGCTCCTCCACCTTCACCCACTGTGAGCTGGGCAGCGCTACCAGTGCTCCCTTCTCTCTCCGCATCAGGCGCATAGTAATGACATCACCAACCATATACTGTCTGGTTTCCATTGCAACAACACTTAACAAAAGATGCCAAATCATTAAAATAAACTTCAAATAGACATTATAACAGGAAAGTTTTAATCTACCTTTTCAAATCACCAGTGTGGACTGCCTCATAGCAGATTGGGCACTTTGACCAACTCTTGTCACTAAGAGAAAGGTAGTGCAGCATACAAGGCCAGCAGAAAATGTGCCCACAACGAGTTATGTGAGCTGCCACCGGAGGATAGAGACATATGGGGCAAGATGGCACCTCATGACTGTAAATGCGCTGAAAAGGTATGTAATTTAATTAAGCTCAAGATTTGTATAAAGTGGAAATGGACAGCACTACGTTACTGCACATACCACTTGCTGTACACAGTCCCAATTAACCAGAGTGTCTGGATCAGCGAAGTGTGCCTTGTAGTCCTGGTCATCAGCAACTACAAACTGGCAACTGCAACATAAACAGAAATCATGATTTTTAACAACAACTAAAAAAGTGCAACCACCACAGTTCTGAAGTACACCTTACTTGGCCTGCAGGAAAAGTTCCTTGTTAAAGGGCTTGTGCTTGTGGCCCCATTTATTGCGGCGCCCCCAACAGGAGGGGCCTATGTCACCACCACCACCACCACCACCACGAGGCTCAAACGTGAAGTTCAGCAGGTGGTTTAAACTAATTTTCTTAGGTCCAGCAAACTGAGCCGGGCTAAACTCGGCCCGGCGCGTCTCTGCTACCTGAATGTGCAAAAGAAATTAGGTTATTTAAATGAAATCAAAGATAAATTTTCTCCAATCAAAATACTTGCGCACACCTCCTCACGTCGTCCTCCACCTGTAATTCCATACTGGCGCCCTCCACCTCTCTGAGGGGGTCTCTTGTCAAAACTTTTGCCTTTCTGTGAATTGGTGTGTCGTGGACCAGGGAAGCTGTCCACTTTGGGGAAAGAAGGCTCCCGCTTGCGGTTATACCGCTTTGAGCCTCCATTATTTTTACTTTCTGATAACAAAAAAACAACAACAGCTTAGCTTACCTGTACAATCATGTTTGCAATAAAATGGTGTTTAACAGGTGGGTGCCAACAACTGAAATTCAAAAGGTACAACTAATCAAATGTACAGAAGATTTTCACAGGGTCTGTCAGTGCTTAATACACAACAAGTAATTAATATGAAAAAACAATTTTAACAGCAAATATATATAGAATTAAATGCATAAGTTATAGTTGAGTCAGTGCCACGGGTGTCATCTATTTGCACGTTTTCCCTCAAATTCACTCAAAATATATATAAAAACATATAACAAGAAATATGCCTTTCAGAACAGTACAAGTCATAATAAAACAGAAATGTGCAATAAAAGATGGCCCTGATTTGAAAGATTATGGGTCAAATGTTTTGACAGCTACGTAAGCCTAGATAAACAGCTGCGTTACTGCTAGGCCCTTAAAGGCCTCTGGTGAGAGTGCTGAACCTTCACATGACATGATTACAGTGTTCGCGGTCCTTCACCTGCTTTGGGTTTAGAGTCGCCCGCTGTCGGGCCTGTAGAGCTGGAACGGGGCGGAACCTTGCTGCTGGTGTTGTTGTTGGGATTTTTCTCCATATTTGTCTCCGTGCAGTGGGCAAAGCAGAGGCCAAGCTCCGAGCTGAGAGCCGCTGAGCTCTCGAGCATCAAACAGAAAAACCAAAGAAAATGAGCTGCAGTGCGTGCGAGTCAGGCGGCAACGGCCCTGAATCATTTCTGTCAAACACGGAGACCCCATCACGGCGACATCTTTGCAACAAAACAAACCGAGAAAAAATAAGAGACACGATATCGGCGTCTCAACTTAGATTGGATTTTAGAGAGGAGGACGAAAGCTCGCCACGCGGGGCCAAGACCCCTAAAAACGCGCTCCTTCCTCACTAGATCAACGCTGTATGCCTCCTAAAAGGCGTAGGGCACTTAATACAAGTCCCCAAACGCAACGCTTAAAATATTAGGCAAAAAAAAATATCGGTCGAAATCAAACTGCACTAATGGCGACGGGTCGCCAGACAGTGCTCCGAAGGACCCGTATGCTTCTTGTAGCTAATGCCAGTTTCTAATTGGTCGAAGCTTAACTATGAATCATGGGAAGTGTAGTCTCAGTAACTAACAGCGGCTGACCTGTAGGCCTAAATAAATACGACTATCTATTGCAACAATATATGGTATAAAACCGAATTCCTTTCCAAAAACACAAACAGATCAGTTTAGTGCTTTTAATTTAATACAGAAGACAAATACAAAAATGTGCAAGGGAAGACAACAAGATCATTAATAGACATAGGCTAATAGTTGAGCATAGTTGAGTGCCTTATTAGCCTTTACTTCTCAATGTAGCATTATGTTCTACATTGGCCCTAAAATGGGAAGCTAATTGTATTGTATAAATTAATCAAATATGTGCTTTTATGTTTTACTAAAGACAATCAAATAGAGGTAAACAAAGAGACTGTTTAAATTGTCTCAGCATCACACCAACGACATGAGAAACATCATCGTGACGCTGCTACAAGTTGCGTCTCTCTGCCTTTGAGGTGGTTACCTTACAACACAAGTAAGACTAAGTATTTTGTTAGTGATTGACATTTTATTGGAAGTATAATTAAAATTGCAATCCAATTACAGTAAATACACACATCACTGATGGGAAATAATGGCTAATAAGTAGTAATTGCAAGTTTAATACCTAATTTAGCTAATATAAAGTCTGTCAAATCAATATATACAATTGCGCCTAATATTACTGAAGGTCACTCATCTTCTTCACTTTCTAGTGCATCCTCTGCCTCATCTGTATGCGTTCGTGTGAGAGAGCAGTCCAGAATGGCTTGCTGAATGTTGCGTTTTTCATCTAAGTAAGATCACAGCATACAACTGAATATGTAATATCAATTCAGCATCAGTAACATTCACTTAATAGTATAGTTATATGCAAGAACAAAAAGCATACCGTCACTTTTACATTTTGGGAGCATCCGACGTAGCTGATGAGCATTATACCGTATCAGAAACTTTTGGCATGTTCTAATTGTTCCTAGTATTATAAAAAAAATTAATACAGCAAAAATCTAATGCTTCACATTGTTGTGCAACTTATTCTACTACTGGATGTCAATTTCTTACCTCCCACATAGATGCAGTTGAGGAAACAGGGAATTTTCTTCCCTCTTGCTTCAATACTGGTAATAAAAGGCAATGCAGTCCAAAGTTGTTTGTAACACTTTTTAGGAAAACGTAGGAATATGATTCCAGTGACAGCATTAATGTATTTCACTGGGAATAAGAGAGAACACAGGTTACTAAATCTTGCTGATAATGCTTAGATAAGAAGTATTATACAACATTTAGTTTCTATTTTTTACTTCACAAAATGTTACTGCAATATTATTTTATTTGCAACATAAATATATAAAAGATACAACTCCATAAAGTCTCATAAATAGGCCTATGAGAGAATGAAAAGCTCTTAACAATGGTAAGGAGTGAGATTGGTCACAGACCCATTCGCTTCCTCATGGTAGTTGCCTTGCTTAATGACATTCTGTTTTACACGGTAATTGAAAGTATATTTTTTTCTGAAATTAGTTCTGTAAGTCAGTGACAGTAGCTCACCAGAAAATCCAAAACTACAGAGAGCTGCCCCATAGTCACCGTGAATGCGCTGGACAACATCCTTCACTGTCGCGGTGACTGCACGGTCATCCAGCAGCAACAGCAAGTTTCGGTCCGTCACATTTACTTCACAAAGTAAATACCTGATAGAAAAAGGTCGTTGTGAAAAGAATAAACTGACAGACTGCGTAAAATATACACTGCGAGCACGCTTACCTCGACTTCACCCGGACCATAGCTGTAGCTGCTACACATGCTTCTTCCCTGCAAAAACATCCTTAAACAAAATATTCTCTTTCTCCGAATTTCATTAGCGCCCCATAGTGGGCACTATATTTTACTGCAGGGTGGCCTTGGAGGAGGGGTACGCTTAATATAATAATTAAGGCAGCACGATTTGTGCTGACAGCTAAGCAAATGCTCATGTAAAATATCCTGTAATTCACTGTATATATAATATTGATAGAATGCGGTGTAATGTGTGCCATTTGTTAATTATGTTAAAAAAGAGTATACAAGTAGTCTGTGTGATTTGTGTTCAGAAATGCAGAGAGTAAACGGCAAATCCTGACACAAAACCTTTCCACAGCTCTTTTGTAACCATGACAACCCTCATCGCTTTCAGCCAATCGGAAGCTCGCATTTCCTCTCCTTGTACACTTTGACGCCATCTTGAAATTACACCTTAGTTTGTTTGAGCAGCACCTAAATTAAACAGCACAATTGTTTTTCGTTTTTATATGTTTCACAATCCGGCATGAGCAGTTCTCGAAGCAAACCAGTATCCACAGTCAACAAGACACACGGAGAAGTTGATCAGGACCGAAAAACTGTAGGAGGAATGCTGAAGAAGCTCAAATCGAAGCGGAGTCAGATGGAAAAGTGGCCTGTTGTCACCGAGGTTGAGCTTAAGGCTCTGGGAAGAGATATTTCCCCAGATCACATCCTAGGTCTGCGGGATGTTACCGAGGGTGTTAACGTAACATGTTAACTAAGTTTAAAATTATATTTTCAGAAGAAAGTTGGTGAGGATGTGTTAGGATATTGTATTTCTGGATACAGCTAAGATTATACTCTCCTAGTTAACGCTAATATGATGGCAGTATGTTCTATAAAATTGGCTTTTATAGCGTGATGTAATGTAAGGAAATGGATGTTGATATGCATTAGGTTAATTTAAGGTTAATTGAATTTGAAGTCCCATGCTCTTCTTGTCTGGGATCCAGAAAGACACTTCTTCAATACTTTACGAGTCTGTATATAAATACAGAAATATATTATTCTGGGTTTACTAGTCAAACGCTCTTCCCTTTTCTCTTCTGAATGTTTTAATTTCACTGTTTAACTGTAAAATATTTTCTTTCTTTTTCATCTTTTCTCTGTTTTGTTTTTGTTTTTTGGTTTAATGTAAGTCTCACTGATTTTATTGTGTAATACTTGCCTGATTTGTGGTACACATTAATGTGCTTTACTGTTGTCTGTTGTCAAGGTAATCAAAGCTTCCTTAGTTACTGATTCTTTCTATTGGGGAAAGTAGGGGGATAATGTGCTATGTGATTTGTTTTCTCTCAATAGTTTACTTATGTTTGGTTTGACAACATTCAGTAATGGAGCTGGACTATTTGCTGTCTTGTGATGTTGTCACCAATGTTTTATCACGGTGTATTCATTATTGAACAGTTTTTGTCATTCAGGAACTTAGTCTGGCTTGTTTGGACTTTTTCCAGGTGTAAAAACAATGGTAGTACCCCTAGGTAGTAGGTAGTAATCCTGTTTCTCCTGATGATATTATTACTCACTTGTGCCATGAGCTTGAAACCTTAGGGGCTTGACTCCCCTTATCAAAGGGGAGTCAGTGGCCTCAAAGTGTTTGTCATGTTTCTGATTAATATAATTAGATTTGTTCACACAGACACATCATTGTTTTGCCTTTCAGATTACTTGTGTAAACCTGAAGACAACATTTACAATATTGACTTCACACGATTCAAAATCCGAGACTTGGAGACAGGAACAGTTCTTTTTGAAATAGCTAAACCCCCTACCAGTGGTAAGTGTGATCTATTTTCTAATGTAAAACAAGTTTGATTTATGCTTGTCATGTTTTTGATTAATATAATTACATTTGTTTACACAAAAAAGATTTGAAAAAATCTCATGTTTGCTTTAGGTCCCGTTGAAAGTGAAGAAGAGGGTGCAGATGTGGACATCAGTGCTGGACGTTTTGTAAGATACCAGTTTACTCCAGCCTTTCTAAAACTGCGCACAGTTGGTGCTACGTAAGTTACAAAATCTCCCCATCTTTGTTAAATTTTACTTTCTTTTGATGACTGGCATGTAATATCTAATGGCTGTTTTTATTTCTTATTCCAGTGTTGAGTTTACAGTTGGTGATCGACCAATTAACAGCTTTCGTATGATTGAAAGACATTACTTTCAGGGGCATCTTCTCAAGAACTTTGACTTTGACTTTGGCTTTTGCATTCCCAACAGCCGCAACACATGTGAACATATTTATGAGTTTCCACAGCTTCCAGAAGACCTGAGTAAGTTTTACGTAATTTGTTGTGTGCTGTGTTATTTACATTCACTAAACCTTACCCCCCTCACACCCAGTTCGCCAAATGGTGGAGCATCCATATGAGACCAGATCAGACAGTTTCTACTTTGTGGATAACAAACTCATCATGCACAATAAGGCAGACTACGCCTACAATGGTGGTCTGTAACGTTGTATGGGACAAATTGTGTGCAAAATGAAATCTATCCTGAGGCTCGCTGAGGTGGAGCTGAAGTATTTTCTCAAAATAAAGACAAATCACAGCAACAATCTTCAAAACCAGCGGACCACATCTGCCTTCATATGAACTCATTCATCAGCACAGGACAGAGCTCACATTGTGGGACTCAAGGGACAGCTGTCCTAAATATTTCTCTCTTCTCTCAGTCTGTGTCATGTTTTGCTTTAGAACTATTGCCTTACATTTTGTTGTCTCTGCTGGAAAGGGACACTTTAGTGACACACCTTTATGGGAAAATCCAGTAGATCTCTATCAGAAGTTTAGATCTTCTCATTTGAACTACCTTTTGCTTGTAATGTGTGTTTTGTTTTTGTTCTGCAAAAATGACATGAAGTACATGAGTTGCAGTATTTTAAGTATACATCATTATGTTACCAGTAGTTTCTTTATTTAAAAATCTTTATTAATCATGTGCAGCATTTGGATACTTGTATTTAAATTGAATACATTTCTACAAGGTATAATATAGGATTTGTCTTAATAAATTCATGTTGGAATTGATCTTCCTAGGTATCTACTTTCAAAGTTTTATCTACATTTGTGTGCAAAGTACTGCTCCGGTGCTAAATTTAAAGATTTGCCAACAGTTGGGTACCATTTCCTTTTAGTCAACTGTATGTTGTATAATTTTGCTCAACTAGGACACCCATTCATGTTTCTTTTGTCAGTGTGTAAAGATATAGCACACTGCTAGTTTATTATGTTCAAACCAATCGTTGACTGGATTAACATAATTCTGTGCCTTGTCCCATACTGGCTCTCTGTATGAACTCTAATGTCTCTCTGACCAAATTACAAGGCTCACACTCTGCAGCTCTTCTTAGATGCATAGAACATCACATAGCATAGTCTATGTATTGGGTTTTTGCAGTAATGTGGCTATAATCATGGATAGCAATTATGAACTGCGTGCAAAGTAAGCGTTGCCTTTGGCTCGTGATGTTTTTCAGCAGTAATTTTAGTAGTTTTCCTGAAAAGGAAATTTTCAACCTCAGTTCATCTTGTGATTATTGTATTTCATTTTATTTTATTTGCTCTGAGGGAAAACATCTTCATGTACTGATAAATGATTTAAATTACATTTTCTTTTATACATCATCAGGGACTTGTCAACCTTAATGCTTAAACAGAACGTTTACCAATGATATAATTCAATTTTATGCATCCACAATGGTACTTCCATGAAATGTAGCTTTTTATAAACGAGTTCCACCAAGCTCACATGATTTGTTGCATGAATAAAATTCAAGTAGAGAAGTTGTCTAAAATATTATTTTCTGGAAATAGTGAATAAAACACTTACCACAATGAGATTTATACTTTTATTACGCGCATGTGTTTAGAAAAACTACACATCCCATAATTCCAAACTCATAACACAACTAGCCGCTGTGGCACGTGGGTGAACATGGCGGCCTCCAGTGCAAACATGGCTGAAAACTCCAGTAGTAGCGATGATGAACTGCTCAAACGTTGTCAAGAGGCTGTGTGGGACAGTCCCGCCATTGGAGATAAAGGTAAACAATCCCTACTTTGTTGTACGAATTATGAAAATGTTCAAAATAAGCGAACACGAAACAAATCTACAACTACAACGCCTAAGTACGTGTAACTGTATTGTATTGTAGTCTACTAGTTAAGTTAGTTGATTCTATCTGTTACAGACGCAAGTAGCAACAAGAAATCTTCAAAACGGTAGGTATTACTGGCGTAAACCTTTATAACAGTGCTCCACAGACTGCAAAGCATTATTTTGTTTCACTCTTGTTTTTCTCTTGAACAGTTTAGTTGTTGCAGACCATGATCATGATGGTAATGAGCTCCAAGTCACTCAGAGCTTCCAGATGCATGTGGCGAAAAAGTTAGGTGCAATGCTTGATAGGTTGGTATGACAAAAACAGTTTTTTATGAATAGAAGTTTGTTTTGTTTACTGACCAGGGGTCTTTGTCAGTTTCATATCAGAGAAGCAGTCTTCAGCCCGACCCAATGTAAATACAGAAACAACTGACAATAAGGATGATGAGGATGAAGGTAAAGTTATGGTGACATTATCTTTTTAGAATCCAAATTTTAAAATTTTAAATGTAAACAGATATTTTAAGCCTATTCTCTTGTGTAAGCCTACATCTTACATACCATACCATAGTGTTGATAGTTACCATAGGTGTTGATAATAAATATGTATCAATACTGATTAATATTTAATTGTCATAAACTAAAAGTAAAACATTCTTCTAAAAAAATACTTTTTCTAGGTTTTCGTCTGTTCACCACTTCAGTCCCAGGACAAAAAGATGAAGAACCTTCTCCTCCAAAACGTCGCCACATTCCCAGCTCAAGGTAATCATTTAAAATTCAGATAAGCGTTGTTTTTGCTTTGTTATACATGTGTGTTCATACTAAGTTTCTTCATTAACTCCCTTGGATCCTTGCAATATTTCCAATTAGTATCAATTATAACTTATTTCTAATTTTATGTACCGTCAGCCCTTTGGAAAGATGTATTTAAAGGTGCATTGCACAACCTTTCTGGTGAAACGTCTGAAACCTGCTTGTCTTTATGAAGATGTTATTGCATTATTAAACCTATCAAGGGAGACAACTATGGGCTACTTTACAGGTCAGACCTGTGGATGCTACCTTATTTACAGGAAGAATTATAGTATTTTTGAGCAATGTTAACACTTGTAATTAATAAATGCTAGACAGACGTGTGTAATGTCATACCCTGGAACATTCCAGTCAAAGTAACATTTCCTTGGAGACAAGCAGGTGACAGACCCTCCACAAGAATGCAATGCGCCTTTAAGATTCACTTTTATTATCAGAACAAGTTAACTGTGAGTGAAAATGCTTTACAACATTACTTCAAATGTGTATGTCAATCCAACATTTTTATATCGTTAGTGACAGTGACAGCGAGATGGAAACACGATTAAAGGAGGCCGCCATCTCCATTAAAGACCTCATACCACCATCAACATCACATTTCCCCACTGATTCAGAGACACCAGGGACTCCCAGCTTGGAAAGAAAAGAAAACATGAAAAGGAAAAAGAAAAAGAGGAAAATAAATCCAGAAGACAATGATCAAGAGGACTCAAAATCTACTTCTGACAATCCAAGTGAACATACAACCCAACATGAGGTACAAACTACAATAAAACAGAAGAAGAAGAAAAAGAAGAAAAAGAACAAAGATTCATTAGGAAATTCAGAGGGACAGTTGTTGGAATAACTTTGACACACATCTCATGCATAGTTCCATGTTTAAAATAATTATTGTCACAGTTATGTTTTTGAAAATAGACTTTAATCGTTTTTCTAGGATACACCTTTCATTGTGTAAAAAAGTAACATACCATTCACACGTTACAAGTTAATTTCAAATAAAAACAAATCTAAATTTCATTATGTTTTGATAATTGTTCGTTTTACTTTAATAGACTCAAATCTATAGATTGAATTCATTTTAGCACCATCTTGTCACAAAGTCCAAATAGAAGAAGTGTATTTAATTGTGTCATGAATTATGATCATGTTATGCACAAAACTCATTCTCTGGTGGAACGATATGTGGATTTTTGACTTGCATAGTTGCACTTTTAAGGAAAAAATTACTCTGTAAAATTATTCATACTAGGCATACTTGGTGAGCATGCAGTGACAACAGTTTTTTTCTCTAACAGCTGCCAAACTTGTGACTTCTTGGTAATATAGCCTACTGTATTTACTGGAACCTTTTCTATGTACATGTTCTTGCATAATCAATTATATTTCCAATATCCTTCCGGTTATCCTTCTCATTGCTATGGTCTGGGCTTTGCCCATATACACTTCCATATATTGGTCCATTGTCACTGTGCAGTGGAGACCAGTTGTGAAGGGATGTATGAGCTTATGTCTGGAGGTGAAGGTGACAGGAGGTGGGACTGGTGACTCTCTGTGGACTGAGAGGACGGATACAATTCCAGGCTTTCCGAAGAGGCTGTTAGAAATCATGAAATATCTAATTATAAAAGCATTTGACGTGGTAAGAATGTACAATGTACAATTATTTTGAGAACCACTATCGGTCACAGACAATAATGATGCATTTCCACTTAAGAAAATAATAGTGGATTTTGTGTATCACCTAAAAGCTTCTCTTTTCCGATGTAAATTTCATATTGATTAATAATTACCTGGTACAGGTGTATGAGGCTGGAGATGTAATGATTCTTCCTCTAAAGGTGTGTCTGTGTCTTCGTCTGGGTCAGCTGTAAGTATCTATCAGAAAGTAGAAAATTGTATACATTATATCTATTTTTATTTATATGTCTTGCAGTGTTGTGTTGCAGTTCTGGCCTCTTCTTCTACCTGTCTGACAGCTGCAAGGCTGGTGAGGGTGCCCAGACTGCTGCTGTCAGTGATGACCATGGCCTGGGACAGCAGACTGGACGAATGGTACTGGGGGGAGTCTGACTTGTTGTACACTATAACATGTACACAAAAAACAAAATGAATGAAAATGAAAAATCGCCTTTATATTTAATATATATATGTTCCCCTTTATTCTATTATACGTCTCTGTTATTCCTTATTTATGTTTTTTGTACTAATTAGATATTTTTTGTTCATCATAAAGCATTCTAACAATATAGTTTTTCCATGTTTTTGCTTACTGTGGCAGGGTAGTGGTGCCATGGTGGCCATGAATGGACTGGCTCCCATGTGACTCTGGATCTGCTGTGACAGATTGGGCTGTGGGGAGCCATGGAGTTGCTGCTGGAACGAGATGGGCTGCAAAGTGGTGAAGCCACCCCCCACGTTGTTTATCACAGGTACAGTCTGTGGTTGTGTGGAAGCTAAACCTGGAAATCAAGAAGCAAAATATACAATTATCAGGGGTACACTGAATTTGGTAAGCTTTATTTCATTACAAGAAACAATAGTAAAAGACTCTGAAGGCAAAGTGATACTAGTGTCTTTTCTAATGATAAAACAATAACTTTCACTTGTTGAAGCAGGGGTCAAACAGGCAACTTTAGTGTGTGGGTAAGCAAATTCTCCACTACTGTTGAACTACTATGAAGAAATTCATGCTGTTTCAATACAAAGTCATAGACATACCTATAAGTAATGAAGACTCCCCCAGGCTCATGACACTGGGCAGGGAGGCCATGATCAGCCCTTGAGAGGAGGTGGAGGATAGGCTGTGCAGTGACGTCAGGGTGCTGACAGGGGGCAGTGATCCACCACTTGATACCTGGATAAGAGCATGGTCAGGCCATAATAGTGCAGGGCTCTCAAGAGGGGTCTGGCTGCAGACATATGGGGGTGAGTGGAACTCCACTGTAGACTCGAAACACGTGACCTCCACTTTTATAAATGAGGTACATATGGCTTGAATGGACACTTTTTTTTTTTTTTTTTTTTTTTTTTTTTTAGATAAAACCAAGCATTACACACGTGAAGAATGACCTGAAACTTTTTGGGCCTAATTGAGAGAGAAGACGCTGTTTTTTATGTCTTTATGGAATTAATTGAATTAATAAATTTTTTGCATTTATTTTACTTTCATGTGAACTGTTTACTTTTATAAGGTGTAATTTTTTTGTATCTGAAAAAAAAATGTCTTGAACAGATGTTGCCGTGTTGGCCAGCTAGATCCCACCTATTATATTATATCTACTTTAATAGACCCACGGAACCCACTTGTAAAAGGGATATTTATTAATCTTAGTGGGACTACTATAATGAAGCTAATCATTAATAAATCATAAACAAAAACAAAAAAAAACATTTGTTTGACCAGAAAATGAATAATTTTCTAAAAAATTATTGGTCACCCACGGCCTATTATATAAGCTACAGGGTGCGATTTGACGAAAAACCAGAGGGGGGATATTTTAAGATTTTAAGCAATCTCAGTGAAGTTGCATTAATGGCTCTGCGGTCCTTGTCCCCACCAGATATTAAAATAATTTAGCAGAGGTGGGGATTTGAAAACTAGAAGGGGGAAATCCTCCCCCCACAAATCGCACCCTGAATATATGTGCAAACAAATTCCAGAATGTAAAAACATTTTATAAACTACATTACACACAATCTTATTTAAACAACACTTTACGTTCTAGAGTGGAGCTCCACTTGCTCCATAGGTCTGCATAAAGGTTTATAAAAGTGAAGGTCACGTGTTTCCGGTCTAGCGTGGAGCTCAACACACCCGTACATATGCTCTCCACTAATATTGGCACTTGTATAAAATCTATAATAATGCAATTCTCCATCTGGAGTTATTAATTCGTTTATTATTAATGATTAAAATAATAGCTTAATAAAAAATAAATATAGAATAAATGTGCCAGGTTTTATATCTGAGGGTTTTTAGAAAAGTTTGTATTATTACAGCCTTGTTTTGGTCAAATGTGCAAATATTAGAGGAGGGCACAATTATCATGAGAGAAAACGCCTCTCTTCTTGATCTCTCACCGTTTTGGAGTTGTGGCTATCGAGGAGAGTGTGACTGGGCTCCAGGGGCACAGGGCTCACCACCAACCGTCCTACACGTTCCCCTCCTGTACCTCTCACCGAGCTCAGAGTGTCACACGAGATCTGCTGGCTGTACTTCAGGCCTGGACAATATATATATATATATATATATGTACACACACACACTTTTTATATATATATTATATATATCTAATATATATAATAATTATTTATATTATATTATATATAGTTACTAGTACACTACACTATAAACTACAAAGGCTTAATAAATAAAGCTTACATGGTAAAAAGGGGACTGTGAAGTCATAAACAAGTGATACATTATGAGGATATTACCGTGCTCTGGACTTGGAGGGAGAGCTGTATTTGCAGAGTTGACAGAGGGGTTGGTGTAGGGAGTGTCCAGGGCCAGTTTATGGCGGAAAGCCTCCTCTTTGCGACGGTTTGCAAACCAGTTGTACACACGCACCTCAGTGACCAGGTTAGAGCCCAGCCCTGCCAGCTGGGACGGGGACACACCCCTCTGTAAGCACTCTGCCCTGTGCACACATGGTTCAAAAACATGTCCAACAGAAAGTAACATTGGCTCGAACCATTCTAGACAGTTTATTTTACCTGTTGCATTCCTCCACTAAGCCCTCTCTCTCCTCTTTGCTAGGGTTCTTCTGTCTCTCGTAGGCATGAAACAGGATCTGCAGTGAGGCGGGACCCCATTTGAACCTGTTCCTGCGTCCTTTCCTGTTGTCTTCTCCTTGGTCATCCATTGAAGCCAGCCCATGTTTGGCATTGGTAAACTCTGAAGGTAATTGAATGCAATACTTTGTGGTTTGTTCTGTGCTTATCGTCATATTAATTAAATCTGCACAATAATTTAAATGTGATGGCATTGCAAGAAAAGTGCAATGATAATTATGAAGTTTTATTAACTCCTCACTGCCATTGCAATGTTGCCTGTTTCCTAAATATATAAATTAGTTTGTATACTCACGCTGGCTGATCTCGCACTGCTTCTTGACGTACCAGCTGTACAGTGCAGCTCTCTTCTGGTTCTTCATGGGTGTGCCTTTGTTGAGGTGTTGTGAGAGGTGGGACTGGTTCAGCCCTGTGGACTCCACCACCTCTCGCTGTGGCAGATTATGCTGCAGCATGTAGCTTTTGATCATTTTTGCAACATGCCATGGATCCTCTCTATGGACAAAACAGAAAACATGCTGTTATGTGTCAGATATGAATATATTGAAGGTTTCACACTAAAAAGGTGTTATGAACCTTGTAATGTAACCATCTCATATGTATTGAGTCAGAATTGACAAATACTAATAATAAATCAACATAACCTAATTTGTAAATCTAAAATAGTGTGCAGAATACTTTGCTCTTAAGAGGGAAGTGGTATACTGAGGCATATTGACAAAGTGAGATAAGGGAAAGCACACAGGGCCAAAGTGCTGGACTTTGGCCCTCATTTGGATCAATAAGAGGAAAACCAAAGAAGCTTTAAATCATAATAATGTTACACTGTAGAAGATGAAAATAATACAAAATGAAATCAAAGTTCATACTTCTCTAGTCTGGGCTAGGGTACATCATTTGTGAGAATTACTTAAAATGTAAGCTTTTTCTTTTTTTTTCTTTCTTTTTTTTTTTCTTTAACATGATTTCAATATTGCATTTATCACCATCACAATACACTGCTAGATAGTTCATGATTTCACACACTGGCTTGCCACATATTTAAAATCATTGCTGAAATAGCACTGACCGGCTTGTGCAAACATACAGCGTCACATGTTAGTTGTTTTCTATTAATCTTCACCTCGAGCTTTTGCGTATATAGCTGATTTATTAAGAAATGGTTACAGAATAATGATGAGGGTGGGTAATTAGTAACCAGCCAAAGGAGGAACCCTCTTTAAAAATCGCCTCAGAAGCCAGTCTGCAGTGAGGGACAGGCTGAGAAAGGAAGATTGGAGAACCACTGGATAATATCAAGTTTATATATAGCAATTGCATGGATATGTTGTTAACAGTATGGATATATTGTCAGGTAAAGTGGTATGATTGTAATTAGTTAGTTGATTGTACTTGTGCATGTGGCAAAAAGGACAAAAATATAAATTCAAGGTTGTACATGACATTTGGGACTAGGATACTGCAATGTGCTTTTAACACTTTGTATAGTCTTTGTATGCATGACCTCCTGTGATGGTAAAATATAAACTGAATAACTGTAAACTAATTTTGGGTGTTTCTGGGCAATTTTAGAATCTGTTAATAATGGAGACTTACTGCAAAAGCCGGTCAACCTCAGCTCTTAGCTTGGCAGCCTCTTCTGGATCTAATTTGTCCAGCTCTCTGAAAATAGGTGGCGGGTAGTCCATTTCACCCTCCTCCGAGCTCTCCCCATCGCCCCTCTCTGCCTTCTCGGCTCCACCACTGTTGCTCAGCCTGTCCCGCTCTAGCTCCCCCACAGCTTGGATCAAGACCTCCCGGGATAGTCCAGATCCCAACAAGGCCCAGACTAGCTGTTCTTGAAGTGCGGTCAGTTGGTTTCTCCTTGGTGTCCTGTCTTCTGCGTCCATTGCTAGGAAGATAGATCCCGCTACTGCAAACAAACACAGCTAAACCAACCCAGCAGACTGCCCTGGCCTCAGTACACCTGTAGCCCTTTTCTAACTAAAATTTCATGGTATGCTTTAATTTTCTTGAGTATTTCCTCTTGATGTGTCCTGAGCTGCCTAGTTTTTAGCTCTCCACCTGCTGTTTTGCTTTTCAAAGGTCAATTTTTTCTTGTTTGAACCTCCTCTACACCCCCTCCTCCTTACACAGGCCCGGTGAACTTTGTCCCTGCTCTCTCAAGCCCCAGCAGCGACCAAAGTGCATTTTAAACACCAATAAATGACAAACTTGGCAGCTGAGGTGGCAACAGCTTACTTACATTTCAACTCAAAGTTTGAACCCAGAAAAAATAAAGCTAATTTACTGCTTATCACTATGTTTGGATTTGTAACTGCACTTCCTACCTATAAAAACTTTTCTTCAACTTAACAATGTTGAAATGGCAATTTTGAACAAATGCATACAATCACTGACCATATATGATCAAAGAAAGAGTCCAAGTGGAACTCAACTTCCCCTTCTCATTGTTGATGCCACAAGAGGGCACTGCTGTGTCATCCATCAGTACAGTGTAACCTGGAGGCTATCATAGAGCCTGGTCCAACATGATGTGACCCTCTTGGTTGTTTACTTTTGGCTACAATAAATTAATATTGTAATTATATTCAACAGGCTACAAGTCTTAATTTAACATCTAACATCTATGTTTTGTTTTTAGAATTTGACACTTATTTCAATCTCTTTCAAAATGTAAGTGTATACACAACTGTATATGTATACATTACATTTTATGTCCTATGGGGGATGTTACATGTGTTGATGTTACTTACTAATTAAACAGCAGTTCATCACTTTGAAACATTAAATAACTGTCCTCTGTCTATCTGTCCTTGCTGTCAAAAGGAGCACAACATTTGTTTTTCTTAAAAACAACTGTTGTGAATTGTATTTCTACTTTTACTTATTTGAGTTATGAGTCTCTTGTGTATATGTTACAAAAAGATATGGAATCTTTCAACCTTTATCAAAATGTCTTCCTTCTGTTTATTTCTATTATAGGTGTCTCTCTTGCTCTTTGCTGGAAATGTTGGTTTTCAGATTTGGCAGTAAAAAAAGGTTGGTGGTAGGAAGTAGCTACATGGGAAAGAAAAGTGGTAAGACCTTTGAGAGTTAATGTAGTCCTTTATCTTTCAGTTTCTTTCAGTGTAAAACGCTCACTTTCTCAACTGGGAGCACCTTATACCATTCTCAGGTTCAGCCTATCAGCACCTTTTTGTGTGGGGCTCCTGTTACCCCACCCCACCCTTGGGAAGATGGCATTATACTGTATTTGGAAAGGGTAACAGAGCTCCCTCTATCTCCCTGAGACATGCTACTGACCTGTAATTAAGTCCCATTGTACTATTCAGGGGGAAACTCCTCACCAAACGGACAGAGGGCAATGTGTAGTGTGTGTGCGGATTTCCATTAGTTCATTTAGGACTGTGACTAATTCTGCACCACACAAGCTGGCTTTATCAAAAGGGACCACATGGAGCCTGTGGGCTAAAGAAAGTAGATTTTTTTGAAGATAACATGAACTTTTCTGCTAAAGTAAATTTTGAAATAATAATAATAATAATAATACATTGTAATTCTAATTATCACAGTATTAGTTGAAACTATTAATGTAGCAGTACAGTAGAGTAATAGTAATACTACAAAAAGTTTATGAAAGTTGTCTTAGAATTCGTGAGTGTAGCTCTGCATGCAGAACAATGAAGTGGCAATTCATCTATAGTATTCAATATTTAATACCAATAATATAATATCAGTCCACTTTTATAAATAAGACTGTATTGCACTTAGAGGTCAGCATTATATTGAATTATCTATTATACTGTGAATGTTGTTTTGAATATATGTAAGATTAGAATTATTAGGTTTATTATTTAATTAAATGAGAATATCAAATGAACTATAGCCATATGACTGCACCACTGTTAAAAGCCAGAGAGAAAGAGAGAAGTCAGCCAATACATGCAAACGGCAACTTTACCTATTTCTAATACTTCAGTAATATTATTTTGTGAGTACTGGTAGCTCTTTTACAACTGGCAAAGATCGATTGAGCTTGAGATACAGCCCACACTGGCTACTTCTCATTGCTGATCCCATGCTGGCACTTTGTATCACTGAGTTCACACTCCTGGCTCCGTCTCTGTCTCGGACCAGTGCCCTCCCCGCTCTGCACACATACATCGCCCCATTCAGCCCCATTGATCATGCATGCAGAAATTTAACACACCCCTTAATTCCTGTCCAAATAGCCCCCTGTCCCACTTCCAGAGCTGTGGTTGTTCCACTACAGAGAGGAGACCAAGGCTGAACACTGCTGTTCTCAACAGATCACTGCTCAGTGACAGAAAACCAAATACAAAAATACAAAAAAGAGTGTATTTAGATTGTCAGTATCAAGAAAGCCAATAATATACAACTTAAACTTAGAACTTGGGATACCAGAGTCATATTTTATGACAAAAACAAAATCACTCAAAAAAGTAAAAGTAATATTTTCAACATTGATTCAATGTTGTATTCACTACCAATACACTGAGAAAACATTCCAGCATTCCTTTCATCTTAATTGTTAATACATTTATGGTATGTTAAGTTAATTACGAGAGAACTAACTCCACCAGAAACGGCAGCCATTCATTGCAACTTCAGTTTGGGCACCTGTTACTCTTCAAATAATCCTATAATCTCCCAATTTTATGGTATAATTTACTTAGACATTAAAAGGGTTTTACTTAAACTTTGAGTATGTGGCACTTTGGAGCACTACCATTTTAAACAAGCTAAATGTTAAATCTGCCATTGTCTTTGTCTTAAAATACTCCTGCACTGATTTGCATTGGTTACTTGGTCACATGTTGAGTCAGTGTTGAGAAGATTAGCTGGAGCTGGCTTTAGCTCTAATTAAATACTTAAAACTAAGCAATGAATGAACAGCACACAAATGTGTGCGGTGCCCCAGTGTCGTGTACATAAGCAGGTTTGAAAAAAGATGTAGGGAGACGGACAAAAGAATTGTTGATGGTAATGTCCATATGGTTACAAGTAAATATGCTTGAGATTACAATGAGATTACAAACATACTAAATGCAATACAAAACATATAGCAATATTGCTTAAAGTTAAATACGCAAAGAAAAGTTATTCAAACACATCATGTATGTTTTTTTTAAACATAATAATATTAAAACATATATTTGTTACTGACTCTTAATCTTGTACATGTATATACAATACAATATATAATATTATTGGAATAATTTAAAGTCTTAAAATGCAAATTAGAAATAGATATTTAAAGTCAACTCCTGCCTCGTAAACTTTTGAAACTTTTTGAAACTTTTTGTGGGAGTTTGGCAGGAAGTGAGACCGTGTGTGTTTCAAAATAAAAGCTGAAATTTGACTGCAATATTAAATGATCATGGCTAGAAACCAGAGGGTCATTGCTCACACTGTAGCACACTAATACAGCAATATGGCTGGTGTCGTGTGGCAGGATTTCTGTGGAGACCAGTGGTGGAGACTATAAAGTGAGATTTGCGTACCAGACAAGCCCTCGAAATATGCATAGGCAAAGTAAGTTTCAACATCACAGCAAAGCAAAGCCTTATATGGTACTTGGCCTATGGGTTCCCAAATCATTCAGCCAAAGTAGAAGTTGGTTTATTGGCAAAAAATGTTTCTCTGCTTAAATGTAGTCTGTTTTTCACGTGGAAACTTTTTCTACAATACTACATCCATTACCAATGAGCCTATTTAATGTGAACTCATAGGACGGAAGTTGTGTGCGGTCTCTCGTAGACGCACTGCTGTCTTGACGCAGGGGGCGCGCGTGGTTCGCCAGGATGGACGCATCGCAGAGGCGGCGGTGGGGATTGAAAGAGAAGCGGGAGGAGGAGGAGGAGGAGGAGTCTGTCCCAGGCTGCATCTGGCCTTCTGCTCCCCTCTCTGTCACCCCGGGCCAAAGCACAGGGCCAAACCCGCCCCACTCCAGTCAGTCTCTGCCTGCTCTCCCACTCGGCCCGCCGGACACAGCAGCGCCCACACAGCGAGCACTCCGACATGGACAATGAAGGGAGCCAGAGCAGCCTGTCCAGCACGGACTCACCTCACGACCCCTGGTGACTACAAAACTTTTAACTTTTACACTTCTTTCATACTTTTTACGCACTCCACTTAACGGAGCTTACAAACAGAGCCGGTATTCTGCGCTCGTCTCTGGTCCGTCGCCAGGGCAGCGCACACCTCCATAAGGCAGCCACTCATGAATCAAAGATGATACGCAACTCTCAAACACATTTTTCCATTTTAACCTCAGGCAGACTTCATTGAAATGACGTTTTCTTTATTTTTCCCACAGCAAAATGTTCATAGGTGGACTGAGCTGGCAGACAACACAAGGTAAGACTTTCCACCACTTCCCATAGACGGACACTATGCCTCTACGTCTTAAAAATCCTGGCACTGACTACAAGGAGCCAATAGAAGAATTTTGAATCACGACTTGTTAATATTTGCTCAAGATTTAAAACTTTTTTATTTTGAATATTTTGAAAGTTGGATTGAGTAGGCTTCTTTTGCTGCTACTTTACATAATTAAGTTGTTGGGAAGTGTATAGGCTACTAGTATGTATGTGTATGTGTATGTATATATATATATATATATATATATATATATATATATATATATATATATACACATATATATATATAATGTGTGTGTGTGTGTTTCTAAATGTTCATTAAGGCATTACAGATGTCTAAAAAAAAAAGTAAATTAATCTTGATGAAATTTAACACTTTTCTATTGACTATTATATAGTCGGTCTCTTCTTACAATAGAGTAGTTTCTGAAGGACAACTTGTTAATATTTGTTAGACATTTCAAAAGCGTAGTTAAAGTATGTTGGTGGAAATTGTGGCAATAAGAAAAAAAAGGCTCAGTAGCCTCAATACCACATGTGTTTTATGAAATATCAAATAACTTGTTTATAAGTTGAATAAATATTCATAGCTAAAACATTAACCTGTTTCTCTTTTTCTCACTCAGAGGGGCTGAAGGAGTACTTTTGCAAGTACGGAGAGGTGAAGGAGTGTATGGTGATGCGAGATCCAGTTACTAAGCGCTCGAGGTGAGCCGCTCTTACACTGAGCCGCTGCTATACTCAAAGTTCATCTACTTATAACATCACAGTATTTTTATTTATACTGTTCTCTTTATGTCTACAGAGGGTTTGGATTCGTCACCTTTGTTGATCAAGCTGGCGTGGATAAAGTTTTGGCCCAAAGTAGACACGAGCTGGACTCAAAAACAGTGAGTTCTCTGTATTTACTTCCACCAACAACTAATCCCTTTGCTCGGTGTTTGATTAGTGGATTTTACAATAATCCTTTGGAGATGTGGGTAACTACTGCTGCTGCTACATTTTTACATGTTTACGGAGTTTCCACTTTGCTGAGTTACTCCTCAAAGCATGTCGTGTTTGTCACTAGTACAAGGGCTCCTGCATTTGGTATGATGCCACAATGGATACTTGCACTAGCCGCAGTAGCAAGACCTCTTCTTCTTTTACTCTCAAACAAGCCTGAAATTTCCCCTAGAAACAGATTCACTGCCCAACTTTGATTTGCTCCTACGAAAGGTGAGCCATAGTTTCTAGCAGTGTCTAGTTTTGTCCCAAGGGTATAATGACCCAAAAAGGAGTTTCAGTCAGGAACAAACACATGCAACTTGAAACCTTGTTGGTGTCATAGAGAAACCAACAAACTTATTTTCTTCCAACATTCTATTGAATTAATGAACACATTGAGATGGTTGCACCTGTGCGAATAGCCAGTGAAAAATCTATTAATCGTCAGGTGTTATAGATTGTGATTTCGAGTGTGTGTTCTCGTGTGTGTGTCTTTTTGTCAGTAATGAATTGTGGGTTGGTCTGGGAACAATGCTGCGCGTTGGTAGCCATAGGGACCAGTGCCCCCGCCTCTCTCCTCAGTGGGACGGCTGCAAGTAACTCACTGTATTGAAATTAAGGGGAGTCTAATTCTTTTTACCCTGCTTTTGTGCTCTGAGCGATGCACCTTCTTTTTTGGGGAGAAGATTAGTGATCAAGTAGAGCCACAACCGGAAATTGTGTTTTTTTTTTTTCCTGTTTTCAAACTTTTCACAGGTAACTAGATTTAACTAAACCAGTCAAAACAGGACTAAACTTACCTAAACTAGGTCTAAATCAGAACTAAACCTTAGATGAAAAACTTTTCTAGACTAACAAAACAGCATATGACACGCACAATGATAAATGAGCTTTAATTTACAGCTGAAATGATTTAGTCCACATGGCTTTTTGAAAGACAAATATTTTCTTACTTGGCACTTGACTTGAAGAGTTTGAGAATCACTAAACCACAATGCACTAAGTAGTTGCCAAGGAAATAGCCACATCACAGAAAATCTCCAAACTGTATTTTTGTGTTTTGCCACGGTTCCCCAGTGCCCTACTGTTATAGTGTCAGTTGCAGGCACAACAGCTATGACAAGTGGCATCATCATGGTTGGACGCCACTAACTCACCATGGGGTTGGTTTCCATCGCAACCCCCCCTCCTCAGCTGAAGAATGGCTCTGTCACAAAGACAAAAAACAGATAGACAATGCACATCAGTTACTATAATTTCTTGGATATCACAATTCATGAGAGCCAGAACAGTGATTTGGGGAAAGGAAATAAGTCAAGCTAGTTATATTAATAACCATCAAGATTTTGAAAACATCAAGAAATTGTTTACTGGCTATATATAATCTTCCCTCTCAACTTGTGGATGTGTCAGGTCTACAGAGCGGCTCAGACTGGCGGGCCCCTTGTGGCCTGATGCTGGGCGTGTCTGAGTGTGTGTGTTTTTGGCATGTAGAGCTTTCGGATGGTGAGTTGAGTAGGTCTTTTACAGCCCCCCCTCCTCCTCACCCTCTCCCTCACCTCCCCCCTCACTTCTGCAGACAGGTTATCCAGTTAGAAAAGGGAGAGAAAAGTTCTCCAGTGGCAACAGAAAGAATGTGCCATGCTGTGACCGACTGAAGCAGTGGAATTAACACAGCTTTGCACAGCCGAGTGACCAGAGAGCAAATACAGTGGAATTTATTGGGACTTGTCGTGTTGAAGGACAGATGCGGGGTGCTTTTGACCACTATAGGAAAGCAGGTTTTTACCGTGATTTATGTAATGGCCGCACTGTTAGTTAGTTACCCCTCTGGGTAGCCCTCCTGGTTTCCTGCTATCTGTAAAGCCAGTGACAGCCGATGCAAAATACACCTTTTTGTGGGACAAGGTTTCCATTGAAGTGTAGCTCCAAGGTGTTCAGTGAAGAAGTGCACTACACAAACCTTTTTAATAAGGGCTTGACATAAACGCATTAGCTCACCATCCACTCCAAGCTTACGTTAAAAGTTAGCAGCCGTTTAAGAGTTCCCTTGGCTACAGTTTAGATAGTGAAATTAAACAACAAATGGTGCAGTCATATGGTGGCAGAGTGGTTAGCCAGGTAGATTAATATTACCAAATTGCCTGTGAATGTGAGAGTGAATGATTGTCTATTTGTATGTCTCTGTCAGCCCTTTGATTAGATGTTTATTGAACTCTTAGTTATTCATTCTGTCAGTACAAATATTTTTTCTTTTCAATTATCATCTACTAAATTTAATGGATTCAACCAACATAAAGTGTTTTTGTTTTTTTTATTTATTTTAAAGCAAAGTGTCTAGTGTGGTCTCTATCCAAACCCTGATCATCAGACCTTATGGTGCATTTGTGGATTTGTTAACCGCTTCCTGTCCGGACGATGGGGGCTGTTCATAGCACCGTTAACCCGGTCTGTGATTAGGATGGCACTCCGAACTAATAGGATTGCAGTCAACGAGCTTGGGTTTTCCTCTTAGAGAAGTTAACTGAGTCGAGTAAAGTGTGATCAAGGCAGTGACAGGCAGTGCACTCGGCCAACTGTTGCATACCGTGGATGTAGCGCTCAAAGGGGATTGGCCTGATTTCATAAAGCTCTATTGGAATTACGTCCGTGATGGCCTTATACTGCTACAGGCCTTCTCACATGCCTCTGTAACCTGTAACTATTCACACTAGGTTTAGAGGTGGGTGGCCATATTGTAATTGTGTATGGATGTATGTACAAATTGCATTACTTAGGCAAATAAATTCTCAAGTTTTTGTATTGGTATAGTCAGACTAGCGGTAACATCCATAAAAAGCATTTTTATACACTAAATTAAGGCAAGCTAAACTGTCAACATAATTGTAATGCATAAAAAATAAAAACATGAAAAAATCTAAGTTAAAGTAGTGTAAGTTGATATAACCACTAACTATCCACCTCTGACTTTGTTAAACTTTTTTTGCGAAAATACCAGCCCTTTTCTTGCTCACTCATGTTTAATGTGCACGTGTCCCTGTCCTGGGACGCGCTGTGTGCCGCCCTCTGTTGATCTTGTTTGTTTGTGTGTGTGTCTGTTTGTTTTCCGAATGTGCAGGAGTGTTGGACCTCAGGCGGGTTGGTGACCGGAGGTGACTATCAGAGAGTAGTCTTTAGCTCCATATACTAGAAACTAAACAAGTAGAAACTGCATCTGATCCTCAAGTCTTTAGCCTAGTCTTCTCACTCTGCTACTTTCTAGACCAACAAATGATTCAAAAACATAATCTACATCAGTGATGTAAAAGGTTTTATTCAAGTAGAAGCTCTAGGTAAACGCATGCAGTTTACCATAGAGGCTGTGTAGATCTTCATAGTAGTTCCTCTCATGGTTTTGGACTAATCTTAGCGCTGGACTGTCTCACCATCTGTTAGTGTAACCGCAGTACAGTGTGGAGTAGTCTAGTTGTTTTCTAGCTCTATTAGATCAGTATAGACTAATATAGTGGTCTTGAATTACAATTTTACAGCCTGTCTTTGATTGCATCCTCGTGGCATGGTGTGGCTCTCTCTCCAATCTCTTAATCTTGGGGACTTATAGTGGGTTTGGAGAGTTTTCTTTTAGTAGTATGTTCTAGTTAGTACTTCTAAAAAAACTCTTGTGTGGAGACACAAGACAGAGGACAGTCCACAACACAGGTATGGGAAGTCTTGTAAAAAGGCTGCATGGTTTCACAATGTTTTGGGGTAGTTGAAGTTTTGACACGTTATGTGCTACATGTAAGAATTCATTGGTGAACAATACATAATGACCACCTGTTAAAACTTAAACTGAATGGAGCAAAACTAAATGATTGCTTAAATTGTCTAATATCATATCTACATCTACAGGGGCATTACACTTTTGCTCCATAAAAGAAATAATGTCTTCTTTCCCAATATGGTCTCTCCAGAACTGTTTTCTTAAACTATTTAGTCTTGAGCTAAAATAACATCTATTAAAATGAACAGTCAACATATTTGCTCCTAGCAGACAGGAAAATGCTAGTAAAGCAAAACTTTATTAAGAGTGAATTTCTTCTTTTATTGAAAACGGTCAGCTGCAATTCAAAATTAGTAAAATAATGGTATATTTAAAATTGTCATTACTTAATTAAGGACAGAGGGTAGGCTGTCACAAACTAAAAAGCAGGAGGCTGCTGAGTGAGTGATTGACAACTCTGTGCTCCTTTCTGCCTCTCTCTACTCCCTCTCTCTCTGTGTTTCTCTATGGGCTCTGGTTGCGGAGGTGAGCAGTGTTCGTGATTGTATAGAGCTTGTGTGAGATTCCTGCAGATCACATGTCGCACTGTAGTGACGAAGAAGGCAAAGGTTGAACGGGACATTCTACCGGTCAATCCACCTGCGACCACAGCCACACACTTAACCTGTGTGTTATTACAATAATAGATGGACTCCGAGAGGCACTTCAAAGGATAATGTTCAAGATGTCAAAAAAGACATTTTAAATCACAAAATGAACAAAAACAAACTAAACTATGTAGAGCTTACAATGAAAATCGCAATACAACTGACGTGTATTGTTTATGCCAATATTCAGCCTGGATGACTTGAGTCTGTTAGGGTAGCTTGCATAAAACACATTCAAAATTACAATGGAAAAGACAGCACACCCTTCTGCAGATGACAAAGCCACATGCTGCAAATATATTCCAATTTGAGGATTCAAATCCATATAGTAATTTCAGCGGTGTTGTCCTAGTCATTCAGTTGATTCAGATGATTTATTCAAATACTATAAAATTAAATATTATTTTTTATTTAGCATCCAGTCTCAAAGCAGAGAAATGTATATTTTATATTTTTTGGTCTTAAAGTAGTAAAATTCTGTGTAGTAGGTTGCCAATGTACATTACATGTATCTTCTCTTTTTATTTCCTCTTCTAGATTGACCCAAAGGTTGCATTCCCTCGCAGAGCCCAGCCTAAGGTGAGTTTCTTATATTGTTTGTGTACAGTGTTTGTTAGTGTTCACTGCCTTATCTGGGCTAATACCTTGTAATCTGATGAATCTGAGCTATACTGGCATCACGCTACTGTTATGTGATCATGGGTCAAACAAAAACTCACAACTTTAGGGGTTTCTGGTATTGTTGAACCTCAACGAAAATGCAGGTATCATATTTCAGGAATGCATTGTCCAGAGTTGAGATTGGTTTGGGTCTCTTTTTAAAAGCATGGGAAAACCAGTTGCACAATGTAAAAACCTAAAAAACATTCTGAAGAAGACCTCTCAAATAGACTGCTTTACGTAACCATCACCTGCCAAGTATCAGAAAAGGAGAATTGTTGACGTAAATTGTTTTTTCGTATTGGAAATTGTACATACAAACTTTGTTTTCTAGAGGATAATAAAATCACTGTAATGTTGAAATATATATTCTGGTAAATGATATTGAGAATGTGTTTAAGGCTTTGATCTCATGTTGCGTTTTGTTTTTAGTTAGTGACTCGAACCAAGAAGATTTTTGTGGGTGGACTGTCTGTGAACACTACCATAGAAGATGTCAAGCAGTACTTTGACCAATTTGGGAAGGTAAGACTAATTTAAATCTTTTCTATTTTTTCGGCTATTCACAACTAGAGAAATAAGAACCATGTTATCCCAAAGTCTGATTTAAACTAGTACTTGAAAGACATTCAAAATCACTCCCTTCATTGCTTTATCTCATGCATAGGTAAGATTTTGCATACTATGTAAAATCGTATCCATCTCTAGGAAACTACAGACTGCACCTGCAAAGTAGCTGGTTCAGGAAGCTGGCCCAACCTTCATTTGTTTTGAATAATTTTCTCACATCTCCTAGTGACTGGTACTATTTGAATTGCTACTTAAATATTAATAAGGTATTTTGTTTTGAATATCAAAAACTTTTATTTAGTTCAAGAGTTTATCTTGTTACATCTCTAACCAACTACACACAACAGGTAGATCACAGAGGAACAAATGTGTTTTAAGGAGATAAACCTAGAGCACTTTTAAGGAAGTGTGGTGCTTTTGAGACATGAGAGAGAAAAGACTTAAAGAGAAGGGAAAAATACTGAGTCTGAGGCTGTAGGAGGTCCAGACCGAAGCAGCACAGCCAGCATAAGCAGCAGGCACAGTGAAGGGGGGACTGAGAGGGGACCGTCCTGTGCAGAATGAGGAGTAGGAGGAGGAAAAGAGGGGGTTGAAAAGTTTTGTGTAGTGATGGTTTGAGGAAGGAGGAGGGATTATCAGAATCTGAATTAATCTGATGTAACAGCTGCTCCGACCCACGGCCCCCCTCCTGCACCCCCCTTACACCCCCTGGACCCGTTACCGTGGCGACCTGGCCTGCCCATTGTCCCAGAGTAATTCTGCGGGAAAAGGGTTTTGTTCTCCAGGAGGAGGGATGCCTACTGCTCCCGGGGCGTTTGCATGTGCCTTTGTATGTGTGGGGGTCACTTCAGGAGTTTAGCATCAACTTAAAAAATCAACCAAAAACAAAACTTTTTGTTTTGAGATGAAGTAGTAGCTACAGATACAGTCTCTTACAGTTTAGAGTTAAGATTACATACTTTTAAATACAACATTTTGTTTAGGACAAGTTCAATTCCTGAGTGATTTTGTGAATAAAAAATATTTTCTTCTTCTACCACTACTACTTAACATTTTAAATAACAACTTACTTGCAAACTTTGGCAATGTTCTCAGCTTCTTGGCATCTAAGTTTGAAATTACTATTTAGGTTGTTTGCAAAAATAAACCAAAAATACAGAAACGTAATAGAAATTTTGTCACAAATTGAATGTATTTTAATTGTGTCGAGCAAAGCACAAAAGTTTGCCTAAGTTCTCATTAGCAGCTGAGTTTGAAGAGACCAACGAATAATGATGGATCCACAAAAGAATCGACAGGAGAGAGAGGGAGAGGGGCAAGAGAACTGGGGCAAAGACGGGGTGTGGGGGACCATTATGCTTCTGTACAAAGCTTGGCAAATGTTTAGTTAGTTTGGCCACTATTTATTGGTGGAAATGCCTGCTGCTTTGAAGACAGAAATCTAGTATCTGTTCAGCTTCGATTTTGAGGCAAAAACATATATCAAAGGTTTCAATTAGTAATGTAAATTTGAAGTTTGAACAGAAAGTTTTCAAAGTTAGAAGCTAAGTTTGTGTTAAGTTTGTGTTCTTGTGTTACTTCTCTTTGTATAAGTTGAGAAGACATTGTGTTGAACAGTACTGAACATGAAGCAATTTCTGTTGAAACTTACTGAACATTTCAACAGGTAGCCTTATCTGTTGCCTTATAAACAGTTTTACTTTTGCACATTGGAGTCCTGTTGTAAATGCAGCTTCTTCTGACTAACACTGTCCACATTATACATTTTCACTGGCTATATAGTTTGGGCCTTAAGCTTCCCCTTTGCTCCCCGCTCAATCATAACATCTAGATGAGTTTTGCCAAGAGAGATATCGAGGGATAGTTGGTGAAATGTGGGCTCCAACCATCCATGGAAGTTCCTGATTAGACTGCCTCACTGGATCTTTTGTGCCCCGCCGTGGTGCGAACAAAGGGGCGCGGAGAGGGATGGGCCTGGCATAACAGGGAAGATGAGAGCTGGAAAAGAAAGGATAAGAGGGAATATTGTCCTGCCGAGCGACATTAAAACTCTCAACCTTTGAAATATGGAGCAGTGAAGTGCAATTAAGGCTGTTGTACATGTGTTTAATGTTTACAGTGGGCATTGTTCAACTGTTTTTGATCACATAGAATCCATTGTATTGAAGGTGTGTGCTTAACGTGCTACATCTTGTTTGCTGGAAGTAGGATGATAATAACACAGGAGGTGAGGTTGTACAATTCCCTACTTGAAAGATGGAATTAAAAGTTATGAACCAAGTTATTTCTCAAGTATTTTATGACAACTACTATTACAACTAGTGCTAGTATGGTATCTACTTGACTGTTAAGTAATACCATTTATTTTAAAAAATTACAATTTAACAAGCACATTATAAAGTGATTTAATGCTAATGCCAAATTTAAAACTAATATATATGTACTTCATATATACATATATTACTACTTATACTACTGTTCCTACTATTATGACGGCTTTTATTGTTTCTGCTACTGTTATTTTTACTGCTATAGGCTACAAAAAGATTTTCCAAATTTTCATGCGTTAAACTTTTTGTGGTGTGCCTCCTAAAAATATAAATTCTTCATTTGAAAAATGGCAGTAAACTATTATTAATCTATTAAAAGTTCTTAGTATTTAAAATTACCGCTATTACAACTAGTGCTACTACTGTATCTACTTACCTACTACCAGCACTTAATATAGCAGTTTAATGCTATTACCAATCTAAAACTACTGCCATAACCACAAGAATTACTACAATTATTTCTCCTGCTAGAACTGCTTTTACCTTTTTCTGCTAGATACTAGATTTTCCAAGAGTAAAGTTTGAGATTTTGTAGTATGCCCCCCAGAAATTCTCAATTGTCTTAGATCATATTGCCATGTAACACTCTTGTTTTCTCTTGTTGATTGACCTTAGATCTCAAATGTTTGCTGCTTATCAAATTCCACCAATAACATACTAAAGTAGAGCAGTTGGCCAGCGATGTGCATGAGTCAGGCCATGAGGAGCTGGTGACTTCAGGTCCTCTTTCACAGACTGACACTCTTGAATAACCTTTGACCTTTCTGTAGGCAAACTGCCCTTGGGGGTCCACTCACACACGCAAATGCACCCCTCTCTGTGGGACTATGACAAATTATTCAGTGGAGCATACCCACCACGGCTGCCAGTAAACTTATTATAGACCCAGATAGGACAGATTCATTTACCAAATGTTTATCTGGACCCTAGACACATGCAGTATAAATGTGTGAGCAACAAAGTTTGGTGAATGAGAAGGGCATTTTAACATTAAACTATATTGTACTCTTATTATTCAACAGTAATAGACAAATAACAGACAAAACAACCTCTTATTATTCTTATTATTGTCCTCTTATTCTTGCCTGTAGTTTAACTCTAGTTGTGTACTGGTATAGTCTCAAATCAGTCTTTAGACCTGGTCTTTGGAACTTCCATGATCCGAGTAGATCAAAATAATCTTATAATTATAATTTCTTCTGTCTATACACATTCTTGTATTTAAATATTGCCCACCCAACTGGAAAAAAACATTCATTTTAAAATACAAATAATTAGAATTTATTGTTATTAAGTTAAATAGTACTTTTGAGGTTGTTTGTACTTTATATGGGGTCTTACCAATAGCACTTTATTTTTACATTTCAAATTGCTTCAAACTTGCACATATTATATCACTGTTTTCCTAATATCATGTAACTCTCACATGCACACAGCCAGATAGACACCTGTGTTAATGCTCCATAAAGAGAAAAGGCCATGCTGTGGAAAGAGAGTGAGAGAAAGAGAGAGAGGTCAAATGGAGAAGAGGAGGAGGAATTATGGCCGACTGTGCCAACAAACAAAGCCTGCAGGCCTCCTTTGTTCTGCTTAGGCCTTTTGTCTCTCGCTCTCCTCCCTCTCCACTTTGACCCAGTACTCCTGCCTCTTCTTGCTGTTACTTACTTACAGGACTTTGAGTGCTCTCATTCACCAATCCACCTGTCGCTATTTCTCTCGATATCAGTTCCCCCTCTCATCGAGTTTCCACCTGCGCTGGATTCACCTTTCTCAAATATGACTGGCTACTTTCTCCCTCACTCACTCTTTTCTTCTTATGCGGTGTGTAGGCTTTGTCCCATTCACTCTCTCACTATTCATAAACCATATTTGATGTTGGCCCAGGCCTGTTGGTTGTAAGAGGGACTTTTTGTAGTGTTGCCATGGGAATGTCAAACTTTGGACTGGGACAGAGAGAAGGGGAGGGCTTATGTGCTTTCTGTGAGAAAGATTTTGACTGAGCATTTCAGTGGCAACTTACAATCTCAACACTCATTGAGTGCAACCACTTGTGATCGGTCAGTTGTTCTCCAACTGTGATGCAGGTGCATGAAGTGGTATTGAAGTGTTCGAGTGATTTTGAATGTAGTTTTATTCCTTTAAGTTTAGAATTTGATCTGGCTTTGTTATAGTGAAATTCCAGTTATAGCTGAAATGTTTTAGTTCTTGGTTTAGAAAAGGAAAAAAAAAGTTTTTACTGTATTGCTTCATTTGCACTCCAAGTTTCAGTTTAGTTTAGACCAGTTTTATACCCAATTCAGACCGGGCATATTCCAAATTTAGTCCTGGTTTAGTCTTCCTATAAAAGTGGAACTATAAAAGTGCTGGTACAACGTATGCAAAGATTAACAATCACTGTCACTGAGTACAGTATTCAACTCTTTCAAGTCATTGGCCCCTTATTTTCTTATAAAAAACCTGTCAAAGGTCCCCTGCGTTCCCCCCTCTCCCCCTCTCATGTCCATCTGTTGCTGAGCCTCCTGCAGAACTTGAGAAGGGCTGAGGTCAGGCAATATGCCGCGTGGCCAGAGAGATATCAGCGCCTAAAGCACTTTTATTTGTCTTCATTTTAGGTGGATGATGCCATGCTCATGTTCGACAAGACCACCAACAGACACAGAGGTGAGGCAACAGAGTACTTTGCTTGTGATGTTCACTTTATTTTATTTTTGCCCAAACTTATAACCTACTTACAATAAAAACAAACAAAACAAACAAAATAAAAAGCTGTAGGATCAAAGCAATGCAAAAGTAGAATACAAGTATGTTCTGTGTGTTTTAATAAAACCAAGGTTATATTGAAGTGAAATATATATTAAAAGAAGCAGCCAAATTATCAACCCAATATTATAGACAGAATTAATAAAAATGTAAAACAAAGGGAAAAAGAACAAGTCACAGGACCAGTCAGCCTAACTTACCTGTTTCAGGAAATGCTTGTTATAAATATTTTCAGTATTTTATATTTATATCTAAATGTGCTACTAGTCCTCACATTCAAAACTTCCATATATATAATAGGCATGGGATAGTATTCAAATTTGATGTCATGATTATCATAGCTAAATTGCTGTTAACGATTATATTATGATAATTAATAAAGTTGCTGACAGTTAAAAAGTTATGAATATAATTAAAATTTTATGAATAAGTTCCATATTTAATCAACTGTTATAGTGTTATACTTAAGAAAAAAGAATACTGATCTTGAAGCAACCATGATGGACAAGAATCTTTTTTCTACACATTCTGGTAATAAAATGGTGATTATCTTCGTTGGTGATTCTCATGATTATATAAAGTGCCCCATGAACTGTTATTGCCTATCATTTTTATCACGATTGTTTATTGTTCCTTCCTTATTATATAATACATATTTTACTTTAAAATTTTTTCCAATATGTGCCCCCTCACCATGTTTTATTTGACACTTTTGCACCTCCATCTGAATGTTCTCCAGCTCCTTCCTGTGCCCCATTGATCCAGCCCCCTGTTCCTCCCTCACCCCACAGGGCTCCTTCCTGTGGGCTGAGCTACAGCAGAAGAACAGGGCTAGTCTAATTAGCCAGTCCGTTAATCGGGATCAGAATAAAGCCTCCTTAAGCACCTCCTCTGCGTCCTGGGACTGATCGATTATGACAGGCTACAGGCTTTGCCCCGGCCTTCTGGTCCAGGACGAGAACTTGTTTCTGAAGGGGGAAGGGAGGAGGGCAAAACCTGTTAAGACGCTATTACAGTGCTGATTACTGGAGACTATTGGCTGAACAAGTGCATACTGTACCAAGGTTCTACTGTCTTAAAGGTACACTCTGTAACTTGTTCAGTGGAGGGTTCATAACCCTCCACTGGACTTCGCTTGTCTCCATGCAGATGTGTAAAGAATATTCCACAGTATGGCCATAAATGTAAGAATCTCCATGGAGACTTGTAAGCTAAATTACAGTTCAGATTTGACCTCACTTACAGTAAGAATGAATGTTTTAAGATATTTTGAGCAATAAATAACACCTGTAGTTGCATAAATGCAAGACACATGAGTTTACTACCATGCTGTGAACAATTTAAACAAAAGCATTAACATTTCCATGCAGAGAGGTTGCAGACCCCCTCCAGAAAAGTTACACAATGCACCTTTAAGGCTTTGTAAAGTAAACCATTAAAACGTTTTTCATGTACCTTTATGCAGGTTTTGGTTTTGTGACATTTGAAAATGAAGATGTGGTGGAGAAAGTCTGTGAGATACACTTCCATGAAATCAACAATAAAATGGTGAGACTGAAAGTTAATACAAAAAACTACATGAACAAAATACACTAAGATCTAAGTTTTTAATTTATTTGTATTGAATAAATTTTATTAGCTAAATTTTTTATTTAGTTCTGGTATAGTCCTGGACCGTTTAGTCCTAATTGCCACATTTTAGGTTTAATCAGATATTGACTCGTTTTAGTCATTTATATTGGTAGTGGAATAAATAAATATTTTCTGGAGTGGTACTTGGAGAGAACCACTGACCTTTACACAAGTAGCAGTAAAACTAGACTTTATTTTCCTGATCAGCAGTGACATATATATGTTTTGTTATGTGATTGGCAACTGATGAATGTTTATCAAAGCATTAACTATTCAAAATATATGTTTTATAATCAATTTTCTCTCCTGCAACAGGTGGAGTGTAAGAAGGCTCAGCCCAAAGAGGTGATGTCCCCTACTGGCTCAGCTAGGGGGCGCTCTCGGGTGATGCCTTATGGAATGGATGCCTTCATGCTGGGAATTGGTATGCTTGGTAAGTAAATATTGATCAGGACAGGAAGTGTGCAACTGTGTTTTACCTGGATCTGATAATAACTGCACTAATGCCCCAGCTGTTCTAAATGTCACATAGACAGCATGGGGAGAAAGCTGACCATTTAACCTGGCTGCAAGTTAAAACACGTGTGTAACATGTAGTTAATCATGATGCAATTAGTATAATATTACATAATTATGGTAAGATATAGATCCCCACGTTGAAGAAATGTTTACTTTAAACTTATTGTGATGACATAAAATTCTTCAAAAGAACATTATAAAAGAATATTATAAAAAATCAATTCTAAATTTTATTAAACAATAATAGGTATACATGCATAGATCAATAATAGATATTAGAAATGTACTGTTGATCGTTAATTGTGTTAATTTTACAATAAGTTGAAAACAATTATCCCCCTCAGAAAGAAACCTGTTACATAATGTACTCTCGTAGCACCACCTACTGTTCAAAGGTGGAAGTGCAACATAACAGGACAAAAAAGTACAGCGCATCCAGTCATGCTATGACTTGTGCAATAGTAATAAATGTTAATGATACATCAATTACGTATATCCTTATCCTCTGAAAACTTTGTCTTAGTCACTCTCTCTAGTGATAACAAATGGTCAAAGACTGTACCTAGAAGTGAAGAATGTACAGTGTAGTTGTAGAGTTCTTTTTTCTTTTTCTTTGAAGTGATTACTTCTGAGGGTGAAGACAAAGAAGCTAACAGTTCAAAAATCCAGATCTCAGGTGTTGAATATCAAACACCTGCGTTTCCCATAATACAAATGTTCACCACTAGTGGGTGCTTTTGTTCATAAAACTAACAGAGCTGTCTTTTACTTCTTCAACCTCTACTGCTCTCTTTTTAGGTTACCCTGGTTTCCAGACAGCCACCTACACCAGTCGGAGCTATGCTGGCATCACACCCGGATACACGTACCAGTTTCCTGGTAAAATCATTATTACTTTTGTAACATGTACTCCAGTAAACATGGGTAGAACTAAGGTTTAGTACTGATATTTACATTTAGTGAATCAAAATAGTCTAGTTTAGCAACAATAGCATTACCGTAATTGCCATGCAAACATGCAACACCGGTGCTCTATTGTTAAAATGTATATAATGTGCATAGACTTAGACATAGACAGTCTAACAAGCCCAAAACATACACTCTAAATCATGATTGTCTTTTGAGGACTGGCCAACATATGGTCCACACTTATAGTTTAAACACTGAATACATTAGTGTACATTAGGATACACAGTCAATGTATTAACAACAACAAAATGAGTATGTATAGTAACATGACACTGTAAAGGCTGCTTGTAAACATCAGGGAGTGGATATGTCTTATTATTTTGTAGTTATTATAATAATTTAAAACTGTAAATGTACCATGTAACATTTAACGTCTGAATTCTTTACCCCTGGACCCTAGCATCTTTACCTCCCTCCCCCTCTCCTTCCTCTCCTCCTCTGTGCCTATGGTCATGTGGTATTGACGGTGTGCGTTTGGTGCCTCGGGAGAGTGGTGGTGTTGTGTGTCTTACAGCACTCTGATGTTTCTGTTTTAGAGTTCCACTTAGAGAGGACCCCCCTTCTGACTTCACCCCACCCCCCTGAGCTCACAGGTCAGTCAGTCCCTCCTCTGGACTTTACAAGCAGCATCATGTCACATCGCCATAGCATCCATCATTATCACCATTTCATTTGAACTCACATTTGGTTTGCATGTTTGTGTCAATCTGCCTTAGGTGTCATCCTAATTCATGAGTGTAGTTTTTACATTCTGAGAGCTCAGTGTAAAAAAGGTGCAAATGACATTTTGAGCAATGAGCTCAACAGTCCTGCCCACTTCTTGTTGCAGAACAAAATTTCCATTCATTTTTCCCGACTTTTTCAAAAATTCTAATATTAAGGGTCCAAAGGCATTGCAGAGTGTGTAACTTATATCTTAACTTATATTGTAACTTATACGGTAACTTATATCTATAACAGGGCGGATTTATGTCCAAAAAGTATATTTAAAATACAAGGTTTGGTGACTTTTTTTCAAACTCAATTTATAAAGTTTCAGAGTTAAATCAAATCATAGATCTTGTTGTTATCGTATCATAGCTGATTAGCCTGTAATCTTTTGTATTAACTTTTAATAGTAAATTTATTTTTCATAAAGTTTATGGGAAAAATAAATGGAAAATTTACTTCTGGAACTGGGGTGTGGGTAGTCACTGTTGAACTCCATAAAGTTACTCATATATTGAAAGTTTGTAATGACCAAGGACTATTCACTAAGAGGAAATAACTGCAAGACTCTGTTGGTGTTGATGCCAAAAGGACATAACTCAATTTTTATTATGATGACATTTGAACAGTTATATACTGAAAGGGTTCCTCAATTTTGTAGATTGGACAACAATACTATTTATATAATGAGGATTAAAATGCAATTCCACATCAACATGAATGTAGGTTTTCTTTATGTTTTTATTGTAGTTAGTTAGTTACTAATCTTTTTCATCTATTCTTTTTCCAGCCATTCCTCTGACGGCATATGGACCAATGGCAGCAGCAGCGGCCGCAGCAGTAGTTAGAGGTACAGTACTTGACAAAAATGACCTAAATACACTTGATTGCCGTGCTCACAGATAGTGGAACACTAAGCTTTTTGGTACAATATTGGTAATATTGGTAATATACATATACTGTTATATTTCATTCTAGGCTCCACCCCATCTCGTTCTGCTGGGTTTTTAGGTACGAGCAGCCCTGGGCCAATGGCAGAGCTGTACGGGACAGCCAGTCAGGAGTCCGCTGTGAGCAGTTACCTCAGCGCTGCTAGCCCTGCCCCGAGCACTGGATTCAGCCACAGTTTGGGGGTCAGTACAGCAGCTCCAACCATTTAGACTTTTATTGGCATCCGCAGTCAATTTGGTCAGTATTTATTTAGAAATATTAGATCTTTTAACTGCAGTGTTGTAGGACTTGTCTTTGGTCATGATGGGGATGGATAAGATTAGGCATGAGTGTTTTTGAGGGATAGCTCAGTTCTGGAGGCTGAATTGTTAGGCTATAGTTTTTGATGAAGACCAAAGAGGACATTTAATATGAACGTAAATTTACATAGTGTATGAGTTTGATAGAATAGAATAGAGTTTTGATGCAGTGTCCCAAAATTGTGCATCCATATTTGACAGTATCCTTGTATAGTTTTGGATGTAAGTGGTGGTGGTGGTGTCGTCGTCGTCGTCGTCCATAGGGGTTTGTCCCGGTGACAATGGTGGCTACAAATGTAATGATGTAAAGAGTTCTTCTACACCATAATATAATAAATTCTAATTTTGTTTGTTTCTGCAGGGCCCTTTGATTGCCACAGCCTTTACTAATGGATATCACTGAGAGAGTAAGTCAGTTTCAGGCAGTTTTTCCTTATAACCTTATCTTTTGTAGTTTTAATCCAGTTTTTGTCTTTTGTCTGCTGGGTAATAGACTGAGAACTGGAAGGAGATGATGCTGATCCACCCTGACTCCAGTCCCTTCCTTGGTCGGGACAGGGGACTCCGTACCCCTCTCTTCTCTGGTGTCTACACTGGTCGACACTGAAATAAATGCACCACCATTTTGTCAAGTCAATGCTGATTCTGTACTACATATTTTTTTCTTTGTTTCCTGTTTTATTTTAAGTGACATCTACTATAATGCTCTTCTGTTTTGGCTGCGTTTTTGGGTTGTTTGATCTTTGAATGTGATATTTGGAGGTCAAGAGATGTAATATGTTTTGAAAACTGTATATTTGTCAGTAGTTCATACTGAATCCTAACAACCATTGGTTATTAAAACTTTCACTTGACAGTGTGTCACAAAATGTATATCTTGGTAGGTTTTTAACAAAACTTGATTCACTAATAATGGTCTGAGAGAAAGGTCATTAGTCAGTTACATACAGGCCTATGAACGCTGTACAATTATGTAATATATTGTAAATATTCATTTGGGAGGGAGGGGATACACATTTTTGTGTTTGGGGTTTTGGGAAACTTTGAGGAATTTGAAATCCTCAAGTGTTGTAAACCGCGACTGTTACTTATCAAATTTTGAGGGGATGGGGGTCTATGTGATTGAAGGTGTGTAAGGAGCGAAAAAAACAAACTGTTTTCTTACTTTGTCATATTGTTTTAACTGTGATGCTTATGTGTTGATTGTGAATGAAGGACTTGGCCGCAGCTATTGTCAGTGTGATGACTCTGCAGCTGGTGAAGTATCGCTGGTGTTCACATTGGAGTCCAATGTGCCATGTGCTGTTTGTTTGGGGATGGTACCTCAATTACAAATGTGAAATTTTAATTGACTTTTTTAAATAATTATATTAACAACTCTGTCATTGTGGGTGTCAAAAAGTCTTATTAACTCATGTTTACTTGTCAAGACCCACAATCTTTCACTGCATATCCACTGGAAGTCACGACTGTAGCAAAGTGACAGCTTTTTAGACCAAATCAATCAAGTTCAGAGCTAAGACGTTGCACTGGTCTATCATGTAAATGTTAGCTTCAGAAAGCACCTCTTCTCCTGGGAAATACTTTTAGGATATTTTGATGCTGCCACAGTAGTTTACACTCCTGTTTTCACTGAGAAATAACAATCTTGTCAACACTGTAACATTTTATGATTTCGTATTTCCAGTTGTTTATTCCTTTGAACAAAAAACAACTTTTTAAAATTCCTAATAAATTATTTTAAAACATTCCACATACGTGTCCTGTCAACTCTGTAAATTTAACTTAATATCCAGTGCAGACTGCACAGTCCCTTTGGAACAGTTTGAGACTTTAAGAATTAATCAGTACTAAGAATCTAGGTAAATGTAATTTAACCTTCTCAGAAGTACTTTTTTATTTTTCTATCACGGTGCTAATCTTATACATGGTTCAATAAAAATGTCACAGGAAAATGTTTATTTTAAAACATAATACAATTAATATATATATATATATTTTTTTTTAATGATAATGATTTATTTATATGTTGAACACACCCTCCTCCCTTGCCTTAGCTTTGCTGGAGCATTTCAACCCAGTCAAGTCTGGTCATACTCCTTAGAGCTTCAAGGGAGGCAAAGCAGATGGCCCTAACCTCACAGGGCCCAGTCCATGGTGGTCCTCCCCCTCCGAGGAGCTACACATGCCTCACCATGATCACTTGCTTCTGCCCTGCATGGGCCATCAACATTGTGGCACTGGTCTTCTCTGTGATGGGGAGTTACTTTGCATGTGCAGGTAGAGTTTGTAATGGGCCATCTTTGTGAATACTTGTTTCCCAATTATGTTGCAAATTAAAGGTGATTGTTCCTTTGTCAAATTCTGAAATAGAATTTTGATCGAGTTAAAGGCTGATGTAAAAAAAGCAATTGTTCACTTAATGGTGTCTGAGTTGTACAAAGCGACACAGTGCTTGAAATTAATATCCTAATATAGAGGAATGCCAGTCATTTCCTTCAGTTATAAACTACATTTTTACATTTATTTGTGATATATTCAATAACTATACTGGGGCAAACTAAGGTTAGCAGTGTCACTTAAGTTAAAAAGGTGTGGAGCAGAAATCAAAGCTCCAGCAGCTGCTGTAGCTGTGAGTAACTGGACGATCAAAGCAATGACATAATTCTCTACTTCTCAAGAATGTGAATCATTTGAAATCTGTTCATGTACAAGTCACATGGTTGTTTATTTATAGTCTTTTAAATACTATTAACTACTACTACTCCTTTTTCCGGGTTCCTCTTATTAAGTAAACCTGTTCTGTCTCAGTCCCAGAAGAGCTAAGAAGAGGAGGACTTTGAAGGGTCCCGGCGTTTGGGGAGGAAAGCTTTGCAGCTGGGCATTGTATCTCTGGTGATTGGGCTGGCAATTATAACTGCTTACATTATTTTGCATTTTACAACGGTACAAAGAATATTTGTGATATATATTTTGAATCATATTTTGAAATATACTATTAATATTTGAAATAATCTATTCTTAATTACAGAATATGGTCTGACTATCTGAAGATAAGAGCTATTTCTAACTGTTAAAACAACTTTGTATTATGTAATTTTTATTTATTTATTTATTTATTTTTATTTATTTTTTGCTACTGAGACAACCCATCCATTTTAGCTAAACTGTTATCTGCTCAGTTTTGATAATTTGCCAACTTTAAAGTTAAAATTATATCAAACAGCATTTTAAACAGCATGCAAAATGTTGTAATTTCATGTAATGCGAATGTGTCTTTGGAATGGATCTGTGTACTGCTGAAATAATCATGTAAATAAAACCCTGTCTGTATAATTTTAATAGTTGGAGAGGGCTTATGTCACTGAAACAGCATGTCTCTGTAGCAGCTGTTGCAGTCTCTTCTAATATCATATGACACTTACACATAAATTAATTATATCAGCGCTGTCAATTTAGGCCAAAGTAGAGACAATCAAAGATTAATCTTTTAATTTCAGGAGTACAGACTTCGAATCTCATAATCTGTGGGGAATTTCATTGGCTTCAAATGGTGATATTGTACCCTTATTGACACTAAGAGGCTTTTTGCTCAGATCCTTCACATAGAACCAATACAGACAATGACAAAAACAAAAACACAACAAAATTTGGGGATTGGTTGGTTCTAATTAAAGGTACACTAAGTAACTTTCCTTTATGGAGACAAGCAGTGATGGAAGTGAAAGGTTAAATGGTGCACCTTTATTTCTAGCATCACATCTAATACATTATTTGTAAGACTTAAAGTCTTATTTTTATGTAAATCCATAGATAAAATCTGATTATTTGTCCATATTTACACAAATTATTTGAAAATTAAACGTACATGGTGCTAAAGGACAATTTATAGATAATTTAGATTTTCCTTTTAGTGAGCCTATTGGACATCTTGAGGACAGAGGGTTATCATTTAATCAACAATAAAACCTTGATGACTGTGCGTTTTCAAATGATGGTCACAATAATAACATGTGAGAGCTGTGAGAACCAATGTCATTTAACACCACGAAGCTTTTAACAGAAAAAATGGAAACAGTGTCTTGGGGTCTCAATGAATATATTATTATTATTATTATTATTATTATTATTATTATTATTATTATTATTATTATTATTATTATTATTATTATATTATTATATTATTATTATTATTATTATTATTAGTATATCTGATGTTGCAATGAAAATGAACTGAAAGTAAGTGACTATTTCAACAAAAGCGTAACTCGAGTCAAGTAAATAATGCTAAGTAAATGCCAGTTCAGAAGGTTGGTTGGCGCTTATAGGGTTAAACTTTAACCCCGCGCGTGCTGCAGGCGGAAGAGGTGTGTTTTCTGTACGGAAAACAATTTCAGCAAACTTTCATAAAGCGGTTTTAGCAACAACAACAACAACAAAAAGACTAAACATGGCTCTGTGAAGTAGTTGACTGGTTTTGGCACAGTTCTTTCTGTAAAAATAAACTTTCTTCTGAAACGAAAGGCGGGAACTAAGTGAGAACAACTTCAAGACGCCAAACGTGCTCCAGAAAGGCCCACATTTGACAAGGGAGATTCAGGTAAGTTACTCAATAGTACAATCATTTTCCAACATTTCCCATAAATTGACAGCGATTTCCGTATCCATTATGGATGTATTTGGGTTCACAACTGTCGTACTTTGCCCGCAGACAGTGGTGTCTCTCCGGTATGGGGAACAGCAGCAGTGACCGGGGCGGTCAGGGGGACAGGTCCCCCTCTTATCGAGATGGACAGCAGGGGGGAAAAGATGCACGGCCCAAAATACTGATGGATAGCACCGAGGACGCAGACCTGTTCCAAAGAGAAGATCCAAAGGTTGGGGAAAACCCATTAAACCCTAAAGTATCTGTCAGAGTACCTTGTATTTCAATCTTAATGTGTAAAATACACACCACAGTTTGCATTTATTTTAGTTGATGATCATTGTAATCCTAGCTGGCCCAAAGTGTACAACCTGGATCTCTTGTTGCTAGATTAATATAAATTACCTTTTCAATTGGTGCCTTTTGTAGTCTTTTGTATGCACTGATAACTTGAAACTGTGCATTCTGCAGTCTGATTCGAGGATGCCCATAGATTGATTGAGGTTTACATGGAGCAGCAATTCAATATATTTGTGCGCTTCTGTTGTTCTGTCTAGGCTAATTCAGAGATGCAGGAGTTTTTTGAATGGCAGCGAGACCTCGAGAGTTTAACCAAAGGTTCAACACAGGCCAGACCCACAGTGTTCAGGTGGACCGGAGCAGCCAAAGAAGTCTATGTATCCGGATCATTCAACAACTGGGCTTCCAAAATCCCACTAAACAAAAGGTATAATGGTTATATAGAGTAGGCATTGGATACTTTTTCCATAGCCTCTGTTTGGTGATCTGTGAATTGAAATTGCCTTTAGTAGATGAGCAAGTGAATGTCTAATGTAGCTCACCTAATGACAAAAGTTGCTGTCAACCGATACTTTTAGAAAACGAATTGATTGTTTTATGATAATAATCACTATGCATTCTGTTCTTTATGTTTTGATCTTAGTCAGAATAATTTTGTGGCTATTGTGGATATTCCTGAAGGAGAGCACCAATACAAGTTCTGTGTAGACGGACAGTGGACTTTAGATCCAACCGGGGTGAGTTTTTGATAGCTGATATCACCTTTGTTTTGGATAGATGGATAGATTTTTAAACATGTACGCCTTTGCATCCTGCAGTCTGTAGTGACATCTAAAACAGGGACCGTGAATAATGTGATCCAGGTGAAGAGGACGGACTTTGAAGTGTTTGATGCCCTACGGATAGATTCTGAGGATTCAACAGAAGGTAAACCTATTATGCTTTTGTATCAGTTGTCTTAAGTAAAATTATTTAAAATTGGGAGGCATTGTGTATGAGTAAATTGTAGTCCAACTATTCACTTAAATTTCAAATGAAGTCTACTAATTATGTAAATGTGTTCTGAGTATGTGAGAGAGTGGCAGCAGGTCACAGTAATATTGTCATAATTTGTAAATAAAATAATATGTAGGAGAGGCAAATGCGCGAGCATACAAATACTTTTTATGCATTGTTAAATGTATTAACAAAAAAAACTTGTCAGAATTATCCAGTTCTCCTCCGGGTCCATACCACCAGGATTCTTACTCAATCAAATCTGAAGACAAATTGAAACATCCCCCTTATTTACCTCCACACCTGCTGCAAGTGCTGCTCAACAAAGACACTGGTGTCTCTGTAAGTACAATACAACACAATCTAGACATGAAGGTGCACTTTTTTTTTAACTTTTTGGTTTGGGTCAATCACCTACTTATTTCTAAGGATATGTCATTGATCTGCCTGGAATGTTCTACAGTATGACATTAAACAACTCTGCCTTTCATTTATTAAAGGTTGTATAGAGGATTTTCCAAGGAACGAGAAATCCAGCAACTGTTTGTCCTTTTTCAAATGTTGCGCATGCGTGAAACCACCCCCCCTCCCCTACAGCTCCCTACATAGAAACGCCTCCTCTCGCCTCCTCCTTACGCCAGAAACAGGTTTGTTTACAGCCGGTGCGCTGCACATGACTTGTAAACAACTAACTACAGTGTTGGTGAGGCAAGGCGGAGAAGTGAGGAGCGGGGTGCGCGGGTGCGCGGACATTTCGTGCGCGGACGAGAAGTGAGGAGCAGGGAGAAGAGCGGAGCAGGGAGAGGAGAGAGGAGCGGTGCGCGGAGATTCCGTGCCCAGAGAAGTGAGGAACAGGGGGAAGAGCGGATCGGGCAGCGGGGAGAGGAGCAGGAAAGGGGTGCAGAGAAGGTTGCGCGGAGATTCAGTGCGAATGAACTAGCTACAACACGCAGCAGCAAGCGGACTCTTTCTTTGCATTGAAAATTACGTTTTCAGACATAGGATATCGCTTTCGTGTCCTGAAAAACGTTTGACTAGCTCTTGGAAATAAAGTACGTTTTCATAATAAGCAGAAGTGACCTGTCCAGGAGTAATTTGGCGACCAGTGGTTCAGTCTTTAGACCCTGCGTCTGCTTCAGTTGCGCCATCGCTGGAATGAATCTATAAGAATCACCTTAGTTTGGCTTCGCTGCTTTTCCCCTTGTCTTCTTCTTTCAGCAATCTCAAAAATGGACTTTCTTTTGCGGCTAACTGCTCCTGGATTCTTGTCTGCCATTGCAACAAACTTTGTGCTAACTGCGAGGAAGATATAGGTCAAAAAAAGCCGCTAAGAACTGTTGCGTTAGTGGAGTAACAGCGTCTGTGCGGCTTGCGTCTGTGGACTGCGTGACAGGGGTACGTAAACCACGTACCGGCAGCGCGCAGGCAAGTCAGTTACTCTAGAAACGTAGGGAGATTGATTGACAGCCTGTCAGCTAACAGATAACGAGGCAGTGTCGTTATCTATTGGCAAATGTTTAGCTGGCCCCACCACGTCCAGAGTTGATGAATTTTTATTCTCTTTTTTTTGGTCATTATAATTACAAGGCTACTGCATCTCTATAATGCTATCATTGACAATTTGAAACAAAAAAAAATCCTCCATACAACCTTTAAGTCATAGATGGTTCTGTAACTGAAAAATACCTAGCCAAAAAGGCATTATGACTGTGAGCAGGGTTGCCTCTCCACAGATCTGACCTGTAACTTGATCTAGTTTGGTCTTCATGAAGACAAAAAGGTTTAATGCCATACTGTGAAACATTCCATACAAAGCAATAACATCTCCATGGAGAAAAGGGTTTGACAGACCCTCCACCAGAAAAGCTGCATAATGCATCTTTAAATATGACATGAACTTTAATTTGCTGCTGTTTTAATCTGAATTGTATAATTTTATTTCATTAGTGCGACCCAACACTGCTTCCAGAGCCAAACCATGTGATGCTCAATCATCTGTATGCTCTGTCCATAAAGGTAACGATCTCAAATGAAATAAACAGGCATGGATAATCTAATCATGGATGATCTACAACCACAAGATTAGAAAATCTTTTGGTTGTAGACTACATTTTAAAATATTTGAGATAATAGAACTAGAAGTGTACACTCTGTATTTTTATTGTATTTTCAGGTATAATTATCTAAAGGAACACCCTTGTAAAGTAACATTTTAAACAGAGTCAACCACAAGAAATGCCAATTATGAAATTGCTGAAGTGACAATCAGTAAACATCACTTGGGTCGGTGTTGCTAGGCCGATTTCCCAGGGCTAAAATGTACAGATGCCAATTATTTAAAAGAAGGCGAAAAACTAGACTTTTTTATAAGTTTATAACTTTTGGTCATATGCATATGCATTTTTACTGCTTATGATTTATAATGGTAATGTGGAGACGTGTGCAAGTATTTATTATTCAAACACGTTGACTCTCTTAACTACACTAAAGTAGTTCACCAATATACATTACATGCCAATAAATTTGTAAACGGTAGTTAATACTTAAAATATACAAAGATCAGGTGTTTGTGTGCCACATCATGTTTATTAAAAATACTAACACATTTGAGTTTTAAGGATTTCTGGGGGAGGCCAACCCAGACCCCCCCTTACATTTATTTATACAGTTTGGGGGAGCAAAACAGCTAAATAGTATTTCTCTATGTGATTTCAGGATGGAGTCATGGTTCTCAGTGCAACTCACCGCTACAAAAAGAAGTATGTGACAACACTTCTTTACAAACCCATATAAAACGATAACTGTTGATGTAATGTAATTTATACAACTACATTATTGATAATTTTTCCACATTCTGTACATTCTGTACATTCCAATTCAGTTGCTGTTGCACTCATCAATTATTATAGTTATTACATTGAGATTTGTATTGTGAAAAACTGAATTTATAATTTACCTGTTTTCTTATTATGAAATTGCTTTAGCTGTATTTGCATACAATTTCTACTATTCCAATTATTTTATTTTATTTTGTTGTCTTTTTATTGTATCAAATCACCACCTGCTTATGTTACAATAATAAGGGATTAAAAATATCAAATGGAATGCATGTTTCTTGTTTTGTGGGTTTTATTTTTCAACTCAAACACAGAATTTGGAATCCAGGTTCTTGTTTTCAGGGTTGTAAGGTTTCTCAGCGAAACAGTGAGCTGCAACACGGTCACATTCGCACACAGCAGCCTGGCACTTATCATTAGTGTCTGCAGACAGTGGAAAGACCAGTCAGTCAAGAGTTAAGCAAATATTATGCACTGATTTGTTTTTAGATCCTGCAATATTATAGGATATTTGCTAAACTGCTGATATGAACATATGCTGCTATAATCAGTTTACACACACACCTCAAAGGAATGCTGAAGAAAATGTTCTCATTTGACCATTTACTGACAAGTGAATTTGTTGGAAAAAAAGCAATAGCAATTTTTCAATAGATTTTTAAAAATCATTTTGATCCTAGTTTTTGTGCTTGGTAATAATATAGTCAAAAAGATATTCCATGTTCTTAGGCTTTGCACAACATGAAAATCACACAACAACACTAATATATGCTATTGAAATAGTCTTGTTAATGATATTTAATTTTACCTGAGCAGGTGACTCTCTCATTGGAGCAGGTGTGATCATAAACCAGAACATAAGGGAGATCTGCAATAGCTGTGCATCCAGGAAGTCTTCTGGCAGTTGCATAGCAATTGTCATGCACTTTACAGCACCTGTCAAATATTTAGACTTGAATATGCTGTAGTAAAGAGACTCAAACTGCAATTTTATGTAATTCATGTGTTTTTACTGGTCCAGTTCATCCACAGGGGTCCCTTTTCCTCCAAAGCCACACCAGCAGCCGTATTCATTGAAGATGAAAGGATTGACTCCAGGTTGAGCACATTGGATCATGTTTCCAAATTGCCATAACGCTTTTGGCAGAGTGGCACCATTGACCACACAAACTGTCAACAAACAACACAGTACAGTGTAACTAGGTACTACAAGTACATTATAAAGTTAATAAAAATATACATATATATTCATGCTAAAATACAATTATTAAAAATCCCAATATCACGAGTGATAAACTGCACTTAATCAGAATGTGCTTTGTTAATTGCAAAAAAGGTCCAAAGTATGGGACAGATAATTTGTCATGTTGTTATTTCAGTTGAACCATTCTAATTTGTGTTTTAATCAATTAGAGGGTATGTTCATTAGTTCAACTCTAATCAAGATCAAAACTAGAACTAAACCCAGATCTAAATTTGGGCTGGATCATGACTAAACCAAGACTACATTTGGACTCAAACTGGGCAAAAACTATGACCCTTTTTGGCTCACAAGTGTGAACACACCCTAAAACAAATAATGATTACCAAATTACCAGATTATAATGATAACCAGATTACCAAAACTATTACACAGTGAGTCCAGCATTTTTTCATTTCCTACCAGTAACAAGGAGGGTCAGGAGAGTAGTCCGGTACATGGTTGCTGTCTCAAGAAAGTGACTGCTGGTGTAAGCATCTTTTTATACCTGAGTAGGTAAAAGGAGATAAGGGAACTATGGGGTGGGTGCTGTGAAAAGTATGCTTTTGAACATATGTTTCATATTTTATGTAATCAATCTAGATTTTGTAATTGTGTGATTTGAAAATCCACCAATTGCTGCACATTTTCCCTTGTTTTGCGAGTTCACATTTGAATGTCCCTTGTTGTTCTCCTGTGTACACTTTGTCCTCTTTGGGGCCTCCCAATTTAACATTTGTTGAAATTAAAGCAACTTCCCAGCACGCAGCTGAGCAAACAACCAGCCACTTGCCTAAGTTCTCATGGTTTTGCACTGAATGTACTTTGGCCAGCATAGAATAAATGTAAAGCTAAGTAAACATATACAAATGCTGTACCATGTGTTTTGACCACTTATGACCATTTACATATTATTTAGTGAGAGTTTAGCTATTTCTCCTTATTTCTGATTTATGGATTTGTACATTTCTTAAATTATCTTGCAATGTACCTCAAGATTGTACATCGTGCGCATTGAAGATAGGCTGACACCAGGCAATTGGTCAGAAATGACCTCTTTACGAGGTTTGGAGGTTATATAATGCACCTGCTCCAGTCTTCATCCCGGTTTACAAGATGTACCTGTCTCAGACCTTGTCCATCCTGCTTCTCTGCCTCCCAGCCTGTAAGTACCCTGCACATTACAAGGCTGTATCACAGGAAAGATAAATAATGACAATTTTAAAACTGCATCTTGACTCTACAAAACTTTTGACTGTTACAAATTTCAAATTAAATGTTTCAGTACACATGAAGTGAAAAAGGATTTGTTTAGTGGGGTTACTCATACATAGAGAAGTCACAGGAGCAGTGCATGTGCCCAAGTGCAGTGATCGGGAACCCATCTCCAGATTTTGAGCTAGGCTTGGTCAGTTGCATGAACCTTATATCAGATGTGTCTCTCTTGTCTCCTGCAGTGCTTGGGTACAGAGCTGTGTGGCAGTTCAGGGCCATGATCCTGTGCACCATGCCTGACAGTTGGCCCATTCTGGACTACGCAGACTATGGCTGCTACTGTGGCCTCGGGGGCTCGGGAGAACCAGTGGATGAGCTGGACAGGTAAGTGCAGATAAGAATGTACAAAATATTTTGCTATAACTTTGCATAACCGCTACATTCTTTAGGTTTGGGGTTATATAGTTATTTCTTAGATACTCAAAGTGCCTTACATTACATTATTAATTCACTACACACTACTCAGCAGTAGTCAGATAGTTCTGTAGTTGCATTTGCCCGGGGGTAGACCGACGTAGAACTGATGATGTAGCTTTTTAATAACATCTAAACACAAACATCAATTCATGTATCAATATTATAAAATTTTACCAAATATTTAAAATTCCCAACATTACCCATGAAATAAAATATTGGATACTTATGAATTAATCGTTTTTACTTGATGCTTCTCTTCTTTCTTTAGGTGCTGCCAAGTTCACGATCAATGCTACAGCGACGCCATGCAGCACAAGGACTGCTGGCCCATTTTGGACAACCCCTACACTGAACTCTACCACTACAATTGCAATGAAGCCACTAAGACTGTCACCTGTTTGGGTAAGGATTTGTTTATTTTAAGATCTTTCTGCAGATTCTCCTTCACACCGACCAAAATCTTTACCCACGTGATTCTCATGTCATGGCTGAACTTGAAGTCCACAGCAGCATTCTCTGTGAAAGCCTCCATTTCCTGGATCTCACCCACATACCTAAATCAGGGGCTTGGAGTAGTGCTTGGGAATGATCCAAGAGCTTTGTATGAATTGGGTCACAGAAATGAGACAAGAGAGTCAATTGCTCTGCCTCTGGTGTTACAACTACCACCAACAATGGGCTTTGTTCAGTTCTTCTTGTTTTATGGGGGGCAATTTATTATTGGAAATGACTAAGTTGAAACAATTAATCATCCCAACAAACCATATTTTTCTGTTATGCTATTTGCACCCTTATGCTACAGTACAGAACGTAATTACAAACTGCAGAAGCTGTACCGGACCTCTCAGGTCTCCAGCCGTGATGTTTATTATCTATCACAGGTTGTTTCTATCACTGTTTTTTTTTTCTTTTCTTCTTTTTTTATAGAGAAAAACAACCCCTGTGAGCAATTCATCTGTGAGTGTGACAGGAAGGCAGCCATATGTTTTGCTGGAGCTGGATACAGTGAAGAGAACGCACATCTCCCCAGTGACCGCTGCAAATAACTGACATACACATAGTTAATGCACCTGCTGTTCTTAATGTTTTTATTCCTCTTAGAGTATAATAACATTTCACAAGAACAGGGTGGATATACTATACTACTACAACAGCTCTTGAATATCTACATTTATATATTTAATTATTGATTCTTAATGAAGAGGTCTATCCTTATCACTGTCCTTAAATAATAATACATTTAAACCAAATTACTTTAGTTCTTAATGTAAAATAAATACATTTTGCCTGACTATATATGGAGCTTAACATGCAGAGTCACTGTTACCAAAACCATAACTGACTTCATTATTACATCTTTGGGTTGCAAGTTATACAGTGCTCTCACAGATGTAGCGGTACGCAAGGCTACAGTCTGCATCATTCCACAGTTTACGTTTGCGTCTGACTGAAGAATGAAGCTGCCCACAGTCTTCCCCATTTTCACGGTAATCCCAATCATCAGGCTGGCCCTTATCCCAGAAACTTAAGACAATAAAACATACAAGCATATGGTGAAGCATATATTTATATCTAAGAGATAAAACATTTTACATATTTTTACGTTTGGATAGAACTGTAGTCACTTCCATCCACCCAGCTCCAGTGTCCCTCTTTATGTCTCTCAACAAGTCCAATCCAGTAGTTTTCTCCAAGGGCAACTACTTTTGAAATGTAGTCCTAGAAAGAAAAAAAATCTTTCAAAAATATTAGAATGGGAATAATTCATGGTATATCAACAATAGCATGGTACAGGAAATGTACCAGTTCCTCCACATTATTTATAACCAATAGATGTCCGTTAAGTCTTTGGCAGTGTGTTTCTGCATTTCTCCAAGGCTCTGGGGTAGCTGACAGAAAGTAACAGCCTTTATCATAAGACACCCATCCTTCTCGACAATTTCCTTATTGACACCAAAAGTAAAGTAGGTTAGGATAGATAAATAAATGATTGTAGTAGATGTGCAATTTACAGGGTTCACAATGAGAATATGTATTTTTAAAGTGAATTTACAATTGTAATTCAACCAGTGCTTACCTCTAACTGGAGTAATTTCTTCAAGATAAACCTGCTCTATAATTCTCTCAGTCTCACTGTGAGCTTCAAAATGAGCTGTCAACAAATAAAGTGATGTTTAAGTTGCTGTTTGTTCATCATCGAGTATCTATGTTGATAACTTAAAGGTGCACTGTGTAACTGTTGGGGGTCCGTCACCTGCTTGTGGCTATGGATATGCCATTGCTCACTCCTACTGTGAAACCTCCACAATATGACATTAAACAGCTCTAAATTAGGATTTATTAAATTACAGGTAGTTTTATAGCTTAAAAATACTTCGAAAAACAGGCATACTGTGAGGGGGGTTGCCTCTCCAGAGATCTGACCTGTAACTTGGTCTGGTTTGGTTTCCATGAAGATAGAACGATTTAATACCATACTGTGAAACATTCAAGACAAAGCAATAACATCTCCATTGAGAAAAGCATTTGATGGACCCTTCATCTGAAATCTGGACCCTTCATTACACAATGCAGGTTTAAGTAAAAAAAAAAAGAAAAGAAAGAAAGACTTACCATGATTGGGTGTAAAAGGCACATTGTTGGCTGCTTTTGAAAGCTTTATTTTTATTTCATTAACATCGCTGCTTATTTGAGAAACTGGTTAGAAAATTAAGAAAGACATTTATTTGTTTTACATGATCGTTTCAGTAGTTTCTCTTGAAGAAAAAAAATACATACATTTAACTCCAGTCATAAACAGCAAAATAAACAGCAGAAGCAACAGGACAGCATATAGGGCGTAAACAACGATTTTACTTATACCTAAAAAATTAAAAAAAAAAGTTTTTTGTTTAGAGTAAACTAAAACTGCAATCCTTTATATATACCTCTATGTAAAGTCTCTGGTGTGTTCTCAGTGGACTCAGGGCAAAACTGATGATACTGAACTTCCATTATTGGCTGTTAATAAAAACATAATTTTATAAATTTTGTGTTAAGATGTAGCCATAATAGTTTTAAGTAAATGTCAAATGCCAGCTGAAATTAAAGTGTTGAGCTTACCTTACTAACAAAGGGAGCCTCTGTATTAAAATGCGTTGTTGGACTCATGGATCTATAATAAGAACTAACGATTTTTTTTAATACTTCCATGGTTGGACTCTGACCATGAGATCAGAAAACCCACCCCTTTCCAGAGAAACAAACTGATGACCTACATCAAACATTGCAGACATTTCAGAGAATTATCTTATGTTGAAGAATAATACAAATTTACCCATAATGCTAGAAATTTGGATAAAAGAAGAAAAAACTAAACACAGTCCAAAAATATCTAAATATAAATAAATATAAATAGTCTAAAAAAGCCCCCTCGAAAAGATAACATATCTCCCCTAAAGTCAAGCGAACATGTATGCAATAATTTCTCCTAGACAGCTCTCCTACTCTTTATTCAACAGTCAGCAGCACTGCCATGACTCTGTTATTAAAAAACGGAAAGAGAAAGGAAAGAGAAAAGAGGAAAACTCTTTAAAAGGAAAATAAAATCTGGGGGAAAATGTTCAAAAACATGGGAACAAAACCTCACAATCTCAATTAATCAATCCTTTGAAACATCAGACATAATACAGATATTTGGGATGGAAAATAAAATATTAGTTAGTAAAGTATAATCGTGTGTTCGCTTAAAAAAACTCTCAGTAGCCGCTAAAGGGCGCTAAACACTTTCACCTCACGTGACCTTTCCTTCAAATAACTTCCGGTCTCAATTTCTGACTAAAACGGAAAATGGCGGCTCTCGGACGCGTTTCGCTGGCTCTGCTGAGGTCCAGTTTGGCCCACAACCGGCGACAGCTTTCTGCTGTTGCGGGAGGCCACGGTGAACAAGCAGGTAATCTTATCTTTTCTGTAATCATATGCGGAATGTATACTAATCATTTTGTCCCGGCTGTTTGAGAGTGACCTTGCTAGCATTAGCTTCTGGTAGCGAAAACAACATCCTGTCATTAATATCAAACTAAACAAACACTTTCCACATTATCTAAAATATAGTAATACACGCAGAGTCTGCTGCCCATACTTTGTTGCCGTTGACTAAATACATTCATTGTATGGTGACATTTTGGCTCATGACTCATGATAAAGAGTAGTGACCGACCTCGCGTCCACTTCCTTTCATCTAACCCAAGTTATATGCTCTTATATTTACTAGCAAAAACTTGGAAGATCCTGTCTTTCGTGGTTGCCCTTCCTGGCGTTGCTGTGTGCATGCTCAACACATTTCTGAAGGAACAACACCACGGACATGACCAGCCAGAGTTTGTTGCATATCCCCATCTCCGAATTCGCTCCAAGGTGAATTTATCTTCTTGGAAATAAGTACCTACCGAGAGTGATACTGTAAACTTACTGGAGTTTTTTTTTAACTTTGTTTGTCTTGCAGAAATTCCCTTGGGGTGATGGGAATCATTCACTTTTCCACAATTCCCATGTGAATCCTCTGCCTGATGGCTATGAGGGCCATGATGAGTAGATCGTTCCTCTATAAAACCTCTTAACTGGCTTGGGACCAGTCCTCACTCCGCTCTGTTCTGGACCACATTCTGAACTACAGTTTACTTTCTTTCTGTTGTTTACTGACGGGCTTGTTGCATTAAGCACCCAAAGTTACAGTTTGTTCTTACCTAGACCATATGACAAAACTTCTGTGTAAATTAAACATCAATAAACTTAACTCTGTCTTGTATTTTCATTGTAGGAAGATGTGGTGAGGTCACACTTGATTGCTGCAGTGGGGTTGCAACACAAACTGCTCTGTCCGGGCACCAATTCTAGGGTAAATCTATTCCTATGCTTGTGACCGTGTCCTAGGGTTCACTGAGACAGTGCAGACACCATGGCCCTTGCACTGGTCACAGGACTTTGTTCAAAACAGGTCTGTTAAGTGTAACCAATATGCTATGTGTCAAGTCTCGGGGATAGGCTACTACTTTTACCAAGGGTCAAATTAGAATTCAGAGCTTGACCAGCACAATCATTAACAATGACTTCTTTTACTGACATTGGAATATGTATATGGTAGATCTATATATTTTCTGGGTGTGTGAGTTTGTTATGTTTGTCTTCAGTTATTTAGAATACAATAGAGCAAGGTGGGTTTTCTATTACTTCATACAGTAGTCATTACATATGATCCGTGCAGGAACATACACTAGTACATGGATAGAAACATGCACATCTCATGAAATGTTTCTATCAAACTTGACATTTTGTGGTCTACATGAAAACGATGTATATTTGAATAACCACAATAAATGACACAAAATAATGGCTGAATCATATATATCTTAACATAATGCAGTATGGAATATGTATCTTTTTTTTCTACTTTTGGTTAATCCTATACGCACACGCCCCCTGGTGCGTCACCGAGTTAAGCCTCTCTCCGCCTTTTCACGTGAACGCGCTTTAAGCCGAATTTAAAAATCCAGGGTTAACAAAGCCTGCGGATGTCCCTCGCCTCAGTGGTAGCTTCCTTCGGGACCCGATTTCGGTGCTTTGTTGGTAACTGAACCGGCAGAGTGTGGGACGACAGGAAGAAGAGTAGTTTAAACTTGACTTTCCGCTGTCATAATGGCGGAGCTGTGCGATTTGATAAGTAAATCTAGCCTTGAAACATCTCGGATAACTGCGTCCGTCCAGGCTGCAGTGGAAGGCGAGAGCAATCAATTATCGATCGCAGCACTCATAGAAGCAGAGCGAGGTAAATAATAAATGTGCCAGTAATACATCTTCTAATTGTCAACGTTCAATACAATTATAATTAAAATCTTTGTTTTTATTGTATAATTTTTTTTTTTTTTTACAGAGCTTCAAATGATGAGGAAACAGGAAAGAGCACATTTTTTCAGCACCAAAGAGCAAGAACTAATTTTGAAATTGTATGAAGAAGAAAGGGATATATTAACGGCTAAATCCAACACCTCAAGTGCCTCTAGGTTAAGAGAGGAGGCGTGGCAGAGAATAGCTGATAAAATCAATGCGTAAGAATAAATTATCAATGGCCATGAAATCTCTTATGTTGTTCATTGTAACGGGTATGCAATTACATTTCAGGGCTTCTGATAGTGGCTACAAAAGAAGTTGGCAACAAGTAAAAATTAAACATAAAAACATTATACAATCAGGTAGTTGGCTGTGTATACATATATATATATGTATGTGCATGTGTTTATCAAACTAAAGGGAAATATGTGGTCTGTGATCTATCATTGAATCACCACTCTACAAAATATGAAAGTAATTATTATTTGCTGTCATTACAGCCAGACGACGAAGAGCAGAGATGTTGAAAAATGGATTTATACCCCCTTTGTCCCCCACAGACATCATGCCACAGAAAGACAGACTCCGAGTAGAAGTCTTACCATCAGCTGAATGTATTGAGCCACTGAGTGATACTGAAGCATCTAGTGCTTATATTAACGGTAAGTTCCTTTCACCACAGTGGATATTTAATCCAGTGTGATTTAAGTGTGAATGTTACTCCTATCTGACAGGCAGACATTGCTGTAATCTGTGTTGTGTTACATTTGATATTTTGTTTAAACAGTATCAGGCCATCCAGTTATCCTGATGCCTGTAACAAAAACTGAACCAGAAAGCATGAGCAGTGATGAGACAGACATCAGTGACACACATTATGAAGGTGTAAGTGTATATTGTGGTTCAATACATAATGCAAAACAGGTGATTAACATTTTCTGTTTGTTCTTTTTAGATTGATGTGCACAACAGCAGCATGCAAGAAGTTATTTCTGTTGGTAATAAAAATGCCTCCAGCAGTAGGAGTGTTGAGGTGAGATGGAGAATATGAACTCAACTTCTAAAAAAGTAATAATAATATTTGTATATATCATTTTTATTTAGCAGGTGCAGAAGGATGATTTAAGATCTCTTTATTGCACATATCTCAAAAAGGAAATTGAGAATCGGGAACAGCTGATGGCTTATCGAGCACTAAAAATGAAGAAGCTGGAGAAAGAAATTTTATTATTAGATAAACAGTTAGCGTGACAATATATATTCTGTTTTACAAGTTTGATTCATTCTACAGTAATACATTGGAACTGCTGTACACCATTAATTTTTATGACTAATAATATAATATAAATGGTGTGCAAATACATTTTAATTTTGACATTTAACATGACAAATGTAAAAGTAAAAAACAGGAGACTTTTGTTTTTAAATGGTCATTAAAACTGTTTACTGCCCTAAAGCACTGAGGGGCCCAGTGGAAGACATGAAAGAAGGAAAAAGGGGTTTGGTCCGGACAATTTGATCACATAATGATCACATAGTAATATGCGACTATATGATAAATGTAAATATAGTAAGCCTACTCACAACAGTACATTTAAAGGAACGTGCAGGCCTTTCCAAGTATGCACAATGTTGATTAATGCTTTAATTTACAATCTTAATTTTCTAATTACCTTTGTGCACCCTTACATCGTCTACGAAGCCTATGTAGAAAATCCTTGAGAACTTATTTATTTTTCCAGTCTGGAGAATTTTACAATAAATTATACTTTAGTAAAAGGGCAGTTTTGTTTTTAATGCTCATAGGCTAAACTCAGCATGCATGTTCAGACTTGTGGATCCAGAAATATGTCCATGAACTTTGCAATATGCTGCATTTTTTGAAGTGGTCACGGTGTTATACGGATACCGTCAAAATCAAAATCTTAATAGTTAATGTTGTCATAAGAAATACGAGCAGCAACATCCTAGTTTCTCCTCGGTAGCGTTGCAAAGAAGCGGTTTGTTTGAGTTCGAAGATCGTGCGATTTGAGCCCTGAAGCGACTGGGATGTCAGCGAAGCGCGTTCACAAACATCCAGGCATCACCAATGGGGAACAGACATTACGATCGACTCTCTCTCTCTCTCTCTCTCTCTCTCTCTCTCTCTCTCTCTCTCTCTCTCTCTCTCTGATTCTTATTTTATTAATTTACTACACTGCTTTATTTTAATATATTTACATTGACATACTTTTTTTGTTTTATTCCTATACGATGAACGGCCCAAACTATATCCCGGGCAACAACCATAAACTGTATACAACTGTCAGTAAGTAAAAAGTAAAGTAAAAATTATGAGATAATGCATTGATTGTAAAGCAAAAGGAATTATTATTATTATTATTTCTACTTGTGGGTTTGCTTTTTGCGCCGTGGGATTCATAAAGTTTGTCCCCCCTCATTCGCCGTACCTTCACATGACTTTACTTGTGCTTGTGATCTGCATTCCTCAAGTGGCTCTCTCCCATGGGTTTTTGCTTTTTCACTGTCAGACAGACTCATGTTTAGGAAGAGGGCTGCAAAGAGCGTCTAAACATCTTTGTAGTGCGGTCAAGCTGTAAATTGTCAAACATTTTGCATCTTGGTTTTTCATTCGACTGTCAGTTGTTTGGGATTTAAAACAAATGGATACGAGATAGTTTTCGCTTTCCCAGTCAGTCATGGCAGAGCTTACACCATCAGACTTCAGAAGGTAAGATTAAAGCCTGTGTTTTAGTCATTTGTTGTACATAGGTTTGTGTTTTGTGTGTGTGTGTGTGAGGACCATAGCCTATTGTCAGTGGCAAAGATCAGTGTTTTAATATATTAACCTAAACGTAAGGGCTGTGTTCGTTTAGTGAATCATATCAACAAATATTTGTTTACATTCACAATGTGCAACTTCTTGTAGATGCAGTTTCTTTTTCCTATATGATGGATCAAAAGTGAGAGAAGAAGAGGATCTCACAAGAAAAGGAATTTGCTATTTTTACCCTGAAGAGGTTTGCACATAACAAGACTTTATTTTTTTTCAATAGGGGAGAATATCTGACTTTATTTATGTCTGTTCTTAGACTCCCATTGACAAACAGGAGTTACTTTGTGGACAGTTGGCTGGAGCAGGACGCTGTGTGTCTGAACTGTCCTCTTCACCTGTCCGTGTGCTTAGGCTTCGCAAGAACAAGTTTGCAATTCGCATGAAGGATGATTTCTTTTGGGTATGCACATTATGTTACTGTCTGACTATAATGAGGATTTTATATTGATTAGACTGAACACCTGTTTCCTATCTGCTTTAGGCTTTGGGCTGCTCTGTGGATGTGCCCACTGTGAGTGTCTGTGAACTCCTCGATCACCTAATTAGCCTGTTTTGTTTCTACAATGGTTCTGTTCGGCAAAGCTACCAGGTAATATATGTAATATTTCATAGAAAATGCACACCTTTGTAAAGCAGGTGTTACTTACTGACATTTAACAGTAAAAGGAACACAACTGCCATCAAATGATATCACATTGATGGTAGATGTTTCAATAGTTTTATAAGTTAAACAAAATATAGATGCAATTATTGTGAATGTGACTGAACAGGCCAATAAACAAGTCTTGTTTGTTTTATGTAGCTGCACAGACGAGAGATTTTGGCTGCTCAATGGGCACAGTATCTCTCACACCATCAACAAGGATCCACTGATCTTCACCACATCTTCAGCTGCATGAAAACCATTGATTCAACAAATGTATGTATCACATAGTTGCCTGCTTCTGTGTATTTACAAACAGGATACACCTCTGTCATTGTGGTATTATGCAACTGTGTGTTGTTAAGCATGCTCAAAATACAACTCATTATTACAAATGGGTACATACAGTGGCTTCTATTGCAGTTAAATGATAATCTGCAATAGAAGCCATTGTGTGTATGCATTTGTTTCATAGTTTTGAGAAAAGGTTAATTTTGTGGTTCAAAGCTATCATATGATGGAAAAATTGCATAACTATTTCAAATAACCTTTTTACAGCTAACTTTACTGCCCCAGTTACAGGCTACAGTGTTTCCTTATGTAAATACATTTGATATTTACAACCAAAGTAAAAAAAAATAAATAAATAAAAATCTTCTTTTTCAGGTTGACCCTCTCTTACTTTTAAAAGCAGCTCTCATTCTTCAAGCTTGCCAACGGTGTCCTCTTGTGTTGGCAGGCTGTATTCTCTTCAAGGGCAGGTAGGGTTACTATTTGACACTTGAACTAAAGACTTTGATTCTTTGGAACTGATATACTAAATGTATTTTTGCAGAGTTGTTAGCACTCAGATGATACCAACACTCACAATGAAGGTCATGGTTCATGAAAGTGAAAATTTTATCAAGGTACGGCTTGGCATCGGTGAATAAAATATTTTGCTCTGATGTACTTTATAATTTTGATTAACTACTAAAACACTTACATGTACTTTGTATGAAGGTACTGATTTCAAACATCCATGCAATGCTACTGCTCATGTTCATGTTCAGACTGTGTGATATTTACCAATTATTTTAACCAAAACACATAACAGACTCTTTATTGTTCTCTATTTCATTTTATTTCAGTCCCAAAGACTCAGTGGTACAAGTGGCTCTAGTTCATTAGGTGAATCTATGAGCTCCGTCCCGGTGTTTCTGACCACATCAGAGCTGCATTATCTTCAGTCTGCTCCGGTTGACAAGGAAATCAAGTAAAGAACTTTTACACACAAAAACTACATATAATATAAGATAATAATGCATTTTGAGAATTGGATAACAAAGCAGTTCCTTTATTTACAAATACAGATGTGTTAGTCTCAACGCAATCTGCGTTGTGTAACTTTTCTGGAAAATGTTATTTCTTTGTTGTTTCACAGTTTGGCTTTAAACCTTTCTATCACCATGAACACCAAACCAGGCCAGTTACAGGTCAAATCTCTGGAGAGGCAACCCTATTAACAACCAGAGTGCCTTTCTTGATATTTTTTGAGAAATAAAGCCACCTGTAATTGAATAAATATAAAATAGATCTGTTTAATGCCATATCCGGAGCAGAGAAATTACCTGTCGATGACAGATCTCCAACCGAAAAGTTACATAATGCACTTTTAACATCCAACAAATAAGAGGTATAATTATATTGTAAGTTAAGAAAAATCTCTTATTACAGTATAGCAAGTTTATAGCTATGTAAAGTTTTATTGTCAAGACAACAAAATAAAATAATTGGAATAGTCTTCTGTTTATCCTCATATGATGGTACGTATTTACTTTCCAGAGCCCACTCCACTCCATACAAAGATTCCCAACCAAGGAAGCCACGTTTGTCACGAACTTTATCAGATACCCTCTCAACTGACTCTGAACCATCTGACCCAGGATCCTCCCAGTCCCCTTTAAAAACACCCTGCAGCCCCAGTGATAATGCGTTTAGTCCTGGCAATGGTGACCAGCTTCTATCCTCAAACTCCCCTCTCCCAAATGGCAAACTCAAGGAAAACGAAGACTCTTATTACCACAGTTTTCATTCCAATGGTGATATTACTGATAATAGTATGAACAGTTTGGGGCCGGAAACAAACTGCATAAATGGAGGAACAGGAGCACACTGCAGGACACTGTTGGATTTCAGAGGAGGTGGTGCAGCACAAGACTCACGTGATGTGGGGCTGAGGAGGAACAGTGGTCACATGTTGCCCTCTAGTGGTATGGGAGCACCTGACAGCCAGCATGATGACTCCCTGGTCCCCTTGATGCTGTACCTTCACCGGGTCAAAGGGCTTGTATTGGCCCTGCTGGTGGAGAAGCACTTCCTAAATGACTCTGCATCTATGGAGGAAGTGGTGAGTATATTGTTTGACAATAATACAGCCATATGTAAGGGCTTAAAAATAGATTGTGTTTTGGATAGAGATAGATATTATAAGATCTGGAGAAGTGTCCCCTCCTCCTATTGCCCCAGTGGCATTGAAGGATGGGTCAAATGCAGATGGCAAAATTTTGTTGTTTAAATAATTCTTACTAAACTCTAAAATAACAGTAACATTATTTTTCTGATGCTCAATAAACATGATGATCTAAAGAAAGTCATACAAAATCCAGTCATCTGGGAATTGTTGGGGAATGGGGCAGGAGAGGGTATGTGGGTGAGACATGACCCCAACAATCTTCAAATTAAAATCAAGCCTTTAATGGAACAAGACTAAATAAAACCATAGCAGGTGAACAGGCCAAGTCACAATATTATATGGCAGCCAAAACTCTAAAGTCAGAATTTTCTTGTTCATAAATTGTGTCACAGTATTAATGCTTATAATTTCTCACACACTATAAAAATAACTCATGTTTTCAAAGCTCCTCAAACTGATAAGTAAAATGTTAATGTCAGCTTTGAAAATAATAATAAATTATTTGTTCAATTAAAAAAGTGTGTTTTCAAGTGCTACAAATGTCAGCATTTTTATGGATCTCTTTTCTCTCTTTTTAGCAAAGTTTTAACACAAAGTGGCTTTGTGGCTCTGTTAATGTCATACATCACAATATCTCCCTGTGTAATCCACTAACTCATTACAATTTGAATCTGATTTAGTCCTTAAGCTTAAGTGTGAACCAGGCTTCAAACACTGTTGGTATTAATTTAAGCCAGCCCTTCCACTTTATAACTACATGAGTGCACTAATTTATCTTTGTGATGTTAATATGTGCCTTTGTGGTTTGTACCCAGTATCACAGCAGCTTGGCTGCGCTCAATGGACTCGAGGCTCATTTGAGGAGCGTCACCCCGGGACCCCCAGGCCCTCAGGGACCCTACATTTTTGCCCATTCTGACTCCATTCAGAGCACACTGACATGTAAAGCCTTCATAATACCTACCTTTCTTTCTCTTTGCTTGGTATAGTTGTCAAATTCTTTTGATGACTTAATCTTTCATTTTCTAAGCTTTCACTTTTCTGCTAGAACAAGTATTTACTGTGGAGGGCTGGAGGCATGGGCCAATACATATTGTAGCTCGTCACAGTAGTAAAAATGAATAGAAATGTGTACACCTGTACATTAACTAAATGAAATAACTGATATTATTACAGTTCACAATATGCTACAGTGCTTATAATTGCAGAGGACTGAATGGTTCAATGCAAAGAACCAGGTCCCTTTCATATCCATTTACAGTATATACACTATACACTTGATAGTATGTTTGACTTGTGCAAACAAAGGCCAAATGACTACTGTCATATAATAAGCTTTCTAGTCCATATAAAGGTCTGTTATTCAAATAAGTACAGTATTTGGTGCATGCCTGTCCATATGCTGAACTTCCTGTTTCTCTGTAGCCAATTTGTCTGGTCGTCCTGGAGCAGCCCATGAGCGTCCCTTTGTGAGGGCCACTTCACTCCTTCACTCGCATTTCTGTAACACTGAAACTCTGCAGGAGGCTATTATCAGGTCAGTCCAGCAGCAGGACAGTGAAGGTGGTGGAATAGGCAGAGCTGATGGGGGTTTTCAATATAAATATCGGGGGTAGGAACCTGGGGTGTAGGGTGTATCCAGTATGTGACAACCTGCACATGCCTGCACACCTTTACCAACATCTCTGCATAACAAAAGAAACACACAGTACTACAGGAACTTATTTTATAAACTCTCAGCAATGTCCATAAACTTTTTAGTTCTTCACAGTCATTTTTATAGTCTTTTGAAAAAAAAAAAAAAAAGCACTTGTAATGTAATTAGGCTACTGCTCATATCAGTGTTTAATAATACAATTAATAATATAATCAATAGTAAACCATATTTTTGAAAACCTTCTACAGTGTGTACAATGTTTGCTTTTTTCTGAAAGATTAAAGAGCCGTTCTTTTGTGTTTAGGAACGCGGGTGCTGCTGTGTATGGAACCCGTAGTGTGGCACATGAGACATATTTCCTTCAACATGGTGGATCAGTGAGAAACTCGGGCATCCCAAACCACCAGGACAGTGCCTTCTCTCTGCCCACCAAGGCCCGCCACAGACTGCTCAAGCATGGGGTCAACTTGCTCTAATGGCACAAGGTTATGCACTCTAATGTGGACAGTAGCTCATACCATTTCATGTGCAAAATGATTTACTGTAAAAGTAGTTCACACTTAGTTTAGCTTTACAGTCTGGTTAAAACAAAATGTAAACATTTATTTTCCAATCGAAGTTTGAATATGCACGTTTTTTATTTAGTGTCTAATGCATTTATACTTCTCATAAGAACATTATTACAAGTGCAAATAGGGTGTACATTAATATGCAAATCAAGATGTCTTTGTGGTCAGTCTATTCAATGAATGTAATGTACATACAACCAAGACTTGGAGTAGACAACGTCTATAAGATGGCAACCTTAGAAACAGCATTTTTAAGACTTTATGTACTCATTATTCTCAAGTATTGTTTTATTTATTGCTTTATTGCTTACAAAATCCAATAAGTTTTACTTTAGAGTCTATAAGCTAGTGAATTGTTTATTTCTAAGTATATAGGATGTGTTTTGGATATACTGTTGCATTGATACCTTATAACGTACGGTAATTAAATGAGTTCATTCTGGACATGTTTTTTGTTCCTTTTGTAAATTAATCTTAAACATACAGCTTGCAGCAGCTTTTACGGACCCGCTTCCCACGAGGCCGCGTGCTTCCCTTTAGATCACTGTAGACTGGAGCGTGTCCGTTTGAAAACACATTCTTGTAATAATATCTTATTTTTCACATTATAGTAATTTGTTTTTAGGTCACTTTTGTAAATAGGGTCGCCCTTGATGGTCCAAACATAAAGTAATTACAGTCATTAGTAGTAGGTGAATGTGAATAGAGGAGCCCATGGCTCTTTGGGGCGCCTCATTATGCAAGCGCATTTTAAAGTCAGTAGCGGGGGGCAAATTGGTGGTTAGGGGTACGGACACAAAAGAGGGGCAGGGTCAGGATTCAAATTCTAAGTGGGAAGATGTGCCATTGTGGCTGGGTTTATATACGCTGCCCGAGAGCGCACATGAAGAGTTGGCACACAGACGAGTACAGAGCATCAACTATTTGGGAGCCATCATCATGTCTGCGCACACATGGATTGTTTTATTTCTCGTTACTGTCATCACTAGTGACATCGGGGTGTACGGCCGAGTGCTGTCACTCAGGACTACAGTGGAATACGAACATGCGTCTTTACGCGCCAATGTGTTGAGACGGTGGAGACGTGGAATCACAAATGCGCACCGGGAGCGCTGTACGGAGCTCACAGCACCTTGGCTCGAGAACACCGAAGTGCCTCGGGGTGAGGCAATTCCAATGCCGCTGCGAGTGCGGCCCTTTGCACCCGGAGTATCGCACGGATCAGTATTCCCGGGAAAATTCCTTTTCAGTTTTGTGCGCAGGGTTTATCACTGCTGTCAACAAAAAGTCCATTGCCGAAACGTCAAAGGGATTCAAGGCCGACTCAGAGGAGGTAAGCCGAAGTATAAACAACCACTGAGCAATGGTATAATTTCCATTTGCATGTTTATTTGTCACTACTTAGACCTTGACCTGTATGTAGCCTACTTGTGTGACAAGAAAAACACAATCAGTCAGGATATGTACTTTCTGCTCCTTGTACAGAATGAGCCACTGCAGGCCGCACTATGGGCTATATTGTTAGATTTAAATGTAGTTTAGTGTAAAGGCAACTGGGAGATAACAATGGCTTGATTTTGCAGCTGCGTAGGGACAAGATATCTGCATACAAATGAGTCTTAGCTGGCTTATGTCCTGAGTGCAGTTGGATGTCCTGCTGACAGATTAGAAGCTCTAGGAGTCAGAGGATGTTCTTAGGCTTTAGTATCTCTAGTATTGAAGGATCTTTGACATTCAAAAGGAAGTGTCCTTTCTCTCAACTCATCTTCCTCCTTATTCTTTTCAGAGGCAGATGTGGAGTTTCTCTTGTTGAAGGAGATTTCTTCACTGACTGTTACAAGGGCTGAGCTTCACTTGCAGCTCTCCAACCCACATCATGCTTCTATTCGACCTGTGCTTCCACCACTGGCAAAACACAATGTCCCAACCAGGTAACCAGTCAGATCACAAACCATTCAACACATGAATGAAACACATTTATTTAACATGTATTTCATTTGTAGGTACAGTTCTTCAACTCGAGAAGATGTGATGGAGATGAAAGTGGACCTAAATTTTATCATAAAAGCTTTACAGGATGTAGCTGGAGGCACTGCTTCTCCTGGACTGAGTCTGGTGAACATGCGTAGTGAAGAAAGACCCCATAAAGACCATAATATAGTCAGTGATGTTTCAGTGAGGGACCTAGATTTAGGTTTAGTTTTAGACTGTGGTATATCCTGTAAGTCCAAAAATGTCCACATCTTACATGCACCATTCATGGTCCTCTATTACAAATAATGCCTGGAATACAACCAATGGAAGCACAAATGGGGAAAAATATATGCACTTTTTGACTTTTATTAATTTATGAATGTAATGTTTTGTAAAATATATATTATTGTATAAATTGTGATATACTGTGAGTTTGATGCTTCATTTATTTTTAAAAGAATACACAAACAGTGGCAAAAATGCAGAGTTGTGACTTCTATCAATAGATGCTGTCCACTTTGTTCAGCTGTGTGCTCCTTTTTACAGACGCTATGATATGAGCTGCTATTTTGAGACATGGTTTTCACAGTTGGTACAGAAAGGTAGAGAAAACGGCACCTGGACAAACAATGGCCCGTGCATTTGCTGCACATCTGCTAAACAAAGTCTAAACATAGTCCAAACAGTATCTGCACTGTATTTGACTTATTCAGAATAACTGCGACTTTTCTGCATTTGAAGCTTCACACGAGTTCTGCTAACAATGGTTGCAACAAGTAGCTCTATAATTATAAGAATTTCAAAGACACTTCTCCTAATGCATTGTGTTTGTAACAATGGCCTGTCAATGATTTTTGTACATTAGCCTATACTTTTTAATACAGAGTAACTGCACAAATGCCCTATAATTGTTCTACAAGTCATTTAGTGATTTGAGATCTCATGAGTCGTTTTAAAACTGGTAGGAATTTTAAAAAATTTTTGTCAATTAGGCCATAAAAATGCACAGTACAGAATCTAACCATCAACATTGTCTGTTTCTTTCAATTTGTTTATAAAAGTATGAATGTATTTATTCATGAAGTTAGTAAACCTTTTCTTAAGATGGAGGCTCACAGCAAAGGCCAGCAGACAGGTGCAAAACTTGTAAATTTTCCTCTAAATTAAGATGATCATGATGTAGATTATGTAGTTGAGGTATACAAATGTGGGCAATGCTGCATTCAAACAACCACCACTAATTCTGATAAAATAGCACATTTATTAAAAAGAGACAGCATTTATCAGAATTTGCCATTTTGCAGATATGTCACATCTGAGAAAGTTCAGTGTTGAATACATGTCTCTGTTTTCTTGCTGCAGGTGTAGCCCTCAAGAACACATTTTATACATATCCTTATTATTTTCATATAATGCTCAAATGAACTGCAACACTGTGATGGTATAGGCCATTATGTTTGGTTAGCAAACTCCATGATTTAAAAATTCTAGTCATGTACTGTATCTGTACTACTCAAGCTCCTTCAAAATAATAGAAAAAAAAAAGATGGTAACCAAAGAACTTTTCATATCAACAAAAATGTGTGGTGTGGATTATACTCCAAAAGGGGGATTTGTGGTGCTGAAAATGTGTTACACTAAAACTAAAACGAAGAAGAAAAGTGAAGCAAACAGTTTGGTTTTTTTTCTAAACAATTTGAGACAAGTTATTCAGTCTAGAGTTGTCCACACCTTGAGAGGTTTGATCAGAGGATTGTTTCTTTTTTACAATCCAAAAGGGGAAGACTGCAGTTACACTGAAGCAAGGGGAGCCTCAGCAATTAAAGTCTATCCTTGGACTTTTACTGTGGAGGAAGGAATAAGAAAATTTTTGATGCAATCCAAGAGAAGAGTGACCTCAAGCCGAGTGTTGGAAAAGCCATGTATTCAATAATTCAAGGCAACATAGAAACACAAAAATGACAAAATTTTTCAAAAAAAACATGAGGCAGTGCAAAAAACACACCAATAAAATATCAAGTTTTTAAAAATCAAACAAAACAAGATCCTGAGGCAGAAAACTCAAACATACAAATCAAGTGGATCATAAAATATCTCCAGACCAGCCCCATTCATTTAAATTATATACCTTTATAGAATGGAAGATCCCATATATTCAGAATTAATCTAATTAAAATTTTCTTTAACAGTTCATTTTATTGCAACCTATTCATTTTTATACCAACCTATACCAACAACCGTTCCTTTTCAAAATAAAGGCCTCACAAGAATAAGTATAATTACCCAAAACTACAAAATAAAAGTGATCGCCATCTTTGTCACACAGTATCGGTGTGAGCATGTACCTTATATACACACGCAGCTGTGTAGCATCGTTTAAACGGACAAAACATAGTGACTTTGGTGCTGAATTTAAAACTAATCCTAATATACATACTTTCTGGCACCATCTTTTTGCACAAGGTAGTAAAGGAGAGGTCCATAGCCATTTCTCAGGTACTGCATTTGGGATACAGCAATACTCAAAAGGCAGGAGGGAGTCTTAGGGGACATTTAAGAAGCATTAGTGCAACAGGCAAAGTTACAACAGCGTCCTTGGACCAGAACAAGGCATTAGGAGAAGGAAATTAGAGACATAAATAGGAGGGTCCACAACACAGCTCTGGAAATAATGAGAATAAAGATACTTTATTCCTAAAATAATAATATCATTGTCCAAAGGCAGCACTTACACCAAGCAAAATAGGCAAATGGTTTCAACATAGGTTTATATTCTATCAGGCTTTGCAAAAGTTTTACCCAGTAATGTTTTGTATAACCTTGAGGTCTATGCTTTCACTAAGCACTCACTAAGAAATTATAGTTTTAGTAGATTCTCTCCTTTCATACAAACATTTGATTAAATTTACCACTAAAGAAAACGCTTTAAACATAGGTCTTTATACAGTTATCTTTTCCACTGGGAGATCAGTGCCTTAGCAGAGGATATATTTGAACAAGTCATAATTCATAGCCTAGGTTTCTAAAAACCTGACTAAGACTTTTGCAGAGCACACTAACAAATGCACTTACATTTACACTGGAAATTAAAATTAAGGGGACAAATGATAACTGAAGTCTCCCCTCAGTAAACGTTTTTCTTGAGATTGTGCTTTTTGAAAGTGGGGCCAGTGTAGGAACAATTAGCACCTATTTTATAAATCATTTGAACATTAAGTATAAATAGACATAATATGGCTCAAATCATGGCACGTCAAGACTTTTTTTTAAAAATAAGGGATAGTTCTAACTACTTTATATACTGTATTTCTTCCACAAAGTTACATAATGTTTGGCTAAGAGGTCAAGAAGTTTTTCCTTGTCAGTGAAATATGGGAGTTTAAATTTCAGTTCACTGACTTAAACGTTTTTAAAAACGCATAATAGGAATATACTTTTTTTTTTAAATCAAGCATTTGTAAAAGTAAACAATTGTGATATAGACATTTTGTTAATAAAAAGGCAGGCAAAAGAAAAGAGAATCAAGAAAAAAAACAAAAAAACACAAGCAATTAATGAAAGAGGAGCTGTGACCAAAAGGCCTAATGGCACATTAACTTTGCCTCTCACTAAATGCATTCATCAGTGTCTTTCAAAGGGGAAAACAAATCAAGGCTGTAGGAGTAACAGCCCTAAATCAGTATTTGGTGAAACAAATTACTACATTAAAATACATTTAAACAAGCAAGACACAAAAAATGCAAAGATAAAGGCAAGATGACATCTGACACATAAGGCTGTCAGGTAAAGGGCTGGTTTAACTGCAGTATGGTTTACCTTTTTAAGATGTCATGGCAAATTAATTCAAAAAGACAGATTCAACAAACAGAAAGCCCCTTAGAACTCAAACCGTATGTTCACTTACTGCTTAGTTTCCTATCTTTTCTTAGCAGCGCTTTTGTCAATCCAAATTTTTTTTTCTGTGTCAACCAGATGTTGAGCAGGAGTGTTGATCCAAGTGCAGTTTCTCGCTACACTCAGTCCAAAAAATAAACAAAAAACAAAAACCCAATGCTTTTGTCTAGGCCCAGATAAGTCACTCCTGAGCACCCACGAGCTGCAGAAAATGACAGGGCAGGAGTAAACCCTGCCAAGTCAAGAGTGAAAAAATGACTAAGATTGTTCAGAAAGGGTCAGCATAGGTGGATGCAAAACACAATCACAAGAAGCGTGGCCAACACTCTCCACTATTCACCTTTGATAGCAGAGACTGAATCATCTTGCAGTGGCTTTCCAAATAAGATATTGTCCTCCCATGTTCTGCTGTCTTGTCCTGTGTGTATGCTTTACCTGTGTTGCAATCTTTGCCCCCTGCTCCCTTCTGTTATAGTCTGTTTTCAAGTCTCTTACAGCCGACATAGGCAGAACAATGTGGGGATGAAAACCCCAAAAGCCACCAGAATTGGAAACATTAGGCTGCTATTGTCAGCTGCATACGGGTTTGGTGTTCGAGGTCCGGACTGGACCCTGGTCTTAGAGCCTGGGGGAACCTTCTTCTTTCCTCCTTCCTCTCCTCCCTCTGTTTCCTCCTCCTCTTCATCCTCCTCCTCAGGCTTCTCCAGACCTGGGTGAGGCTGAAGTTTTGGTACATCTGTGTTACAAAATATAATATATTATTGTTTTATCACCTTCATCAAGTTTGTTGTGCTTTCAAATTTCAATCTGCATATGAATGCTATAGTACTGATAGAAGTATGCAAAATATGAATGATCAATATTGCATTTACAGGAAAATATTGAAACTTACCATCCAGTGTCCCTTTCATAACATAGAGAGCACAGACTTTTGGGTTGTCATAATATCCCTAAAGGAACAAAAACATAAGTTAAATCAAATGGGGTTACAACACACAGGCTTGTCTATTATATTCTTTATATAACCTATACATTTTATATTTCATATTGCTATAATATGACAATATCCATTTTACATCCAAACATGTACCACAGATTTACATCTGCATGGCTTAATCTCACAGCAGTACCAAAAGCCCAAATCTACAAATATAAAAGCAAGACTAAGGCTTATCAGGTGGCAAGTGATATAATGGTTTCACAGATGTGGCACTGTTGCTAAGTAATTTTTATGGGCTCCACACTGGTCATACCTCCTCCTTAAGCATGTGGTTTATCATGTGAATGCTGGACATTTCAATAATATTTCTACTATGTGCTTCTTTACAAAAAAACAACAACAAAACATACATTATTTTATTAATTTGGTAAAAACAGTATAACCATGACAGTATTCAAATGTACCTTGACAAACTCCACATTGAGCTTGCCATTGAAAGTGGATACCTCTCCTTTGACACTGAGCTTTCCTCGTCGTATAGAAAAGGGAACTATTTCGTCATGCGCAGTGCTGTGGCCTACTCGATCAAAGATATCCAGGTCTTTTACAACTATGTGCCCATTTACACGGACATCAAAAACCTGAAATAACAGTTACACCATATGTTAGTCAAGCATACCATTATGGCTGATACAATACACATATAACATACATATATAAACAACATAGGATATTTATGTACACAAAAGAGTGGACACTAGAAAAAAAAAGAAATAGTGAGTACTTAGTTTTGTTATTAAACACTGAAGTTACCTTTTGTTGTGACTGTGCAAAGTAAACCTCTGCAAACTTCAGAACTAATATATAGTCTCCTTCATCTCGAATGGGGACCTCATATCCAAATGTGTCCTCATTGTAGCGTTCTGTTTGATACAAAATCTGGTCTTCTGGACTCGACCGGAGGATCGGCAGACGCACCCCATAATCAGATGCTGACAGGAAAATGCATCAGATGTAGATGAATTAAACAATAATTTCAAAATCACTGTCCTCAAATGCTACCTACGCATACAGAGACAAACCCAAAAACATTGCTGTGTGTGAGTTGTGCCTAAAAACACAATTTTGTATATAAGCTTAAGATAAGTCTGCAATGTATAATGATGTCAGCATAATAAACAGTTCTGTCAAATACTTTACTGCCAAGGTAACACCGTGCAGTACAATAGTCTAATACAGTCAAAACGTCGCTGTAGATTTGATCACTACCTGCTTCCCCTCTGAGTAGAGGGGGTGGAGCTGAGGCTCTCTTTGCTGACTCCTACTTAATCTGAAACTACAGGAGGAAGCTACATCGCGGCAAGCTTTACTCATAAAAATGTACTCGTCAGTCAAGCTTTCACTGTGAAATGCTGAAGAAGTAATTTAAGTTAACTCTGTCTGACTGTGTCAGTACCATTTCAACTTGTAGAGAGAGTGTTGATTTACCTCAAACATCCAAACACACGTAACTATAACTAAATAAATATCAGTCTTTCAGAGTATTATTTTATAGAAGCAACTATTTATGTTTGTTAAGTTTGCAAATACCAGACAGTAAGGTTCAGTTAATCTTCAGATTGAATAAAAAGTGACCAGAAGAGATATTTATAAAGTGCTATAAAGGAAAAGAGCTCACACTATCCTTTAAAACTTCAAAAATGACTTCTTTCACATCATATAAGACCTGAAAAAAAGATTAAGAACATTTCTCCAACTTACCTTTACCAACCTTTCCTTCTAATGGGTCCTTCTTGAAATGGATGCCATGCACGTCCAAATGGGCCTCACCACCAGAGTTTACCGCCCAAATCACCCGTTCGGCGAGACTGGGGCCACCACCGTCTGCCCAGCACTGCTCTGCCAAAAGCAACAGCACTGCAGCAAGGAGCCCAGCGACCAGTCGAGCAGTGTCCCACTTCATGTCCACACACACAGCCTGGTCCTGGACAGAGGAGACCGTTCTTAGCAAGTTGTAGTCATTTGTACTAAATGACATGACCTAATGCAGCTATCTGATAAAAATGTGTAACTGATAATTCATTGTAAAAAAGGGAAGGGCAATATGGCAAACTTTTGCATTAATCTATAACTACTTTCAATTAAGTTTCATTTCCACTATTAAACTATTAGCACTATTAAAAATAAGTGTTCTTTACTTTTAATAATAAGGTTCATGAACCTAGAAATATAATTTTAAAATAAAAAGAAAGTTTGCATCAAACTTTGCTTTCTGTGACAGAATTGGTTCATTTACCGCTCAATTAAAAACCCCAAGCTATTGTCAATTATAAACAGTTTAGTCCATTAAATGTTAATCAATTGCTCAGCTCTATTGTAATGATTCCAAACACAATTTAAGTCATTTACAATTTTGTAATAAATAATCCTTATGCCTTGCCATGGCAAGTGGTACAAAAAATAACTCAATAAAACTAATAATCATTATAAAATTAAGTTAAAAGGAGAAGACAGCAAATGAAACAATTTCAGAAAGTTCTAAATAACAACTTTGAAATCTCTGGCAGCCTGAGTGTTATGACAGTTCTATGGAACCATTGCAGATTCCAGTGGGTTCCCCTGCTCTTGAGGCTCACTCTGTGATGCTAAAAAATACTACAACGCCATGACGATCGACTCAGATTAAGTGTTAAACATGTCAGGGACATTATATTTTAAGGACAGTTCTCCGTTTACATGAAATAATAGCGACATATGGTCACTTCGCAGGGAAAGCTAGCAGTCTTGTCAATCTTGCAACATGATATCTCCAAGATGCATGTCTGACTGAAAATGAGCTGCATTTAGAGCCAGGGCAATGTTATTCAATATAGCAAATGTTCGAAGTACAATGCAATAATTTAAACACGTTTACAGCTCATCGAGAAAGTAGAGTAAATGAAGGAAAGCATTAAAGACACGTAATTACTCCAAAATAGCTACATGGCTAACGTGACACCGGTAGTAGCATTAGCACAATAGCTCAGAGATTGGAAAGATTACATTTTAAAGCAATACCAGCCTCAGCCTAGATGTGTACGATTACATTAACGCATATCTTAATAGTTCTTAATAAAATTTTATGCACTGAAAGGAAAGCGAAAAGAGTATCATTGTCCAAATTTTGCTAACATACCTGTCTAACCAGAAATTCTTGGTTCAGCAAATACTCACCTTACCCCACAAATATCGTCAGTGTTTTTTGATCACGCTTTATAAGTACACTTAATATAATGCTGCCGTACAAAATGCCTATTATAAAAACGTAAAAAATGGTGACAGCGTGAAAATATTCCTCTGAGTCTGTACTGAGCAGGCTGCTGTGCTGACTTTCATTCAATGTGCAGCCACTACTGTGCGGCTAAGCTACAGTGGAGGAGGAGGCGGAAGAGGGATACCTAACTTCAGTTTGCACTGGCAGGTGATTGACAGAAACTAGGCCAATCAGACAAGATGAGTCTATTTTATTTCAACTTTATATTATACACAAAATGATTCATATTCTGCAGTGCGGGTAATATCATGGTTACGGTTTATATCACCTGAATTAGGGTGTTTTAATTAAAATTAAGTTAGGTGAAAAGGCACGATTTAAAACATAGTTAACATCTGTTTTAGTCAAGTTTTTTTTTTTTTTTTTTTCAGCAATTAAAATACATTGACTGAGGTGGTGATAATACATACAATTTAACACTATGCACTGAATGATTTTGTACGACAGATGCTGCTTAACAAATTAAGTGTATTTAGTGTATCGATCTTCCTAGTAAACGCTACAATTTGGAATTATCCATTGCACTTAAATGTATATATATATTTTAAACTAATAAAAATATATGATGAGCATTATGTTTATATATATATGTATATGTATATGTATGTATATATGTATGTATTATTCGAAAATCTCGCACCCCTCCACCTGGTAGACATGGTGCAGTCCAGGTCGTCTTGTCCAATCAGAAAAGTCCAACGCAGCTCGCTCCGAGGCTGACCACACGAAATGAATGGAGATAGTTTCCATGGTAACAGCATTACCTCAGTGGAGGACAGGTGTTTCTGGATACCTTTTTCATCGAAACTTAGGCCCTAAAGATTTCTCACAGCAGGAACAGCTAGCTACATTTATATTTTTAGTGTCTAGCAGCCAACCAGAAGTTTAAGTTTAAGCTTATAGACCTAGTTGGCTTCAAGGAAAAATGAACATTGAATAGCCTATACCTCTTGATCACAATGTGAGGACATAGCAAAGAAGCAGTGGCTGCAAACACCGTGTCCCAAGCTTGCATTCAGATCAGTGAATGTAGCGCTGTATAATATGTATTATGAGAGATTCACTGGGAGTTGTTCCTTTCCTCTTCAGTTTTGCATCATGGTTTTGACTAAAATGTAAACAGCTTTTATTATCATCATCATCATTTTCTGTTTATTATATATTTCCCCACTATAGAAAGTGGTGGCATGTAAACATCTTTTAATCTTCTACAGTCATCTTGGCAAATACTTATGAAATGAAAATGTGCATACAGCTTGGTAAAAGTATCTCTTTGGCATGCATAATAATTGCTTTGACAAAACAAGAGTGGTGTATAACCACTACAATCACTGACAATAACAAACATAGGTCTACATATACCATAAAACATTAACTGTTGTAAGAAATTTACATTTTTCCTGCTGTTTCATATGGACAACATAGACTTTACATTCACTTTGTGCCATGTATTTTCAAAATCAAACAGCATCAAACCTCAAACTAATCAGCCCTGATGGCTTCAGGATAATGGGCAACTGACAGTGTTCCTAAGACTCACTAGTTGTACAGTGCTGGGGGTAGGCCCTATCACCCTTCAAAATTTGGTTTCACTCTGATATACTTGGAATGTCAGTTATTCACAATTGGTATTATGAAAAGTTTGAAAATCTCTATGCACATAAAACTATTCTTCAGAAATGCGTGCCTGGGGAATATAGCTTTATAGTTCCTCATTTAAATGTAGCTTTTTCATTAGGATTTCATTAGCTCTGCTCATTAATTAGAGACAACCTTGTGACCTGGATGACTGGGAATCCCCACAGATGAATCAGACAGTGACTACATCATAGACAAGACTTGCACAGTGAAGTCATACAAATGGACACACGTTTACCTCATGGTTCTCAGTGGAGTACCAATACAGCACACAAAGACATGCAGATAATGCACTACTGTGTGACTCCTTGGTCAAATGTATAACAGTGCACTTGTTTTATCTACACAAATATACATTCACTTTCTGACAGTTCTACTTGTGTTAGAGTGACAGGACACTGACCAACAACCTACCCAGCAGGAAGTAATTAAGTGGGGAATAAAGTGCAAAAAACATAAGATGGACAATCATCGGCTACAGCAAGTTCAACCTTTGCTGAACTAAATTTTTTTTCAGGAAGAACACTTTTTTGGGTGAGGTGATTTCTTGTTCTATAAAACTGTGAGAATTCATTTCCAGTGTTACTTGATTGGCTCAGACTTGACATGGTTCTGTTGGTCCTTGTCAAGTGTAGTTAGCTTCACATTCAAAACCACAAGTGTCTTTGTAATGCTAGCGCGACATCATTCGGACAAACTCTGTAAATGTAAAAGAAAAATTAATTAGTTAAAGTTTAAAATATAAGCCTAATTTATATTTGAAATACTACAAGTTATATTATAATGTCCAGGGGCATTTCTAACAGATAAACAATATATATTGCAAATAATTCTATATGTAACTTTAAATAATAGCTAATAATTATCTTAAATTACTAAAAAAAAAAAGCACTAAATAAAACACTCAAATAATTATTAATAAAAAACTGCTTCAGATGAACTAAGGTATGCATACTTTAACCAATCTGTTCTGGGGCTATGAACTTTACCTTCAAAATCCACAAGTCCATCACCATTTAAATCCACATCTCTTAGAATATCTTCAGCCTCTTTTAGGCCGACCTAGAAAGATACATACAGACTACTGGGGCACCTCTAACTTCAGGCAGTATTTTTAAATGTACCATCTAAGTCCTACCTGCTGCCCTAAAAGTTTTCTCATTGCATCACGTAGCTCAGCAGGGCTTATAGCACCATCTCCATTTGTGTCAAACTTGTGTGAAAGAAAAAAAACAAAACAGTTAACTCTGGGGAAAGATCTGTATAATCAAACTAAAACCATCTTCACACTTACCTCTCTGAAGGCATCTTTTAATTCTTTTATTCCAATCATATCTGCTGTTTCAGCAAGGAGTTTAGGACCCATCAGCTCAACAAAATCTTCAAAATCAACATGACCTCCCACTGAAGACAAACAATGAAATATACAGGATGATTAAAGGTCCTATATTATGCAAAATTGACTCTTTTGAGGTTTAAGCCATGTAAGAATGCTGGTATCTCCTCAAAAACATACCTGGAGTTGTGTTTTGTTTCACACATGTTTGAGTAATTTTTATTATTCATCTGTCTACATCTCCTAGGCTCACAATACTCCGTTCCACCTTGTGATGCCATGTAGTGACAGATGTCAAGTTAACAGCTACCTTTAACCTTTAGTTGAGTAGAGATTGGCAATTCCAGCACTGAAATCATCCAAATGATTCCAGTGAAGATGTGTGGAGTTTAAGCACTTCCTGTATTACCACATGACATCAAGGTGGGAGTGTTTTTTGTCTGAAAGAAGAAGCCTAAATATGCAGAATTTGTATGTTAAACATGTGTGAATGAAATAAAGAACAACTCCACATATGTCTGTGACAAGGAAACATTATACATTATAACATAGATCAGAAAATAACGTGATATGAGCCCTTTAACTTACTTACCATTATAGTAAAATTTATTCTTATACTATTTCCTTTTAACCCCAGACTATATGATGAACACAAATGTATATACATTATAGATTATAGAGTTGTCTGAATCTCACAAACTAATTAGTAATTCATTTTTATTAGAATTTTGTGTATCCCTCTATGTGTTTGCTAATAATTTGAAAGTGAGGATTGAAATAGTTTTACAGGCCTTTCCCACAAAACCATTACCTTTTGGACATTGCAAATTTTTGTTGCACATGTCTAATTCATGTTCCTAAGAGGCTGGCAATGTTTACATGCATACCAAAATCTGATTCTAATCAATTTCTCACTAACTTCTCTCTTTTTCCTTTCACCCCCAAACTGTGACTTATACCAGATAACTTGAAAAGAGCATTTGGTACAGGAGTGGTTAAATACATTATAACTTGGATACTACACCTATCAACCTAATATATATCCATATATCCTATATCCAATCTGATATTTACTGTACCCATATGTGTGTAATAATAATAATAATAATATATAAACAAGCAACACTAGAAAAAAACAAACAAACATACAGTTCATGTTTATTTGCTGGCTCAATTCGATGAGTTCCATTTCTGTCGGCATGTATCCCATGGTCCTCATGCAGTTGCCCAAGTCTTTACAGCTGATAAATCCATCTTTATCTTTGTCAAACTCTTTAAAAGCATCTCTCAACTCTGTTATGACCAAACACAAATTTTAGATATGCACAGTATCTTATTATTATTATTTGATATCACAATATAAAAACATATACAGATACACTTACCCTCCACTTCTTCTGGCCTCAACTCTCTGTCCTGTAAACATTGAGGCACACGTTACTGCAATATTTATGACTTTGTGTGTCTCTGGAAAGTATTCAGGTCTATATACCTATAAAACATACCCCAATCAGCTCAGCGGTCAAATCTTGCATTGAGATGATAAAACCAATTTGAGGAAATGGGCCGATCCCTATCAATGATTGCTGGAAATTTTAACCTCGAAGTTCACAGAAGAATGTGACTGTGTCTCTTTTTTGCAGTTTACTTACAATGAACACAACCTTTAAAGGACAGGACAAGATACAGACACATCCCAGAAGCCTTAAGGGTTAACAGCAGGAGCACAGCAAAGTCTAAACATAACAAGAATAGTGACGTCATGTTGGACCCAAAACCGTCTGACCGGAACATGACATGAAAAACATCAGACATACGAGGCAAGAGCAGTCAACACCATGATTAAAAACTACATGTACTTCAACAAGTTCAAAAGTGTTTGTAGCTTTATCTCTCTGCCTCCATTCTGTCCATGCAGGTCTTCATACTAAAAGTGATACTGAGTGGAGCTGATATAAGTGTAAATTTTGACAGGTGCCATTAGACTTAAACTTAGACAATCTTTATTGATTCACAAGGGAAATTATTTGGACACAGTAGGTCACACATCACAATATATTATAATAACAAAGAGATAATACAAATGGTGATAATAAATTCTAAATAAGCAGCAAAAATAGCAAAAGACAGGTGTCAAATAAGGTATAATTATGTACAAGTAAAAATAAAATAAAAATAAGTCATAAAAATATCTCAGCTATATATAAGAGGAAGGAAGGAAAACAATGCAAAGATGATATGATGATTGACAGGATATAGGGCCATCTATTACATAAAAGTCAGTTGTTGTGCAGTTATATGGAGAATGTCATGATGACTGAGTAGCCCTTCCTTACCCCACAGCCATAAGGTCCTGGCCTGACCTGTGTGTGTGGAGTTTGCATCCTCCTGGCAACTTGCTCTCACCCATGAACCTAAAACATTCACTGCAAAATCCCTCAACTAAGACAGTCCTCACTAAGCTGAGCTAATCATTAGGAGGTCCCTAAACACTATGGCAGCTGCCCACTGCTCATGACAAGTTGACCCAGTGGAATGGCAACCATTAACTACTTTAAACAGTTGGATTTTATTAATTCTAAAAATACACCCATTTTGTCAGATACAATAATAGGCACTCTTTGGAATGATGTTAGTCGAGACTGTTACTTCTCAAGAATGTTTATTTGCCCAGATATGTTTTACTATAGCATGCACTGTCTTCGGTTCAGCATGGTGCATAGTCTATAAAGACAGACTTTTATGTTCCAAGAAATGTATACATGACCTTTTCACCAAATACAGAAATACACAATTGTTGGTGTTACTTACTGTCATACATACCATACATGCACAAGAGGTAAGTCTTTTCTACAAATAGATTTAAGGGCAAATAAATTAAGGAGAGACACTACAGGCAAAAGGTTTTTTTTTTTTTTTGTTTTGTTTTGGTCAGTTTGGTCTTTTAGCATATAAGCTTTCATGTGGAAACACTGCACTGAAAGATGTTTTAATATTTCATCAACCTCTATAGATACGTATGGGACATTGCAACTTCAAAGGCTGTTTTCTGAAAATACATCTTTCCCTCATAGGGACATACGGATCACCTCTTAAAGTAGCGCCTACATTCACCAAAATGTCCAATCTTGTACTTAACAAGCTTTTGGACAAAATTTTAATTTTAGGCAAATTGTCAGTCAGATCTAGTTTAATCAAATACTAAACAAAATATCCAAAATCTCCTCTGTGTATTTTTTTAGTAACTAATGTGTCAAAAAAAGAAGACTTTTAAACCTGGCTCTTTTCTGTTTTAAATGTTCCAAAAAATGTAAATTTTGGCAGTTTTTACACATAAAATGCCTTATTTTTTTAATATGAAAACATTGAGGAAATCTTCATTCACCTGTAGTGTCTACCCTTAATTAAAATCGATTTGATTCAAGCAATTTACTTATTCAAAAACACTAAAACATGCTGCGAGAAACCAAGGGAAAATTACTTCTGAAACAGAAAAGAAAGGCCTCTTACAGTATAAATATTGTTTTGGTTATATTGCAATGTATTGTGCACTACATCTACATAAACCTAAGCATAAATACTTAAACAAGGCCTCGGCAATCTATTCTGAGGTTAACTACAAGGAAGCAACAGTTTTTTGAGAGCCTTTGTTACATAAACTCAAAAAGCCAACGCTTTTCAGTGAAACTATTATGCAAGTGATTCTGGTGGTTGGGTTGAGTATTTGAAGCATGAAAATGTTGAAGAAACAGCAAAGGCATCAAATAAAACAGCCGGCTGCCAACTTTCCGCTCATCGCTCATAACAGTTTACTTGACACATTGCAAAGACTGGCATCTCACACCTATACACTGTCACCAGAACTGTAAACACACAGGCAGACAAAGACACAGGCAGCAAATGACAACAGCTCCAAAACACTGCCACTGTTTCATTTGTAAAACCTATGCAAATACAGTACAATGATATAATAAAATTAATCTATTGTAAGCAAATGTGGTGTAAATTATCTACAAGAAGCATGTTGTGATGCAGTGCACATGCAAAATTTTGTCTCTTTTCTCTCTTTTTAAATTTTCAAGTAAAATTATTTGGGTTACTCCAGCCATTTAAAACAAGACATGCTATTTTGAATTTAGTTGTTCAATATTCAACAACTAAAACATATATACATTTTGGTTTGAGCAGAGGTAAATATTTTAAGTATGTTCTAACTGCATTTTTTTCTTATGCACATTCTGCACATTATGTTTGAAGAGTCTACTTCTAATTCTTCCACTCCAAACACGTTCTTATAGATTTTTCCCTGTAATAGTTTATGTGATAAGTGTTAGCTCTATGCTAAGTGCACTCATGTCTTACCGTCTGCAGAGGCGAATGTAAACAGTTCCCCATACCAATAGAAAAAAGAGGCACTAAAATGGACCATGAGGACTTTCTTTCTGTCATAACTGTGGCCCGCATTTTGAAAGGAGACCGGACTCTGGTGGCAGCGAGACCCATGTAGAACAGCAGATAACCTAGATTTCAACCAGATTCAAAGTTTGTTCTGGACAGGCTGACCTGAATGGAGAGAGTATGTCGTAGAACAAATGATCAGGACAGAGAGAGAGAATGAGTGAGCGAGGATTTACAAGAGAGGGAGAGAGACTAGACTTGGACAACAGAGAGAGATTTATGCCTATTAAAGGAAAAGAAGATGATTCCCAGCCTCCGATATAATCAGTCACTTGGACCCAAATGTTAATGTCTGAACAACACAGACTTACTGACATGTTACGATCTTACTTGTTCTTGCTTTGGCAATGAAATGCAGATTTCCACTTCAACTGGGAATATCTTCTTGACTTGAAACCTGCCCACACTTTTGCCATTGGCAGTCACTGGTGACCCAAACAAGTCAATGAGAGCCTAAACAAATGGAATTTTGTGAGTTTGTATTCTCACAAGAATCAGTATTGCTGGTCCAAACAAGTCATACTGGCTCCAGTGGGAGACAGTACACTTTGCGCTAGCCCCAAGCCCAAATAGTGTTGGAGATAATATAATCTGTTGTGGCCAAACAATTTACACAAAAACTGGGTAAAAAAGTCTATGACTATTGAAGAAAATGGTTATCTATGATTTCAACTTGGCTCTAGATGTCTTCTTTTTAGACACAGTAAGCTGATAGTAACAACAGTAAAGACATTATCATAGCCTTCAAATACAAATGTACAACAGCTCCATCTACCACCAGCGCTGCACCTGTGAATTATGGTTCAGGGTCGAACACAAAGCGTGTGACGTTTGTTAATTTGGAGAGAGAGGATTGTGCAGTGCCCTGTTGCCTTCACACACAGCTCTCTAATGTAATTTATTTGAATCGACACCCCATTCATATTCCCCTTGAATATGTGACTAATGCATGTGCTGGTTTCTTCCGCTCATCTCTGCCCTCTGAGGCTCACACAAGGTCAGTCTGACCTCCAACAGCATCACAGCGACTCACAAGAACAGGGGAGGCAATCACTGCTTCAATCAACCAGCGCTGTGGCACTATCATTGAAAAAGGAGAAAAGAAATCCCCAGTCATTCTAATTGCAATGATTTCCTTATAAAAACATTCTGTAATTTCCACCGTAGAAAGCACTGGCAAACACAACAGCTCAATGTAAAAAGCAAATCAAAAGGGCTCTTGACAATACAATATCTTGAATTTAGTGATATTACATTGCTTCATTAAACTAAATGTCTTAACACTCATTTATCCATGCAAATCACCTTCTAAGTAATTCTGCTCATTGCATTCCTGCATTTAGTTTCTTACAGATGTTGTCATGCTTTTGACATTTTTGAATTGACAAACACAATGGTAAATCAATGCTAAATGCATATTGATTTCCCGTCACATTTTTCAGCCACAAAGCCAAATAACACAATTCATTTTATTGCATGAATGTGATTGTTTTAGAACACCAACTCATAACATTTCTATCAAAGCACAACCTGCCACAGTGTACACCTGTTTTCTTCATATATCTTTTCTTCCACTCTTAACTGGGACCAGAGTTAAAGCTTTTGAAATTGATCTTACTCCACCTCCATGTTTTCTTTCAATAATGTGAGTATTTCCAGTCTAACACACTACGACATGTTTTATTATATAAGTCCCTGGATGACAGAAGCCTGTCTTTGGTCAAGGACAATATTTACTCTTCCTGTCTTCCTGTGTAAAAAAGCACTCTATGTTATCTACACATCAATCTTTTAATAACACAATGAAGCTCTAAGATTTTACACTACAACTAAACCAGCTAAAATTTGTCTAAATTATGCAAATTAAGAGCACTGACTGCCAACCAGGAAATGACAAATACATTTGTGGTTCAAAATAGTCTGTTTATCTATTTCCAGCAAAATGATCATTCTCAGACTTCACTGGAAGATGCATAAAATTACCTCCCTTGCACTAAACAACATCAATGATTCCCATCTCTTTGTACTAAAACTGTTTCATCTGCCACACCTGTCCACTCCAATAGACACTACTCCTTGGCTGAGATCTGTTGGAAGCATCATTGTATATTCTAGTCTATTCAAATTACACAAGACAAAGCTTAAGCATCAGTGGGTAATGGCAATGTAGCAGACTGCATTATGGACCATATAAGCAAAAAATGTATCTTATTGATTCTAAACAAAAATACCACTTTCTTTGTGCTCACAAATAAATGAGAAGCACTTATTTCCTACAAATGCAATTCCACCATACCCAAAAAAAAAAAAAGGCTATAACTGGAACAGTTTTACATAAAGTGCCCACAGGGAGACAAAGCAATGTTCTAATCTATAGCTATTGACTTGACCCATAGGCACTGCAAATAGCTCAAAAAGGAGGTAACAGCTACATATATTAAGCCAATCTTGACTCGACCTGTTCTGTACAGGTAAAAAAAAATATGAAAGGACATGTAACAATATGTCTATAGATGGCCTATTTTGTCACATATGCCAAATACAGGAGTGATTTTTGTTGATGATGCTTGTCCCAAATGTCATATAGCCCACCTAGCCTTGAAAACTGCCTCATTATGACTATGTAAATATATTTTCTGCTTAAACCAATATTTACCTGTCCAAAGAGTGAGCTCAGGATGGTACGTAATTGGCAGTCGGACACTAACGAGGCACCGCTAGATCTCCGGGAGCGACGGGATGACCTGCTGGACAGTGGCACCGGGGAACACGAGGACGGGGAGGAACTGCTGACCCCGTGCCCTCCTCCCCGGGCCCCATTCATCATCACAGTGTTTCTTTTACGGTCTGCGGGCTCAAAAAGGGGAGCCCTGTCGTCGTGGCAGTCGGACAGTGACAGCTCTCGGGGCACATGGCGTGGGGCGTGCGTGTGACAGCGGCGCGAGGGTTCGGGCTGTTGTTGTTCAGGTGATGCGGGATGATTTGGGTCATCCAGGGGTGCTCTGTGGTGCTTCCTCCGGTGATGATGGTGATGATGATGGTGGTGATGGTGACGGTGAGACCTGGAGCGCTCCTTTACGTCAGACTCGCCACCCATGGGTTCCTGCATGTCCAAAGCGTGGTTGTGGCGGGACCTAGTTTGAACGTGATTGTCCCGACTATCAGAAAGCGAGGGGTGACAAAGGGGTCTCCGGGCAGTAATGTCCCCCTCTGCGGGCCAGTGGGACTCCTGCTCGGTTGAACTGCTGCTGTGGAGCGCGGCGGGACGGTGGCTGTCGTGGTGCGGATGCTGAGGCAGACTTCTTCGGTTCTCCGACGGGATGTGTGTCGCTCTCCTCGTTGTGGATGTTTTGAGCAGTGATGTGGTGGAATCAGATTTAGGGAAAGATGAGCTCATTGCTGCGGTTTTCTCTACCTCTGTGGCGCGATCGTCGACATCACCCGCGCTTCCTCTCCCATTGCCGTTCCCTGTCCTCCCTGCGTTAAGTTCAGGCTACATCTCACCACCTGATCTCCGGAGCGCGCACACAAGGAGCACAGGGGGGCTCCTCGCACGTCGCCGCGGAGTGCGCGTCACCTTTTTTCATTGATGAGAATCCTGGCAGCCATACAGTGACGTGGATGTGAGCCATAGTAAGATCTAGCCCAGTCCAACTTTGTTCCAGAAACAACTGAGACCAAAAATATCCCTTCAGAATGCTTTAGCTATTTTTAGATTATTGTAAAATCAATGTTTTTGCCTAGGCTCTTTGTTAACAGATGGATATGCATAGCCCATTTAGTTTTTTAAATAAATATTTATCATCTTCCCCATAAAATTTCAAATGAAAATATTTATGTAAAATGTTGTATTCTGTGGTGCGCCAGCTATTGTTCTGGGGTTGTTTCTTCCACTGATTAGCCTAATCAATTTTCAAAATAGCCTAGTAAAACAACAACAACAACAACAACAACAACAACAGCAACAAAAAAAACAAACAAACAAAAAACACTTCTGTACTTATGTTTCCCTAGAGTTTTGTCGTGTCCTGAAAGTCTGTATGTCATACCATTGTGCTATTCTCTTTCACCCCAACCAATTCTGCCTCCATTACGTCAATGGCTGACAAACTAACGTAAAAAACCCACGAAGATGAATTACTTCAGTTAGAGGTCATGTGATTTATTGATGGAGAGCATGCGGAAGAGCAGACAGCAGACAATCTGACTAGACAGGGGATTAAACTCTGCATGTGTCCAAATATGTCCCTTGTGGATCAATAAAGTTATGTCAATAATCTGACATTTTCCGTGCACCTGTAGGATAAGTAAATAACGGTGTCTTATTTGTCTGTCTACAGACTATAAATGTTCTACAGGTTTGAACCTAAATAATGATGTTATAAAGCCAAGAGACTGGATCAACTGTTACAATATTTTGTGAACCTACGCCTCCAAGTGACAGGTCTAGATAACTGCATCATAAAAAAGAAAACTTAGTAAAGCAATTTTTCAGTGAGACTCCCAGAAATGATCAATATCCATATCTGGGCCCTTTCCTTTTATAACCTATTTTATCTTTTACACTGCAGTAGGTCTCCTGTCATTTGTTTTCTATAGCAAAGTCATTTGGCAATATAATTTGGTTCTATTGCAGATTTGGTGAATATGAATGAGTGAAAAGAGCTGTCAGTTTATCTCTTAAACCTTTTCACATGCATCATGACCAAACAATGTTCTTGCCTTTTCTAGAACTGGGTCAAGTGTAAAAAAGTATTTGGTGTGTAACTTAAACCATAACATAAACAACAATGTGAACAAACTGAGCAAATTAAATCATGACATGAAATCACATCTGACCATTAACTTGACTTTAGTTCACTTTTATGAAACTGCCACCAAGTCATAATTTGTTGCTCTTCTTTTGGCATGGATTATTCTAGTTTAAGACTTACATGAGAGCAAATAAAAAAATAAAGAAAAAAATAGGGGGAAAAAAATCACTATTATTTTCATGGTGTTATAAGAGTAAAAAGACTCACTCAGCTGATTAAATAAGTTGACCATTTATTAAATGTACAGAAATGCTGTTCAAAATTTGCACAAGAACATGTTAAATTACTTTCAATGTAAACCGAATGCTTGCTCACCATGTGTATGTAAAGCGATCGCTTCGGGAATGACCCTTTAAAACAGCATTCAAGATTTCCAACCCAATTATGGACAGCTCAATGTGAGTGCCTTAGTCGCCCAATGATGTAAACAGCTTGTGATTATAATACTTTTGTAAACATTAGTAAGTAAAGTGATCATTAGTTGAATTGCAATGGACCAGTAAAGCTATAATGACTATCCACTTGCAACAATTTGATCCTTTGTGCACAGATATTCATAAGGTGCTGCTGATTTAAGTATTGTGGCTGTGTAATTAATATGCAGAATTACAATGTTCAAACAGAAAACCTCACAGAACAACAGGGATAGTACTTCATAAACATTTTACAGAATCTACAAAGTCTTCTATCAAAATGACTTTCAAAGATGGCTCTGTGGCAATGGATAATGAAAAGCATTCACTTCACCTGAAAAATCAAGACAACACAATAGTTACAGCAACGAGACAATCATTTCCAAATGTACCATTCACATAAAACCTCCACCATATGTACAGAAAAACAAACCAGATATCAAACACACTCGAATCACATGAGTAACCTGGTATAGGCTTTCTGACGTTACAGCACAGGTCGACTTACTTACACAGTGTGACCTTGATATGTGCTTTTCTAACCATTCACCTAAGACTGTCTACCACACTAGCAGGAGTTAGCGACATTAGCAGTGTCTGTAAACATTCATGAATTCAAAGTGGACATTGGACCTAGTTTATCAAAAGCGTACAGATGACTATGCTCAATATGGGCTTGTCCTTAGACACATCACAATTGCAAATTAGATTAAAAACAAGTAGCTGGATTTTAGCCCTTAAAATGTAGTTTTTAAAGAATAAGTGCAAAACAAAAATCATGATATTAAATGTACAGTAGTATATTTATGAGCTAAACTACATTCTCAGCACAGCTGTCTACTCAAAAAGCAAACAAACTAAAGCATTACTACACCACCGCCTTTGTACAAAGTGCTATAACAGGCCACTGAAGATGTCCCCCTTTCCCATAGCTGCATCATCATCCTTACACAGTATTAACTTACCATACTATACCAACATAAAGCTTAAAGCCATAAAGCTTTTAGTAATTGTTATTGTTATTCTTTACCTGTGTCTCAGCATATTTTGACCAAGTAAGGCTACTATTTGGTCAGCAGCAGCAGTTCTTAACTCTGGTGGTAAAATGACTTGGTTACTGGTGGCAACATCCAATGTCAAATGTCAAAACTGTGAGATTCAATGGTTTGAAATGTACCTTGAGCTCTTTCAACACAGAATAATAGAAAGGGGATTACAGAGTAATGGCTATTAATACTAATGTGATTGTACTTGGTCCAATATAAAACGTGTATGATATTGGCTTTTTAGTGCTCAGGGTGGAGATAAACAAGGCCCAATGTTTTGTCAGCTGTAATGGGGAGTTATGTTGAATATGGGCCAAAATATATGTACACAGTGAATGCAAGAGCTGGTCTGGACACAAAAAGAGTTGCTCCCTAATCATACAAACACTTCCTCAAATGCCCTGTGTCTGGCCTGGACATGATTCACTTATTTCCCCTCTCTGTCCTCCAAACGTCCTGGGGTGAAAATGTAGTCCAGGGCTTGTCTCTCAGCAGCTGCCACATTTGGGTGCCACAGGTCCACCATAAAAACCACACGTGGGCCGTCTTCTGGATTCCCTTCATAAATAAATACATTTTTTTTTAAATAATTATGTTTGGAAATCATCGATACATATTGGAATGATTTTTTTCTCTTCTCACCCTCATGAAAAGCCCTGTGGAGAAAGGAGTCATCAAACAGGAGACAGCTGCCCTCCGACCAGCACTGAGGTTCTCCACCAACAACAAGCTCACACGATGGGGGAACTTTCAGACCTGAAAGTAGATCGAAAACACCTAAATGCAAAATGCACAATGCACATTATGAAGATCTTTATTCCCTTCATTACTTAACCTCTGAACTTCTGGTGCCTGTTGCCATTTAATATGGAAGTATGAATAAACCAATCAGCATAACCATCGATTTTAAGGCTTGTGTTGACATCAGTGTCTATGTGTATTTTTCTGTTACCACTGCACTGTGCCGTCCTTGGACCACAGCTGACTCATGGAGGATGCCCAATAATTGCAGTTTTGAAGCTCCTCAGTCCCAGTTGCACATTCTCCCTGCTACTGACAAACTGTTTTGTCATTACAACCTACCAAAAGACAACTTGTCTACTCCCCTTACTCAGATTTTCCATGATAATTCTGTTGCACATGGTTGGATTTTTAAAGTGTTACATTTGTTCATCTTTTGGTGCACCATGACTTTACTTACATACTACTACTTACTTACTACTGTTTGTATATACACAAATGCTACAAAGATGATCTGACTGCATTAACTGCAGTCACAAAGTGATGGGTCTTACCCAGGTGGCAGCGCAGTCGGACATTCGTTGGACCGTAATGCTCAGTGATGAGAGCCCCAGGCGTGAGTACAGAAAAACAGGCATTTCCAAACACATTGTTAGCAATGAAGGTGCGCAGCTGGCCCAGGACTCTCCATGCTTTAGGGCACCTTCTAACATTGAGGACCAGAGGCGTGCCTTGGTTCACCAGATAGTAGGTCCACCATTGACCTCGTGGAGTGTTGTTTGCTTTCCATCCCGGAGGGAGTGACGAGCCGCTACGAGCTGGCGGCTGGTGATAGATACTCTCAAACTCAGCCAAGAGAGCTGGGAAGCTCTGCTCCAGCAGCTCCACATCATGTCTCTGCACTTCTCTAGAGAAGAAAGGAGCTGAGGGCAGGTCAGGGAGAAAGAACACCTCTGGCCTCTGAATGGTTGGTCTGCTATTGAGATATCTCCCCTGGTCCCGCACCCCTTTGTGCACTCGGCCCATACCAGACCAGGTGTAGCGTTTGGCGTATTCCTGCAGACTGTGGTACAGCCTCTGGTTCAGGCTCTCCCCTGCGCTGGTGCAGCGGAAACACTCAGATGACTGACAGAAGGCAAAGCCATTCTGCTCCTCCAGCAGGGAGTGCTTCCCTTTACTCCTGAAGCCTCCCACCACTCCCCCAATGTGGCTGGACCCACTCAGGTAGCGGCCTCGCAGAGGACTGGAGCTATGCTCTCGGCCCACTCTGTAACAGTACCACATAAAGAGCAGCAGCACACAGATGCCTATGGCGAAAGCACAGATCTCACACTCCCTTATAGACTGCATCCCTCCAGCCACCATCTCCCTCACATTCTCCAGTGACCACTCCATCTCTCTGCTTTGTGGAAGTGCTGAATGTGACAGAATCACAAAGTGCTGATGAGGGATCAGTTAACACGTCTTTTCTTGGTTGTAAAGGAGCCAGGTCTTGAACCACGTGCAGGGTATTAGAGAGCTCCTATTTCCCCACCTCCAATAAACAGTCAGCTGATTTGATCTGGCACTTTGTGTCTTCACTGCAAACATTTCAGCACTCTGTGACCAGGGAAGACTTCTTGCCCGATGTCTGGCTGTGCAGCATTTGTGCTGTTGTTCCTTCAGATAAATGCAGACAGACACTGCACCTCGGGGTTATCTGAAACAGACAGGAAGATGCTGCTGTCACTGACAGTGCATTCATGCAGACTGTCAACTGAAGATGATTTGGACACATCAGTTTCACATTTGACAGTTTAGTGTGTGCACAAGCTTGTTCAGATTTTTACACACACCCCCTCTCCTTGCACTACTGAAATTATGAGTCATGAGACATAGCTGCATTTTACACATCTGTTCCCTCTTCTTATTGCTGCACACAGCTTTGGCTGAATTATGTAAACAGTGATACATCCCACAATAATAATTGGCATTCATAGGTTGCTCAGCAGAGCTGCATACGGATCCTCAGGGGATGGTAAAGGGGTGGGAGGGGTGAAATGTAGCTATTCAGTGATCATATGCTGCCCAAGAAAAACAGACATTATATGAGAATGATTATATAATACTAATGGATGTAGGGCGCAGGGAGTGCAATGCGTCAATGTGATGAGAACTCCATGGTTCTCTCTCTCCAAAAATGGTCGGGTAATCCTGCTCCAAGAGATCCTCCCCTACATCCTGTCTGACAGCGTCAAGACGCCCCCACACCCTCACTCCAACGCCGCTTTTAGGACCCACTGACTGAGGCCATCAGACCCAAATATTACAATATCACATCCATTCAGAACGGTACGCAATTTATTCACAACACTATCTATCTGGATCTTCACCATGATTAGAGCTTCTCAAAAGAGCCACAGATGCAGCGACTCGGAGAACTAGCCTTCTCATGATCTGCCTCTACAGCAGTGATCCCATACCCCATTAATTTAAAGGCATGGAGTTAAATCGTCAGTGTGTGTGTGGTGCATTAGTTAGTGGCTTTTTGTGTCCATACCTACTCAACATTCATGGCTGTGGCCAGGAGAGGCTCACAGGTGTTCCTCCAGACGAAGCTGCGCACCACTGCAGTGCACACGGCAGCAGGCGGATATCACCTCGCAACATTATACGGCGTTTCCAAAATCAAAAGCAGCTCAGCCGGTTTAGACAGTCATCGCATATTTGTTAAAGTGTTGGCACGTCGATATGCCGAGCGTTTCTCTCCGTGCCTTTGTGTGGCTGCAGAAAGGCTCCCGAAAACATAGGTGTAAATAGCCTACTGAAGCTTCACCAGAGGAAACCCCGCGTCAAGTTAATGAAACAAAACAGATGAACATCCACACACATTTCAAAATAAAGGTTGGATATTGGTCTTAATTTTATTAACATGTTTTTGTCAAGTAGAAAGAACTAAAAACGGACAGGTCTATTTTTGGGTATAGCCTACAGTGTTTTTAAGATTGATATGAATTTCAGATATATGCTAGCTGTAAGGGCAGCGGCTGATATAGGCTTATGGGAGATTGTGTGTGTTAGGCTACGTCCACGAATTTGCTGTGTTGATTTTATGGCTTAAAATCTTTCCAAACTGCCAGACTCTTCTACTAAATTTTCACTTTCACTTTGTAAAATTGTTATAATTGTTCACTTATGCTGACAGATTGGGTAAGGCATTGAATTTTGATGATTTATTTATTTATTTTCTTACGGACAGGCCCAGTAGTTAGAGTTTTAACCAAAACATGTCAATACATCTGCCATCACATATTAAAACAGCAAATTCCACCATGCGATATCTGTATATATTGTAGAATGTTGTACACAATAGGTCTTCATCCACATCTCATATGTCTGCCCTTGGGTTAGGCAGTACCACCAGTCCCTCCAGTCACCACCAATGATAACTCACACCCCACATTCAAACAAGGGCAACATGGTTGACATCTTGCCCAAGAACACAACAATAGTTAGTTAACAGTAGTTACTAATAATAGCAACACTGAAATGAGCCACTGCAAGCCATTGATCATAAAGTGCTTGATTCACAAGGGCTGTTGAAAAGTCCTTTTATTCGGCCACTTTCACAAGATCAAAACTTAAAAACTACTCAAAAGTTGATTGTGGTAAATTGTATAGCAATAACAACATTTATGCAGCCCATAGAAAATGGTTTGTACGCCTACATGGTCATTTTATGGTGAAAGTCTTTATCCGGCATTACAGTGTACACAGTAGGCAAACTTTGCAAACTCATGCGCCTTTCTTCCGTGTGGATGGATGATCGAGGCTCACCCAGGAATACATTTCCCACCATGCTTTGCAATGTAAAAGCATGTGCATCTGCAGCAGACGGCTGGAAGCTCACTGACCGGTGGATAGGGCCAATTAAAGGTTTACAGTTTACAGTTTTAAGACGTAGGCCATTACTAGCACAGCTAAACCTGGGTTGCTGGTGCCTTAACCTGGATACATAGTACACGCACAAGTTTTCAGGGGAGGGATTAATGACTGGCTGCAGATTTAGAGAAACTCATATGAGGCTATAAGGCTGTGGGAATTGATGACCAAAAATTCAGCATGTCAAAGTAGTGTCCCATCTTTTTTTCAACTACATCAGACATTCTCGAAAACCTTAAATCAGACAGTAATATTATATTCTAAATTTATTTGTCAGAGTCCTGGTTACCCATACCCTACTGAACATAGGACTGCCACACACAGTGTGGTACTATAAATGTTTTGATACTTAAGACCAACAATGCTGAATTTTCTGCCTTCACAAATGGAAAGTGTCAGTCCATTATGATTAATTTATTTATACAGTACTGGAGTTAGTCAAAGCCTTGAGTGAGGTCACTATTACAACGTGTACAATTACAGTTAAAGTTTTGTCATCTGACTTTCGTACCCTATTTGCTTTTCTTACACAGGTAGGGTTTTATGGATCATAGGCTCAAATTCATCCATTAAAAAAAACAAAACAAAATGAAAAAAACTGGTAAAACTGGAAAAGGACTAGGCTATTCATACTATAGGCATTATTTTATTCACTTGAAAAAAAAAAGGTTCTGTTTTTACGAGTAAAGAATTATTATTATTTTTTTATGAGTAGTTTAAAATTTTTTGAGAAAAGGTTTTGTTTTTATGAGTAACGTCTAATTTTTAGACCAACCATTAATGACATAGTAGAGTATGTCCCAGTCATCAGTTGGATGCATTGCGTGTGCTTGGCCTCAAGGGACTGGGCAGTAGTGAAGAGGCCTGAGGGGACTTGCTAGAGTTGGGTTTGACATGTACATATAGTGCACATATCTGACTCGCTCCAGTTACTCCCAAGCATGTGTATAAGAATGGACATGTTGCATTTTGAGCTTTTCTCCTAAAGAGTAGGCCACTGCGTTTGATTATGACATGCACAGGAAAGTCTTTATTTATAAATTAGCAGCTCAGGTCCAGCAGAGATTTTCTCATAAAAACTTTTTTCTCATTAAACCGAAACGAATGCAATGCGCAAAGCAAAAAGTAGTATATTCATGTTCAATCATTCTAAACCTGTTGTAAATTTAAGTATAAAACTTTTCTTGTGTGAAAACCTTAATTACAGAGACTATTATTTATGCACCACAGGCCTACTTGCTACTTTGCAGTTTAACTGTTATAGGACAAAACAGGCTATAGCTTTTTTGTCGCTTGGCTTAAATATTTTCATCATGAGTAATTATTTAAGCTACTCGAAGTGAACCGTGAAGTTTTGATTGGCATTGCAACTTTGTTTCATTTTCCACAGGCGCTTGATGGGCGGGGTCAAGCAGCTGGTTGGTTTATACCTGACAAAAGTTTTTAAGAAAAGTCATCACTCGTTTTAAGTGAGAAAGGGTACAACGTTGCGTCAAAGTCACGCAAAGTTCATGCGTGGAATAAGAAGAGTGTATCATGGCCCGTCCGAAACCAAAGACCCGAGTGTACGTGTACGCGCTGATGCTCCTGAGCGTCGTTGGCGTCGTTGTGTGGATCAGTGTGTTTGCTTCGAGGTCCAGGTGTCCACACGGAAGTTTTTCCAAAGCAGCAGTTGCCGCAGACTCAGAGATATGTTCTCAAATTGGAAGGTGAGGTTTCAATTAATGCTCAGTTTAGTGGTGAAAGAAGAGAATCAAATTACTTTTAGATTAGACTTTCTCTGACTAAATGAAACATGCTTGAAATGTAAGAAAATGCTCGTGCTTTTCCCTGGAGAGAGAGAAAAAACGTTTTAAAGTCATCTCTGTTCTGTAGCATATAGACGTGTGTTATACATTGATTCAACACAGTGCATTTACTATTTGTCAGATACACAAGGGACATGTCGATTGAAGTATCAATATTAAATTTGGCTGCTGTATTTCCTTAACGCTATAGGCTATTTGTGCTCAATATTTTACAATGAAAAGCAAAAGATTATTTTTCACTTACAATAATAGAAGCGAAAGCAAAATAGACAATAGAAGTGGTTAATTATGTTCATGTCTGTAACACGGAAAAGTAACTGCACTGAAAAACTTGTAATAGGACTATTGTTTGCTTATTGCCACGGCCAGTCTTAAGTTTTGCTGTGTACTAGAGACATGCTGCAGAAAGGCGGCTCGGCGGTAGATGGCGCCATTGCTGCGCTTCTCTGCACCTCCCTTGTCAACCCGCAGAGCATGGGCATCGGAGGAGGGGCTATATTCACAGTGATGGACAGTTCAGGTAAGTTTTGGGCTATTTTCCCCCGTAGTGAAAGTATATGATATGTTTTCTCCTCCTTTTATAGGTAATGTAAAAATCATCTCCTCCAGGGAGAGTGTTCCACAGAAGCTCAAACCGGACCTGCTAAAAATTTGCCCTAAGAAATTCCGATTCCTATCAGGTATAATGCCCTGTACCCAAGACCCTGTGAAACGTGAACCACTTGTTCTGTGTATTAATGTGAGGGTGGAAAGGGGGTGGGGTGAGGAAGGATGGAAATGTTAGAAGTCCATGAGCGCCATTAGAATTTACATATGACTTCTTTTCTCTTAGGTCCTGAATTTATTGGGGTTCCAGGAGAAATCCGGGGTTATGAACTGGCTCACAAACTGTACGGGAAGCTGCCGTGGGCCACACTGTTCCAGCCAGCAATCAAACTCGCCAGGGAAGGGCTGCAGCTAACCCCAGTGACAGAAAAATATATCCCAGCCATCAACAAGAATTTTTCACTGTAGTATGACAATTATCTCTTGTCTTGTTTATTGCAACTGTTTGGTGAAAAATCAAAGGGAACAACTATTCTGCACTTTTAAAGTGCTGCCAACTTGGAGAAATAACCATTATTTAACATTAAGCCCTTTATAGAATGGGATGAGCCTCAATAAATATGTTGCTGTGATTGCACAGTACAGATATGGATAGACTTGGATCAGGTTTTCCACATATATATGTTTAATTTCTTATCTCTTTTATGTTTTCTAGTAAACTCTTTTCTGATGCAAATGGGAATCCACGGAAAACTGGTGATATTGTGAAATTTGAGAAACTGGCTGATACTTTAGAGCTGATTGCTAACCATGGTCCAGAGGCCTTTTACTCTGGGAAGATAGCGCAGGATCTAATCAGCGACATACAGGAGGCAGGTACTGGCACCTTTCTATCTGATACATTTAGCATTTCAGTTATGCACTGATCTGGTGAACTGTTCGTTTATAACATTTGGCTGAGCAAAGGCCAAGAACAGATATAACAGTCATACTACAATAATGTCATTTTTACACTGTGCACATTTATAATTTCTTAAATGTAGAGCTTTACAGTTTCATTGTAAAGGCAAAAGGAACATCACCCTTTCAAAAGGGTGATGATCAAATCAAATCAAATAAAGTTTGATTTGATTTGATTCAATAATTTAGATTTTACTTCAGTAATTTACTAATGAATGATGGTGTAAGCACAGTGTTTTCAGTTGTTTTTGCTCAGAACTTTTTGTCTTCTTTGACTCAGGGGGAACACTGACGCTGCAGGATTTAGCATCATTCAGGGCTTCACAAAGTGATCCATTGGTTTTTCCTTTTCAAGAATTTGAAGTGTACATCCCACCACCACCTGCTGGGGGTGCTATCCTCGCCCTGGTCCTCAACATCCTGAAAGGTTTGCATCAACACTTTCTCAGAATATGTGAACATGGCTTCAGTTACATAGTGTTAGAGCCTCATTAAAACTTGATGCCTTCACTTGTATACATGAACTGTTTACTTCAATGCTCAACTCACCCAAGCGCACAACAAAGCTGCATATGGTGTCAGTCTGCCAATGTTTAAGCTTCATATTTAAAAGGATGGGTTACGTAACATTGTTTTATTTGTTTAAAGGAAGAATTATGTTTGTTTTACAGGTTATAACTGGGATGCCAAATCCTTTAAACTAGAAGAAAAGACGTTGGCCTATCACCGATATATTGAGGCTTTTAAGTTTGTCAATGGACTTAAAAAACACATGCAAGATCCTAACACTTCAGACAAAGTATGTTATACAGATTAACAGTCCCCCCCACTATTATCGGCACCCCTTGGGAGTATTCCATGAAGGACCATTCCGTTAGTACTTATTTTTGACAATCCAGGTTTAATCCAAGTTTTTTATCCAAGTTTTTTGATGATTTAAGACTTTTCATAGTTCGTTGTGTACTCCCACGCACTAAAAGATTTTAGGATTACGATGGTGCAGCAAACATCAAGTGAGCACAAAAGAGCCTAAAATAACTGCCTATAGCCTATAATGCAGTATTTTATTATTGATCTCAAGCATGCACTTTAATATCATACACTCAAACACTTAATTGCTCTTTGGAATGAACTGTATTCATTTAAAATGTTTTAACACAAATAATATAGGTTTATGTTTTGTGGTGTGATCCTAGGAATTGAGGCTTAAACATCAAGCTTGAATGATTGTTTGTTTGATTCATTTCTTCCATGGAAGAACTAGTTTTCATTTCCAGAATTGCAGGATAAGCCTGGACTTGTTCAGAGATGCTGCATAAATACCCCTTTATAATGTTGTTGTTGTTGTTGTGGTAGAACTTTGGCAGCGTTTCATAGAGATTTTAGGCCACTGACACCATGGTCCTGTCCTGTAGTACAAGATTATTTTCTGTTTTGAATCACTTTAAAATGATTTGGGATTTTAAAAAATGACTAATATTTGTGCCATGAACGATGCTTTGTGTAACTTTTCTGGTCCAATTCTTTTTTCCATGGAGATGTTATTGCTTTGTCTGGAATATTTCACAGTATGATATTAAATCTTTCTATAATCATAGAGACCAAACCAGACTGGACCAGAAGTTGCAGATCAGATCTGCAGAAAAGCAGCCACACTCTCAGTCAAAATGCCTGTTTTTCTAGGTATTTTTGAGCTATAAACCACCTGTAATTGAATAAATGTAAGGTAGAGCTGTTTAATTTCATACTGTGGAACATTTCAGGCAGAGCAGTGACACCTCCATAGAAACAAGCAGGTGACGGACCGATAACCTAAAAGTTACATCGTGTACCTTTTGCAATAGCTTGCATAATGGTCTTTTGATAAGAGTTTCTCACTTGCTTACAACAGATTGCCAGAACATTTATTCAGGACAGTTTTGCGGATCACATCAGGACTTTGATCAGTGACAGGACTTTTGAAGACCAATACTACAACTTGACCTCCTATCTGGACTCTATGGGGACTACACACATGTCCGTCCTGGCCGAGGATGGGTCTGCGGTCTCTGTCACCAGCACCATCAACCACATGTCAGTACCTTCAATAATTTGTATTAATTTAAAATATATAATTGCTATAATTTATTTTTGTTTTAGAAATGTATTATTATTTTAGTAGTAACATAAAGTATCAGTTTTATGTTGTGGGATATTAATTTCAAAATTCACAAAATGCCTTAACAGTTATTTAACATTGAACTGATAAAATTGGTACTTGTTCTGACCGAGAACCTCAACCCTTTTCCCTCTTGTTCACATCAATAGTACATTCCTACACCACCCATTAATAAATGTATAGCTGAAGAGACAAACAATTTACTTCTTTAAACAGTGGTCACAGTGTTGTTACAGTCACAGAAATCCATAAAGATGGTCAGAGTCATATATAGGGCACAACATAATCATACAGTAAACCTTAACAAGTCCAACAGATGCTATTTGCATCTCAGGGAACATTTGATTCTTAAAGTGTTTGACCTGTATAGGAATTCTTTGTTGCAAAGGGTGTGCCATATCACTTACAGGCAGCCATTTCAAAATATATTTTTGCTGATATCATTCAAGAATGAGAATACAATTCATTTCTCCAAGTCTTCACTCTAAATTACATGAATGACTGGTAGACCAGGCCTGTTAAAAAGACCCAAGCTTATCATTACAATCTGCAAACAATCTGATTGAACATTATGTGTGGTCCATGTGGATATACCCAGTAATTACAGAGATCTTATACAAAAACATGTTAAAATTATGACACATATGATGAGTCATAAGGTGCACTATGTAACCTTTTGGCTGGTAGGCGCGCCACATGGTTGTTTCCATGAAAATGTTACTACTTTGTCTGGTTAGTTTATTGCCATACTGTAGAACAATTTCCATGGTGACAAGCAGGGGACACCACCAGGCCAAGTAACAAGTCAGATCTGTGGAGAGACAAGACAATAAAAAATGTTTAGCACAAAATGTTGATAAAATATTTCTGAAATGTTCAATTTTTAAATGCTCTCTTCCAGATTTGGCTCACAGATCCTCTCTACAAAAACTGGAATCATTCTCAATAATCAGATTGCAGATTTCTGTGGAACAACTGAAGAAATCCATGCAGGTAAGGCACTTTATCATAAACATTGTTAGAACTGTGAATAGTCAATTTGCTTCTATAAGACTACTTGGCGTAGTCTAGCGTTTCTTTTGTGGTTTGTGCTATTCAAAATCTTGCCTCTAATTGCAATTTTAGACATTTTCTTCTGTGCTCTATGTTTATTTTAATCATGCGTTGTCAGTCATGGCTTTGTTGCATTGTCAGGAGAGCACCCCCCCTCCTCTGCCTCACCCGCTGTGCTCAAGTCCCAATCAAGGACACTGGTAATTGGTGCGTCCGGAGGGAGCATGATCGTGACGGGTATAGCCTCGGTGCGTATCCTTAGTGCCCCCCAGTGTCTTGTAAAAAAAGCTGTCTGCACAAATGTCCGATATCATATCCATAAGACCATTGTGTAAACACTACTGTAATCCCTTTTCATTTAGACTCTCATGAATCGACTCTGGTTTGGAAAGAGCCTCAAGGATGCAGTAGCATCTCCAGTGGTTTTTGTCAACTCTGCTAATCAACCCATATTTGAGGGAGAATTTGATCAGGTAATAATTTTTTATCCTTTTTTATAAAATATTGTGTAGGTGAGATATACTTTATTTAGAATGTATAAGAAGACATATCTGACGCAAGCAATACTAATAACCACAACATTGTAGTAGTCACCTTGACCCTGTTCGGCAAAGTTTGCTTTTTAATCCATTGTGTTTTCTTTGGGACACTTTCAAGCACACATGATGTATCATTATCTTTTTCTTTTTAGTCTATTCTGCAGCTGAAAAAGAGTCAAAATCCTCCATTAATGTTGTATTTTTTTGTTCCCAGAAAATAATTAAAGGCTTAATTGCCTTTGGACACAAATATGATCCACAATATGTAAGGTTATTTAATGTGGTAAATGCTGTGGAGAAGGATGGTGACTGTATCTGTGCTGTGTCTGATGCCAGGAAAATGGGAAAAGCAGCTGGATACTAACTTTAATACCAAACTTGATTATTGTGAAAGACTCAAAGTTGTAACGAACACTTTGTGAAGTTATTAAAGTGAACTGCAAAAATGGTTTGAACAAGAATTTACACATCCGCTGTCCAACTGATGTGTGGCCTTTCATTTCTCACCTCAGACAACCATGGCTAATTCTTTTCAGATAATGACAGCCATCAGTACAGACTTGTTTAATGGTATGTGTCATATGATAATTGTTTGCCATTTTAATTATTTTGAAGCAGCATTTCCCATGAAACACAGATTAATCAATCCCAATGGAACTGTTAATTAATCTGCACCTTCTGTATAATTGATGAATATAGTGTAAATTGTTATAATGCACTTGTTGCTTTGATATGAAAATCTCTGGTGAGTCAGTCCTTGAAAGAAAACTTGAAATCTTCAAATTTGTTTTATGCAGAGATGGAAAATACTTAATACTCATAAGTACCTACAAATACATATATTACTGTATTTAAGTCAATTCTTGGGGTAATATAGTGTTAAGTAATATTAGGACTATAATATAGTATTATCATAATATTAAACCTAACCTAATCTAACATGCACTATACTGTACTCAACTGTGATGAGTCATTGTGATCTGGAGCATGCAGATGAAGCAAAAATAATCACATCAAGGAATGACTCAAACAGGAAGTATGAGTTTTTCTACAAACACATTTTCTGACTGCCATAGGTATCCAACTAGTGGATCATTTTTTTATTTGGCAAAGAAGATTAAGCCAAAATTATGTTGATCTACACTTTATTGTGTAGCCCAAACAATGCCAAATTACACTATGGGTATAATGCAAGTGCAGCTGTAGTGTAGCTCAAGCCTTTTTTTTTTTTGGTGGCCACATTAAAACTGATCACTTTCATATAGATATATAAAAGCATACAGTCAATCCCAGGTGACTTATACTAGTTTTACTGCCCTGCCCTATGATATTTGCACTCCAGGGGCATTAAATTGACACTTTGATATTTTAGGACTGTCTCATAACCAAATTTGAGGTTTGAGGGTAGCATCCATTGTAAACCTCATTCAAAATGGATCGTACTAGCTCACTTGGACTGCTGGTGGCCAATTTGCCAAGACACAAAATATGTTTTACATATTATGAAATTCATTTTAAATATCTTTGTATGCTTTCATATTTTATAAATTTTAGACATTGTAGCCAATTGTAAATACCATGTATATGTTCAGAATTTAATTTGTAAGGTTTTTTAATGCTGGAAGTCAAGTTGACCACTCCAAAACCACGTTGTGAAAGTTTGACCTTTGTGTTTATGCTTCAGCAGTTAGGTGTACAAACTGTGGCATTTCCCTAGAATAAAGCCTGTTCAAATATGAGTTCATAAAATATTCCCTCTTCACTTCAATACAACAGTTTATTGGCAGTTTGACGGTTAAAGACATTAACACACAGTACAGGAAGGAGAAAACATGGAACAGATTGAACCAGGGATGAAGGCTGACATGTTAACAATAGGAACATCTCACAGTTTCTGAAGCAGGAATGCCAGATTCAAAATGCCCTATATACTAAACATGTGTATGCATAATCACATTAGCCACATTCCCCATGAATTGGTAGCTAATTATTACATTACAATCACAGAGAAGGATCAAAGACAACAGTAAAATACAAATCATTACATGTGGACATTTAACACTTACAAACATATAGTAGAGACATTTCAACATGTACTATATAATATATCTGCTAAAGAGGGTCAGTGTCTAACATTCAAACATTTGGTCAGTTACTATCAAGAGGTATGTCCATTTAAGCTTATGTTATTGATTTGACAGAAAATATATTGAGTAAATATGGAAAATAATATATAAAAAAATAACAGTGCCTTAAAGTGCATTGCAGTGTATCGGTCAGTCTTAACTTATTTATTGTTTTATTAAGTGCTACAGAAATGGAACCAAGAAATTAACAGTCATGGCTGTGTCAGAAGTAACCCTGACCACCAAATTACAGCATTAATGATGTCAATGAAGAAATCGGCAGTAGGAAGAGCACGAGTGAGACTCAGAGGTGGAAATGTACATAATTTTACCCAAATATTATAATTATTATTGAAGTAGAAGTAAAAATATGTATTATATTAAATTTAATGTGAAATAGTTTTCATTTGGCAAAATTTACTACTTTCACTGCTGAGCCCACGATAGGCAGACAGACCCTGTGTATGATAAAACATACCCATTAAGAGATTTTCTTAGACTAGGAACAATTTGATCAAGAATATTGTAAACTAGTAGCCTACTTTAATCCTGATAACATTTTGTTTTTACTCAGAATGATACAAATACAATTTCTTGTAAAAATCAAATACTTTAGTAAAATTATAATTTCCACTTTTAAGACCCAATTAGTTTTAGTGATAAAAAAGTATTGAAGTATAGTTTGATAACTACAAGACTGAATAATTACAGATGTATATCAGCATTTAGGCATTTAAATACAAAACTGACCAGTGACATTACCCTTTGTTGTATCCTACTTGTTGTCTTCGAAGATTGCTTTGTTCACCTAAAGTGCACAAAATCTGAACAACAGCCATGTTTTGTGTCCTCATTTACATCAACACAAGGGCCACGCAGGTATTCACAAGTGGACATTTTGGGTGGGGGGGGCACGCCAAAAAGTCTTGACCTAGCAGTTTTGCCCACATCACGTGACTAGTCGGCCGTAGGGTCTGTTGAACTTGTGTCATAGCTTTTGTTGGGAGATTAACATAGAACACACAATGTGGAGCTAGACCCTAGCTGCCAACATTGGTCCCAGTCCTGGTATAGACTCCCAAAAAACCTGGTTCACTTCAGCTTTACCACCGCTGCCGGGATGCTACTCCTCTTGACCTTGGCGACCATTTGATCGAAAACATCTCTACTTTTCATCATCATTGATCGAGAGTCTTTGAAGATAAGTAAGCAAGCGGTGGAGAGAGAGAGAGAGCACGCCAGGTTATTTTACTCATCCTGCCCCCATCCAATGAAACCCAACTGTCTTTCCAAGAGCACCATCCACCAACACAGTGAGTCCTCCTATCATGTTATATGTGTCATAGATGTAGAGCTTGGGTCAGCCATTTTGGATTTTAACAAGGTATATGAGCACTGGTTGTTTGAGCGTGCTCTGAAGGTGACTTGTTTTTGAGTGGGCAAAGACAGATATAGCTAGAGTGCCACTGGATAATGCTGACATATGATATCTGAAAAATCACCTTTCACAATAGTGTAGGGTGAATTTTTTTGATAGCCGTTTTTCACCTAACCCCCATGACTCAAGCTCATCCTTATTCTCCATATCTTCATCCTGTTCAGCTTCCTCCTCCTCCTCTTCTTCATAATGACTAGGTTCCTCTATAGATGTCTCCAAGTGATAGCAGTAAGGTTGGCCCTCTGTGTATTCATAAATAGTGGGCAGGCTACTTTTGAGACTGCATCGCCGCCGTAGTGCCACCAGCAGAGGTTGTGGCATGGTAAAAATGTCCACATTGTTGCCCAGATCGATCCAAGCCAAACTGGAGAACTTCTTGGGATCTTTCAGCATTTCAGTGAGGTCTTTGAGTATGGCTATGGTTAAGCGGTTGCCATTCAAAGCTAGGGTGCTTAATTTGGGCATCAGTGCGAGAAGTGGAAGCAGAAACCTTAAGTTATCATCATGGAGTTCAGTGAAGCTAATGTCCACAGCTACAACACTGTCTCTGTTGTTTTGGAGGTAGAAGGCAACCTGGCGGACATCCCGAGTGGACAGGGGGATCCCAGACAGGTCAACCGTGTCGCTGGACAGTTTCTTCTGTAGGGTCGTCTTCAAGCTGTAACACACAAGAAAGAGAGATGCATTTCGGATCTATTGCATTGTCTGCCATTATCTAGGTGAAAACAATTTAAGCTCTTGGGTTGTGTTAACAATTTGCCTTTTTATTAAATAAAAAAAAATAGATCGCCATCTTTATCATTTTCATTGCGCCCCATCTTAAAACATGCATATTGAAAGTAGCTATTGAATGTCTTAACCTTAATTTTTCCAGAAAATTATAAGGCATATATATTTAGTATTAAGTTGCCTCTCTTGCCCACTCAACATTTTTCTTTCCATAGAAGAAACTTTTATGGATAAATTAACATTGTATTATCCCATTCTTATTTATTGAATTGATTCAGTATAAGTCAATAATCTTTCAGTGAGACTTGGTTAAGTGTTTTGTATGCATGATGTGACTATGAAAGCGGGGGTGACGGGGCTAACTTGGAGCGGAAGGCTGACCAAGTAGAAACTCAGGCAAGGGATTTGCCAGTGTAAACAGAGGAGCCAAAACATCCGAATGAGGCAGCAGCTTGAGCTTAGAGCTGGGAGGGACATGAGACAAGATCTGAAATGGCTCAAACTATGCATGACTTGTTTTCAGTATTGATTTTCATTTCAGTTAATGCATTACAGCCTTTTATTGAATGGTACTGGTGAAATGAAATAGTCCCATGGTCTGTCATGAAAGATTCTGCATTAGAAAATGCAGGGAAATAGTGACGATTTGTGCATAGCTTTAAAATTTGAGACTTTGTGGGGATATTACTTTGAACAATGATTGTGCTAATTTTTAGGCTATTGTTTTTGTATTTAGAGATCACCCAATTATCCACGTTGGTTGAAATTCTGCTGAAAATAACTCAGCACAGCTTAATCTTAATAGTCACACTCTGCAATGCATTTCTCAACACATTTTGCATGGTATATATATCTTGCTTGGTTAGGAATTTAGGGGTTGTAAGACCAGTATGTAGTCTATCGATGTTAGTAGAAAATCTACGAGGGTAGATCCCCAAGAAGGAATCCCAAATTGGAGATTTATTTATGTAGAGAGAAAAATAAGAGAAAGCTAGCTTGTGTGATTGCAGGGATGCTGACAACAGGGATAGATGGTTGAGGCAGGTCTCTAAAGACCAGAGTTAAATGTATTTAAAAACATTTTATAATACAATAAAAATGACCAAAATAATTTTTGAAAAAGTACAAAGGTTTAAAGGTGCATCGTGTAACTTTGTGATAGAGGGTCAGTCAAATTCTTTTCTTCATGGATATGTTATTGTTTTGTCTGACATTTTAAACAGTATGGTATTAACCCTTTCTATCTTCATGGAGAATCAGGCCAAGTTACAGGTCATATGTGTGGAGAGGCCACCCCACTCACAGTCAGAATGTCTGTTTTTCTAAGTTTCTAGGTTTTTTGAGCTATAAAAAACACCTGTAATTTAATAAATTTAAGGCAAAGCTGCTTAATGTCATACTGTGGAACATTCCAGGCAGAGCAATGACATATCCATAGAATCAAGCAGCTGGAAATACGCAGCCACTATAAGTTCAATATAAATTCAAATCAGCATGAACTGCAGATATAACACATGGCCACTTTATTCTCCACAACAGTCTACAGTCTTTATCCATTATTTACAGTTATACTGTGGCCTTTTGTATCCTGTCACTCTAGCACAACTAAAGTGTCTCGTCATAGTGTTGCTTCAGTGTCAGGGTAAATTATAATATCCTCGGGCACATGATGACTTACGGTGACATCTGCAGCATACCTGTCAGTGGTGCAGCCTTTAATGTGTTTTTAGGGTCGTGCTGGAAATGGAGAGAGCTTTTCTGATTTAGCCCCGAGCTGTATTTTACAGCCACTATTTAAAATAAAGTGAAGACACGATGCATTGGACTGTTTGGTTCAACAAGAAGCTTTTGCTCATCAACAGGTGCATATCCAGACTATAGATTAAAAGTTAATTGTGTAACTTTTTTGATGGAGTGCTCCAGGGTCTGTAAAATGCTTTTCTACATGGATATGTTATTGCTTTGTTTGGTATGTTAAACCTTTCTATCTTCATGGAGACCAAACCAGAACAAGTTACAGAGATCTGTGGAAAGGCAACCCCAATCACAGTCAGATTGCTTGTTTTTTTGTTTTTTGTTTTTTATTTTCAGGTATTTTTGAGTTATAAAATCACCTAAAATTTAATAAATATAAGGTAGAGCTATTTAATGTCATAGTGGAACAGCAATGACATCTCCAAGGAGAAAAGAATTTGATGGACCCTCTACCAGAAAAGTTACATACTGCACCTATAAAATGTGGAAAAATAAATTATTAAGTCAAATATTTTTAAGTAGACCTGAACGCTGTAGAATGTATCCAGTATACTACACATCACCTACTTAAATTTTTATTTATATATGAATTAATCTTCTAATTGGTTGTGGGAAGATGAAGTCTGAAATTTAACACTTGTGGAAAAACTTAAATAAATAATTACTTTGTTACAATTGTTCATTATTTATTTTACTTTTTTGTATTCACTGATTTAATATTCAATTTCAGATTCTTGACAGTTATTCAAGTATGGTATTATGACTTTATTTACCACCCTATACCAATTTATTCAATTGCGTCAGTGGTCTATAATGCATGTGTTTTGCTTTTCCAAAACATGACTAATGTCCATGAAATTTTAATGTACTAATGTATGCTAAAGTGCGATTACATTAGCTGCCTGCATCTTCATCCAAATCTCTGCTCTTATTGACCTCAGAGCCTTGTGTAAGACTAATCATCACTGGTCCAGTAATGGCTCCAACCTGGCAACCCTCCTCATGAGGTGAAAATGGATTTTGATCACACAACTCGCTGCTCTTCAGCTTAGCTCAGTCGGCTGAATCCAGGCATGAAAAAGGCATTCAAAGAGGAAGCAAACTCTATTTCTCTAACATTAATCTGATAGTCTCAGAAGGACAGCCAAATGTATCAAGACAAAAGTGGTTTAAAGAAGATCTAATGGATGAAAGGACAGCGCAGAGGGCAAAAAAAAAATCATTTTCAAATGGGAGAATATTTTAGTTTCTGAAAGAAGAGGCATCTGGACCTTATAAGTGAACAAAAAAATTTACAGTTGGAGGGTCCACCACTTTGTCTCCTATTATTACTTTTTGACTATAATGTTCCACAGTAGTAGAGAAAAATTAAAAAAATTAAATAAAATAAATAAATAAATAAATAAATACCAAAAAACTTGCTTGCTCACTACTATTTAGATAGAAAAATGTAATGCCATACTGTGGAACATTCCAAAGCAAATGTGGCAAATTATTTTATGCATATCAAAATGTAGCTAACTTTATTTGAACACATTCTCTGGAAGTTTAAGATTTATATATCAGTATCAGTCAAGGTTGTTGTAATCAGAAATATTGCACCTATAGCTCTAATGCCACATTTGCATTCACATAATCTATCACACAGCCATTAATAATATTACATAATTACATAATAAAGTAATCTATTAAAATCATGTTTAAATGCTAAAGGCACTTTTTTGCATTAAGATGGACTGCTGAGTAAATTTTAATGCAAAATGTATTAAAATTGACAGGTAACTTTTCACTGATTGCAAGTGTATGTGTAATTGGATTCTGAAAAATGTGGTCATTGATTTGCGTTGATGTGACAGAGGTTTTCATCCTTACATAGTGTCTTTTTTGATTCAAAGTACATTTTATTTCAAGATTATTATCCAGATGAGTCTAAATATATGCTGTGTGTGTTGAGTATTTGAAATTGCAATATGGCTCAACTACATTAAACGGCACCTCCTCTATATAGTGGCAGCTCATATCCCTCTGTTAATTTTGCCTGAGCTGTCCTCACCTCCCCCCGAGGCAATTACTCCACCGCTCACACCATTATTTTCTGCACAGTCATTTACACTCTAGCCCTGCTCTTAACTCTTTATTATGAGTTTGTTCTTCAACCACAACCACAGAAGAGCCATAGACATCCACAGAACCTTTTTCCTCATTGAATAATTTGCACTGACTTTGATGGACATTATAGCGGAGCATTATGAACATAGAAAAAGCTTTTATATTGTTTATCTGTACTTTTCTTAATAAAGTTGGAACAGCATTGTTTACTTTTGATATCAATTAAATAAACTGAAGTTTTATCAAATCGTGTCAGTAAGGTTTGCCTATAATATTTAATAAGCATGAGCTATCTAATGTTTATGTTTCCTTTTTTCTTTTGGTTCTGAAGCTGATTCAAACCAGAATGAGCCTCACATTTTGCGTTGCCATATTCTACAACTTAAACCAGTTGCAAATAAACATAAAATGGCTCTCTAAGATGTGAATACTGCTAGAACAACCTTTAGTAGTTGCAGCTCAATGATTGAATTCTGCAAGTTCTGAATTTTCAAATGAGGTCAGCCTTTTCCATGTATACTGAGAGCAGAACACTGTGTCCTCATATAGAGAAGGCACTAGCAACCTAGGAAAAGTTGTGTCTTTAAATTTATAGTCAATAACAGTGCATTGAAGAGTACGACTAGCCTATGGCCATGGGCTTATTATGACTTCAACTACCACTAACACTATATAATAGAAAACTGGGTGATGTTTCATTTTGTGAAAGGTAATTGATATGAAGTGAGAAGCGTGACGGCTAAAAAGATATGACCTTTTCACACAAAAGACCCCCAGCGAGCGCATAGGCAGCAAATCAGCTCCAACTTTTCAGGCAAGATGTAGCATTGTATTTTCTTGTCTTTTTCATTCAAAATCCTAAACAATGACTAGTCGGATAGATTGACAGAATTAGAGGAATTTCAGTATTTAACTCTCTTAGATCAGTTAATTGCATGGCTAACTTTCAATAATTTAATTGTTTTATAATTGTTTTGTTGCCATAGACGCCCTTGCTGACAGCGCTCACTGCATCCACGATATTAATAATCTTCTAAAGACTTTGATTTGAATGATTCATGTGACCCCTGCTGTCTCTGTCTCTCACCACCTTCAAGAAGCTACAGACATGACAAGAGGAAAGTGTTCTTGTGGCATTAGAATAAATTAAATAATAGAACAACCATTCATACAACTAGCACTTCTACCACAATTATAACATTTAAAACAGAGGCTGTATGAAAACTGAAATGAAATGCTATTCACATGTTGCTTAGTACCAACTATAGGCTGTGTATATAAATGAACATAGTTAAGGCACTAGCCTCTGAGTTCAAAATAGGAAGCTTGCATGCACAATCTGTTGGCTCCCACTGACCCTGGCTCTCATTGACATACACTGGAACATTGTCGATCTTTTCTCTATAACTGCTGCTGTGATCCTTGTCATTTTGGTCTTAAAATGTTTGTATTAACCCACTCTACATGATCCCTGTGTTTTTAGTTCACTAGAGCCCTATATGGAGCCTGGCTCCAAATTCGCTCCTGTAACTGCTAACATCATGAGCTTCATTTGAGTGGAGCCAAATGCTATGGGTGATGTCACACTCTCTTAGTCCACTTCTTTATACGGTCTTTGGTACTAGCATGCACATATACTTATTGCTTCCACCACTAATCTCTACAGTCTATACAAATCAATAGATCACCTTAATGCAATACGGCTGAAAATTCCAGGCAAAGCAGTAAAGTCTTCATGGAGGCAAGCAGGTGACCAGAAAATGTACATAGTCCACCTTTAAGCACTGGATAGCAGTAATACTATTTCCAAGTATAGAAGTATAAACTAATGTCTGTCAGTGTAACTCCATGACAGCTCCCCTTTTATGTGTCTTCCCTTCCCTCTGATTTTCTGCACTGATACCTTTAGCTGACTCATAATGAACCTGTCCCATCTCACTGTGTCTTTTTGTGTCTCCTTGACTAAGAGATTATTTTCATTTTGTAAAATTGAATGCATTATTCTCAGCATCTAGCCATCTGTGGAAGAAGCAATTGCGTAAAAACAGAGAGACGATAGCCTGCCTCTTTTCATAAGGAGGATTAGTACTTGCACACAGAGCTAATACAGTATTCACTCTTTCAATCTCTGGGAAATCTTTCGACACAAAGGATTAAGGAGGGGACGCAATTGTAATTTAGTATGATCCTTCTAAGATTTGGTTAATAAACTGAACAATTAAATTCTAAAAAGTTAGGACAGCATAGCTTATAAAATAATAACAACATTTTGTGGAATTAAATAATAATCACTTTGTCATTACAGCATCTAGTAACACAGTGTTTTTTGGCAAGTACTGAATAGCCTTCCTGATGCAATTGGATACATATATACTATGTCTAAAGTGTGGGTTGAGTGTCTTAACAATGGCCACAACATGTAGAAGCTTGGAAAGAGGGTGTCAAATCTCCAGTTGGTGGCTGAAAGTTGTGCCACTGCCACCCCAGCATCTAACTATTAAGTTGCAGTGTTTAACCATATTGTAGCGCTCTGCTACGCCAGACTATAGAGGGACAGAGGAGCTCATTCTCCAACTGGCTCTTACAGCTCCCTCAAACAGTGAGAGATACAGGACTATATTCATACCATACTGCATACAACTGTACAACAACTCACTCTTATGTAACAGATAACCCTATGTCCTGTCCTGTCATCATCATATCGTCTTCGCATTGTTTTTTTCCTTACCACCTCTTGTATATAGCTGATAAATATTTTTATCACTTTATTTCTATATATTATTTTATATTTATATATACATTTATATAATTACACCTTATTTGACACCAGTCTGTTGCTATTTTTGCTACTTATTTCTCTTTTGTTATTAAATATATTATGATGTGTGAGCTACTGTGTAAGTAATTTCCCTTGTGGATCAATAAAGTTTGTCTAAAAAAATTGTATAAAAATAAAATTAAAAAGAGAAAAAGCAGAAAAGTAAAAAAAAAAAAGGCAAAAAAAATAAAAAATAAATCTTAACTGGTAAAGGCATCCAAGCATCCAGCTTTTAAGAGATTTGATTGGCTGCTGTGGTCAGGTCAGCTTGTGGCCAGCTCTGTCCTGGTTCAGTGTCAACTACAAAGATGAAGACCTCTCTCTTTCTCCCCTCATCTCCACGTCCAGTCTGGAGCCAGCCCAGAGCCAGCCCAGAGCCCCAGATTTATGATTATTACATTAGTGACTGGAGGTCTGGACACAAGGGCTTACCACGCCTGGGATTTCCGTCGGGACATGCTCTGTCGCAGCCACTTGGAGTGAGGGGTCAGGTGGTAGATCAGCTGTCGGCAGATCTTATCCGACGACTTTATTGTGTCTGCGTCCTGGAGAAAGAGATTAGAAAAAATCTCAAAAGGGAAAGTAGCAATCCGATTTAACAAAACATGATATGGTATAAAAGTAGGAGAAAAAAATTAAAACCGTGAATCTAATGTTAAAATTGAGATGATAAACAGTTGATCATGGATATTTAGTCAATTTGCAAATAATGAAAGCATAAAAATATATCTCATATCTTGAAATACCAAGCTTGTTAGGCAATAATTCTTTTTTATCTAAGTAAAAGGGAGACAAATGTGTAACAATAGTGTATCTGTGCAACTGTATACCATCTCAAAGGAACTTTCAGTCAGGTATTGGTGAAAATCCCTTCTGTATAATCTTAAAAATATATCTGCTGATCCACTGTACAACTCAAATTATTTTATCAAAATATACATCAAAGTTCACACCTACATAATCTTACTTAAGCACAGGTGAGAATCAAGCTACAAATAGTGAAACAGTCAGAAACAATTGGGAAACAGTTTGAAATCTGTTGTGGATTTTTTAGTCCTGTAGTTATTACTTCCTATGCTTTGCACACTACTCCTGAACAAAACACAATTTCAATGTCTTACTGGAGCAAGAAAATCTAATCACATGCAGTGCTCATTGGTGAGGAAAACACAGGAAGTACACAGGGGGGATTCAGCCTTTGCCGGTAAACAATGGCCATATCTGTTCATTAGCTGCTTGTTATGTGGTGGCTCTGGTAGGCAGTGACTTTCATATGTAATGAGCACAAAACAAACACACTTTCTATTTTCTACTCCACTACCTTGGATTTTCTTGTTCCTGATGGCTGTCAGGTATAACAAAGATAGATAGGCATGGGTTAGTTAAAAATATTGTCCTGCGTTATTCATCAAGTTATTAGTAAAATAATTTCTTCATTATGGCTACTGTTAGTGCAGTGGGTTATCTGGAAGTGATGAAATTGTTTTAAAATTATACATGCTAAAAGTAAGAAACACTGATAAATGTGATGAGAGCTATGGTCTTAATATTATGCTTGATGTACTTGCTGTGTCAGAATGAGTGTTTTTAAATTCTTATGATGATGTCCCACTCCCAGATGGTGAGTCAGTCTTCTCTATTCGTTATCTAAATATAATTAAAAGGCAAATTCACAAATGCAAATCTGATTTATTTTAGAGACTAGACCCGAGTGAACAAAAACTGGGATATAGCAAAAGCAATTTTACCTGCCCATCAAGTTAAGAATTTTGATTAATTTATGATCACAAGTGATTACACTGTACCAGATAAACTCAGTATTGCGTATCATATTGTACATCTATTTAACATCATTTTAAGATGGCTTGAATGTATCTGACCTTTTTGGGGCATTGCATTTCTCTTGCCAGACTTAGCAGCAGTTCATGGGAGATGGGATCCACAAGATTGAGAAAAGCAGCATTTTTATACAAGATGTCATTCAAAGATGTTCCTTCTAGCCCTAGATCCTGCAACACACGAAACAGCATAATCAAAAAGAAGAAGTTATTAATAGCACGTACACAGAAACCTGTAGTGATTTTTACTTTTGGGGGGGGGGGTGCATTACTGCTGAGGAGGAAGATGTCCCAGCAGTGTCTTAGATGATGTGACTCAAAATGGAAAGATAAAAGAGATGTTTGATTTTAAATATTCATTAGTGGAGACTGCAGCTTTCATCTGCAGCAGGGAAGTCAGACCTGGAGGGAGTCAGAGGAGTGCTGTGTTGTGCTTTGAGAATCGCTCCTCCACCCTTAAAATGCAATAACATTTTCTACCAGCAAGAGCCTAATCTGGAGTAAAATCTTGATTCAAAATGTATTAATTCATCTTCTGTCTATTCCAGGTCTGATATCACAAAATTGATGGAAATTGAGGAGATGCACAATATGAAGCTACCCTGCATATGCAGATTTAAAAACATATTATATTCTTTGACTGTAACAAGAAAGAAATGTAAGACATTTTGAAGATTCAGTTTTGATTGAAGATAAAAACCCTCAAACATACCATCCTGTGCTCCATTGCTCCCAACCTCATTTACAACAGAAACCTAAGAGACAAATTGAATGCTACATTTGGGCTGACAATTGCTCAAGACCAGAGTGGAGTGAAGGCAAATGAAGCAGAGAGAGTCGTGAGAGATGTGTGACCTTTTGAGAGTGATTAGAGTCTGACAGCGAACACCACAGCTGTACTCCACAAGCTCATCAACACATCCTCCACTAACGAAGCAAACTGGAATGACAAGAGACTGAATAAACCCAATACAAGTTTAAGAGATGAGCAGAGACTACCTATAGACCATTCAGAAATTATAGTATGAGAAATGCCAACAGTAGTTCTATCTTATACAGTTTGGCGAGTCATTTCTAAGCCTGTGTACCACTGAACAAATGGGAAAAGTTTAAATCTGACTGTGTACATTTTGAGACCTGGCTTAGGCCTAGGAAATACTATAAGTAGGTTTGCCCTGTTTCGATGCAGATGTCTGATACTGGCTTTGATACGGTAAGATTTAAAATTTAAATTTAAAAGAAATATTGTTTCTACCCTGGTTAGACATATACATTGATGTAATAAGGTTATTTACTGTTGTAGTTGCCCCAGAAAGTAATGTTTGGGCTTTTATTTATACAAAGCTGTTTTGTAGTTGCCTGAAGGATATAACAGCTACACACATTTGGATCAGTTTCGTCTTTTTTTTTTTTATTTTAGTTTGAAGGGAAAAAAAATGCTGTCTTCAATCTTTGTATAGCTTCGGGTTAATATCGGATATTGGCAGATACTTCAGGCTGTAGTATCAAAATGGAAAAAGCTGGATCGCCACATCCCTAATCATCTGAAACTGATGATGGTGATGATTATGATTAGTCCAGGGAATATCTTGGAATCGAACAGAACTAGTTCTCCTGGTTTATTTAATTATAATTTAAATCCTTTTTCAATCTGGTGTACAAGACTTGTTTTAGATCCTGCTTACCTGTTATAGAACCAGACTCTAATGATATGGTCTTATACAACCCCCCCTAGTTTTAATGAGAAAAGCAGGCCTTGGGAGACATGACCTACAGTGGACCTCCATGACACACACAGGACATCTCCCAACCACCATCAGCATTGATTGTAATAGACAGCCTGAGTGGGAGGCTGCAGTACTGCACATTACTGGCTTCCCGTTCAAGAAGGGTAACAATAAACATGGTGTGAACCCAAGGCGGGGGCGACAGCTTCAACTCATCTGAGAGAAGAATAAAAATATCTTCTTCCATCAGTTCACATGCACAACATCAAGACTTGATTCTCACGAATATGGTTGTTACATTAGGGACACCTATATTCAGTAGTTTATATTAAATAACATTTAATGCTACAATACAGTACAATTTTGATGATGCCACAAGATAAACCCTTTGCTAGGTTTAGGAGTAGTCCAATTATGTTGTCAGGAGTTTGCACATTTTTCTCTGTTTTTGATACTTCAGCACTTTGGCTTTCAAAATAAACCTATACATTAAGCAAAATCCTCTAGTTAAGGTGGCTGCGCGACTGCCCGAGTAGGATTGAAAAGATGGGTCAAAAGTATTAATTTAAGGATATCAATAAAGTATTATAGTACTAATTAAACAATTAAATCCTTAAGTAATAATGCTCTTCTTAAAAAAAAAAAAAAAAAAAAGGTACTTGGTGTCAAGATATTGAGACTTGAATTAACTATTTGCATACCCACTCCAAGACTTATTCCTATCTAGGACACCAATTACGCTCCTGTTTAAAATTCAGTGAAAATAATCTCGCTCAGATCTTTCAGATATTGCACCTCTTTAATATCTCTGGTTTTAGATAAAACAGGTTTTTATTCAAAATGCTGCTCATTTGGAGAGATGTAGCTGTCATGGAGCTACCTAGTTTATGTGCTTGGTTTGATTAAGGAGGTCCAACTCTCTCTCTCTCTCTCTCTCTCTCTCTCTCTCTCTCTCCCTCATGTCAAGACTTACACAGTAATTACCAGTGGATTGCCAACAGCCAGGAGACAGCAAAAGGGTTAAGGGCGACAATACAAATGAGTTCTTACTGTTCTATTATTTCCAATGCTACATGTGTAACTTTGGTTGTGCATGAACGGATCACAGCTAAATGTCAAGAAGAATGTGGAACAGACTGAAACAGATTCACTTAAATTCACCACTCAAGACAGAGCAATGTATATCCTAAAGATATCCTAAAGCCAATTACTATTCAGTCAATCACTAACTTCTATGTCTGTACATAGGGCTTATAGAAAACCACAGGATATAGTAAACACTGAAAAAATATCCATACATAAGAGTTGAAATAATTCTAAATCCAGTTAAAATGTTAACAGGAGAACATCTGTGAAACTGCTCATTTAATTTTCTTTTCCTATAGCCAAACTGAAATCAGTGCGTGTCCTAAAGCAAGAGAGGCCAGGTTGAGATGCTTTGGACAGAGTTACAGTAAGCTGGTAGAAAACCAAAGAGATTTTTGATTTAGTGAAAGGGAACATTCATTTGAAATGAGATACTGCATTAACATTGCCTCTGTTGTTGTACTCAAAATACAGATGTTCTGGTAGGGTATAGACGTATGCAGGCATTTGCACAGTACCATATTCTCTCTGAAGATAGAAACACCAAAAATAGCCCTTTTGATGGGATATGTTAATGTTGAGATGGGATGTCTCTTGTCTCCAGATACAGGTATGAGCAGCATGGTATATCCACAAATAGGTCACCTCCAACAGCTTTGATTGCAGGGCTAAAAGGGGTTTTATTTTTAGAATGAATTCGTAGGATATAACAAATTTGTACAATATTGGGGCTGGGGTCATGATAAATACATCAGAAAAATACATTTGGGGCAGGGTACAAAGAGAGAGGACTGGGGTTAAAGGGGTGAACTGTATTTGGAAATAAGATCATGCCCACGTGTGGTTATTTTGAGTTACTCATTCAAATCAAATGTCAACACAGAGAGGACAAGGACAGCTTAGTGACTCAGAAATAACGCGTGACAGCTCCACTGCTCTGCCAATGGCCTACTTTTAAAACAAGCACAGAGTAAAGCATGTGTATCATAACAAGTAGGAAACTGATTGAGGTGAAATGTTTTAAGTTAAGGTCAAAGAGGAGGGTTTCTTCAGTTAGTTAGCACGCACGTATCCATCACCCAACCTCCATCTGTTGCATTCAAGGCTGGTTAGCAGCTCTCACAAATTCACAATGCACTTGTAAACACGCATACTTGCCTTTCTCAGTAATTTGAGCACGTCGGTTGCCTGCTCTATCCTCCGTTCACGCAGCAGTTTCTGGATCTCTTTGATCCAGGCCACTCGCCTCATATACGGGCTATGGTTGGTCCTCCGCAGCATCCCGGGCAGTTTGTCAGATTTGAGCATCAAGGCAAACAGAAAGTCCCCTCCGCCCTTATTATTGCCCCTGTCGATCTCCCCAGTGCCATCCAAAATCTTGCGACGTTTCTTTGAGAAATTCTCATTGTCCAAGCTGCTCTGCCTCGTTAGTCTCGAGCCCATGATAGCGGCAGCAGTAGTATTTTTTGTGAAGCTATCGATGGTAATATTGCCAAAAGGACAGACCCATATGCCCAGATGTCCCGGATAGTGATGAGAAGCGCCGTTTTGTCTGGCGCTGCTACGTTGATGTCAGCTATCTCCACTTTCTTATTTATCTTCCCCAAAACAAATCGCCGTGTTTCCGCGCAGAAAGACTCTCCTCGCAGTTTTGATGCATGAAATAAATTAAGTACCCGCGCCTGTCTCCATATATCGAGGATGCTCTGGCTCCTTCCATCCTCCCTGCGTGTGTCTGCTTTACGCTGCTGTTTAGACCCGTGCAACGTGGAGCGTCCAGCCAATCCGTGTGCCCGCTGGCCCAATGCGCGAACGTGGCTCCCCCAAACGTCAAATCTGTAACAAAAATAAAACGACTTTTATTGCCACTTGCAAACAAACATGTCAAAACTGTTTAAAATTATAGCTGAAATCCACATCTGCTGCGCCGCTATCCTTGCCAGAAGTCGCATTTTGATCGCCTCTAAATTCGTACAAATCCTCCTGGCTTGTTATAAATATGCTCTTTTTTTCTGTGGGCAAACCTGTTGTGGGTCGTCAGCCTTTGCACAAGTAGTCAAGTCATCTGTCAAAGCTGCACTACATCATTGTCAGTCTCGAGGGTTGTCCTGACTCTTGTGTCCCAGCAGTGACTTTCCCGGGACCCTTAGGGGGCGCTAATGGCTTCAACTACAGCACCTGACCTTTTGTTTGTATGCGGCTACATTGTCCATCTATGATAAAAATAAAAAAAAAGTTCGAGTCCATTCAGCAGTGGATGAAAATAGATACACTATTAGGCTTTAAAAGTACAGTATGTAACTTCTGGTCTTAATTGCTTTATCTGGAATTTAAAAAAAAACAAACACCATGCCATACTGTGGAATATTTCAGGCAATGCAATAACATCTCCATAGAGACCAGCAGGTGGTAGACCCTCCACCAGAAATGTTGACAATGCACAGAATTTGAACTGGTCTACCCAAATTACACACAGGTTTTTGTTATGAGATTTGTAGAACTGCACACACAAAAAAGAGACAAATTATGCAAATTATGAAACCACCATTTCTTAAACTGAAAATATTTGCAGTTTAGTAACTTCTAAAACATATGAATTTGATATGCATCTTTTTGGAGTATAGAAAAAAAATATCCTTGATACTATTTTTTTTGTTTTGTTTTGTTTTTGTTTTAAGGCTTTTTTACAGACGTTGTTGCATGTAACTCGTGTACCCAGAAATACCAGGATAAATACAAATTTGGACTACCTTCTGTTATGATAACATTCCTTCTCAGCCTCTCTCATAAAGGTGGGTTAGACCTGTCGCTTAGAAACAACAGTGATGCCTGATTTGATTTGTTGGCTTGGCTCAGGGAAAATAATGCATTTATACTGTGTGTGAAACCAAGAGCTGAAAAAAGCCATTGGGTGGGGCTCTATCCTTAGCAGCATTTTCATATTTGTTATGAATATTTAAGGATATAGCAGGTATCATATTATGACCATTGATATGTGAAGTAAAAATAATTATTTTAGGATGAGATTATTATTAATTTTTTTTTTTTAAAGACCTTTTTCCTGTTAAATAATAGCCCCACTTTCTGAAGCTATTGCAGTTGTTGTTTTTGTTTTACATGGCTAGACCCATTACTTAAAATGAATGAGACTATGTACAAATCAGGTCAATCCTATTTACAACTGCACAGTTAAATAGCAAATTCACTATAACATTCTGATCAGCCCTCTGGCTCAAACTATGGGAATTCAAGAATATTCCTTGTATGTGAAAAACTCCTGGTCAAAGACTGATCTCATCAGATCTTAGAAACTAAGATAGTCAGGGCCTAGTTAGAACTGGGAGACTGCTAGAAATATCAGGTACCACAGTGGGATACCAGTGTTATTGTGTCGATAGGCAAGACACTTCACCCATGTTGCCTAGTATGCAGCTGTGGTTATAATGGTATCTTACCACCACCGATGAGAAGTGAATGAATAATGCACAAAATTGTAATGTGGTTTTGAGTGTCTGGAAAAGCACTGTGTAAAACTAACACATTATTATTATATCTGGCAGCTGGCCAAATTCGAATGCTTAATCATTTCAGTCCTATATTACATTTACCTGTGATTGTGATCAGATTTGAACAAATCAGCAGTGGGAGAGCCCATAGGCAGCTTTATCAGTGCATCCCAGTCTTGTGTAGCATGCAGGTTTAGCTGAGGTAACACACTCCAGTATTTGTCGTCACTGATGCTGGCAGCATGGAAACCTACAGCAGCAGTGAAGGCTGGGACACTTCAATTGGTGTAAAGGAGGGTGCCGAATATAATCCAAATGGAGTATGGCAGTGTTACCGAGCATGGCAACGCTTCGGGCTGAGCCAATCACACCACCCCGAGGCCCGGCTGGATGTGACCTGAATCAGTTAACAGAGCACTTTCTCCTGCACTCTGTAAAGCCTGCAAGATGGACAGCAAAATAAATACAGTTATAAAGCAATGGGGGGAAAGATGCAGATATCATACACAAGATCAGTGGAATCTGATTTGCAAAAATGAGTAACATGCAGACACAAAACTGATTTATTAAGCAGAACTCTAGAAAAGTACCTTACAGAGTAACTACTTTAGTCTTTATCGCCACTCTTTATCACCACTGCTACAAATCCTAGTGCTACTACAGTCACGACTACATTAAAACTGCCACTATTGCTACTGCAGCTACTTGTTCAGATATTAACCTTTATGTGGATTTTTGGAGTTATGAAGCAACTATGGGCTTTAGGTAAGTCTCACCTCAGATTCGTATGGGGTGTATTTACTTTTCTGTTTATTTGGAGAAAGTCATACAAAATATTTTACATGTCTTTGAGAGTTTTTGACCCCATACTGTCACTTTAATAATGAAAAAGTTGAGTTACCAATGTCCTCTGTGTCCTTTTGTCTCTGTCTGTGCCCACTCAGTCTGCCTGGTACCTTCAAATGGGCATGAAGTGTATGCTTATTATGCTGAGAGCAGTGGCTCATACAAATGAGGTAGCACACTGCTGATATTATGAGTCTCCTAACTATGAATATAGTTATAGACATAAATATGTTTTTGCTGTTCGGATATAATGAAGATACAGTCTCGTTTAGACATAGTTTAGTTCTGGATCTGTCCTTGTTAATCCCTATTAAATCCTTCTGTTTAACCCCTTCTTTAGTGAAAATGTTGTCTAATTCAGTCTCACAATTACTATAGTATGTTTATGTTTGACTACAAGATGACACCTTGTTTCCACACAACTATTATCAAACTGTAGTTGACTAAGTAAGTGTAAGTGACTTGACTCATTTTAATACCATGTTTACCTACTAGTGACGTCACTGATACTATTGGTCATACAAGAACTTTTGCAGTGTGAAGAGCATACCCACTCACTGAAGGATGTGATGGGTTTCTTGTCTAGGAAAATGGTTGGGAAGTCCCTGATTGCTGGTGTGGTGGTCCTGGCAGCTGCAGTGAGCCTGTTTTTGGGAGTGATTATGGGACTGGGAAAGAGGAATCCACCTGCACAGACCGACCACTTCTACTACAAGGCAGCTGTGGCCGCAGACGCTGGGAAGTGCTCTGAAGTGGGAAGGTAACAAGAAAAAAATTAAAAGATTTAAAAAAAAAGCATGGATTAATCTGCTGAAGAACATGATGTGTTTTGGTGAAAAAGCTGTCCTTCCTGACAAGTGGTAACATATTGAAAAAATCTATAAATGCTTAACACTGCTGTTTAATTTCAGCAATAGTTTAACTGTCTTGTAATACACCAGTGGTTCACTTCTGCCTATTCCTTTTCAAATATTTCTTTCTTGTTTTAATTTGGCATTTTTATTTTTTTTTATTCCATATTTACATCAAAATACAGCATTGTCATAGACTTATAGAAGTAACTATATATTAACCTTTTTCAACAACTTCAACAAATATGGATTGCTTGTACCACCATAAAGTATAAACCTGTGAGAAACACTGAATACACATTTTTGTATTTTGTTTTCTAGAGATATCTTGAAGAAAAATGGTTCAGCTGTGGATGCTTCTATTGCTGCCTTGTTGTGTGTAGGACTGTTAAATGCTCACAGTATGGGGATTGGAGGGGGACTCTTCTTTGTCATCTACAATGCTACAACTGGTCAGTTAACACAAAAAATGCAAGATTACTTCTGCAGTTTGATACATGTTTGAATGCATGATCCTCCTTTGAATAAACACTGATGAAGCATGTCACAATGAGCACTGTCTGTTGGGTTTGATTCAAGACATACTCTATATTAGAAATGTATATAACAAATAATATACAATATAGAAATGTAACCCAGTTTCATTTAAATGTAAACATTTGTAATGTCCTAAAACTACCATTTTGTCTCATATTCTGTTTTTCAGGTAAAGTAGAAACCATTGATGCCAGAGAGACTGCTCCCATGAATGCCACTGAAGACATGTTTGGAAACAATACAAAGCTCTCCCGTACAGGTAAAGACATTTGCGCAAGTCACTGCAGAGATCCCTCTCTTTGCTGCCTCAAAGCTGGGATTAGTGAATGTATTCAGCTCATGTTTCATCATTTGAAGTAAAACATTTAAATTACTGTTGGAGATAAAAATTTTGCAATCATACAACACAAAATTGATGTACAGCTAGTGTATTAAATTAAAGGGAAAATTACAGATAAGATCATGTATTTTTGTGAAGTATGTAAGCATATGTATATATTGGTTGGCCGATATTATTGATAACTAATAAATAATAATAATATTAGATAATTATTGGAAACATATCGGCGATCGCCTAAATCTTGCCGATATGGGCCGATAATTCACGTGAGCTGTTATACCTCCTTATAAAGCTAAGACTCTTTACATTATGTTCATTTAATCCAATTTACAGACAGATAAATGACTCCGCATCAGTATTTATCTGCGGACTCATTTGTCTGTGTCTGTGGCCATACTGTCCCTAAACACACCCCCAGAGTCACGTCACTCACGTGCCCTTGTTTACACCCGCAGCCATAGATCCAAACACTGAGATTATATTCTTTTTACGGACAATCGGTTTAAATCTGGATTAAAAGGACATTTATTAGTGCAGACTTGTGATGTGAGGAGGAGCCTGTGTGAGCGATGAGGTTTTGAAGCTAGTTTTGGTTATTTCTCATTGGTTTGCGATTAGCTGCTGTAGCTCCCACACATAAACAGGCTGTTTTCTCATCTATTCGTCTTTTCTAAAGTATAGGCCGTATATATGTTACTGGACCTGCATTGATATGTAAATGAGCTGTGAATAGAGGTGTAAATGATGATATTTACGCATATAAATAATTACGGCGGCGCATACGCATTTACCCCTAAAGGCTAATAGCAGTAGTTTACTTTCTTTACTAGCTAATAGTGATGGGTCGGTCGCGAACGAAACCGCTTTTAGAGCCGGCTCTTTGAAGCGAACAACGGGAGCCTACTCCTTATTGGGAGCCGTGTTTTCTCTTTCTCTCACCCTCTCTCTTTCTTTCACTTTTTTCTCTTCACGCCTCAAGCAGACTCTTCATAGTTTGACAGCTGGCAACGGCTGAAAACGAAATTTTCAGAAATATGCGTGTGCATAGGATAAACGTGCATATTTGGCTGTAGTTCAGCATAAAATAAATTAACCAGGACAAATCTTGGGCTCGAGAGAGGGAGAGAGATAGAGATCGAGTCCCGACACTCAGTTCTTGTTCAGTTCTGGTTTAGTCCTGTTTTACACATGGTTTAGATCTGTTTTAGTCCTGTTTAGTCCTTTTTCAGTCCTGGTTCAGACCTGGTTCAGTTCTGGTTTAAACCTGCTTTAGACCTGGTTCAGTTCTGATTAAACTCCTGCTTGCAACAAAACAACTTGAAGAGCCGCTTGGGAGCCGAAAGAGCTGGCTGCTTTTAGTGAGCCGAGCCAAAAGAGCTGGTTCTCTAAAAAGAACTGGAATACCCATCACCACTAGCTAGAATGCAAAATGCCATTAGGCCGACCTACTGTCTGTAAATATGACGCAAAGAGGCAGAATAACAAAAAATGTTGCCTAAATAAACCCAATTTAAAATCCACCAGAGCCAAACCTAAGTAGTTTTTTTTAAACAATTCAAGATTTACATTGAATTTTTACATCAATAAATATATTGGCGATCAGCAGCTCCAACTCCCATTTTATCAGTATATCGGCCGCGGCAAAATCCATATCGGTCATATATCTATATATATCTATATATCTATATCTATGTATCTATCTATCTATATCTATATCTCTATATATCTCTATATCTATCTCTATCTATATCTATATCTATATATATATATATATATATATATATATATATATATATATATATATAATATATATATATATATATATATATATATATATATATATATACACACAAGGGAAAATCAAGTTATTTTATACATACATCCATACATACATGTGTTTGTGTCTTTATGTTTTTCATCTGATCTAGGGGGGCTCTCTATAGCCATTCCCGGAGAGATCCGTGGTTATGAAATGGCCCACAGGAGACATGGCAGGTTGCCCTGGAAGGAGCTGTTTGAGCCCAGCATTGCTTTGGCCCGGGATGGATTTCCTATTGGGAAAGCCTTGGCCCATGCCCTGTTCAAAAGCAAAGAGTCAATTCAAGGGGATGACAGCATGTGGTGAGGATACACATAGTGAAGCAGTTTAAAAACAAATTGGTAATAATAATAGAATAAATAATAGAAGTAAATAGAAAGTCCTTCGATAGAGAGTTGAGATGTGATCTATTCTATTAGTTTATCATGAATTTACTTCTTATTAATTTTGGGTCAAGGTCTCACAAAAACATTATTTGGTTGTAAGACATTTTTCTAACTAGACCTCATACATCCACATAAAATAAATGCATGCTTTTTCTCTTCAGGTTTAGTAAAACTGTTGCTTGCTATTCAAGCTGGATAACTGAAGGCTAAATATGAGGATTTTTTTTTTTTTACGGATGGGTGTTTGTATGTACAAGGATGTTTTTGACATTAACTTTTTTGATGGCACTTCTAAGATGAACTGTTTACTGGGTTTAACTTCTTATATCCAGTCATTTCTCTTTCCCCTTCTCCTTTTTTTGCAGTGAAGTATTTTGTGATTCGGAAAGAAACATCCTGAAAGAAAATGATATTGTTCGCTTTCCAAAGCTGGCAGAAACATACCAAAGAATAGCAGAGGAGGGTCCAGATGTGTTTTACAATGGGTCTATGGCACAGAGCATCGTGGAGGACATTCAGGCGGCAGGTCTCACATTCAGATTCATCATGTACAACTTTGATCTTTATTATCTTTATTAACAGAACATACACATCTGGTTATTTTACTTTGTCTCAATTTGTTTGAGATGTATGGTTCAAATTGTGCAAACAAGCACTCAGACGATCTTATGTGTATAAACACACACAGACACGTATTATGTTGGGACTGAGATGTGATGCTTATATGCTTATTGCAGGGGGCATTATTACTTTGGATGACTTATTGGAGTACCAGCCTGTCCTGAATGAGAACCCTCTTCGTCTGAATGTGGGGGAGTACACCATGCATGTCCCAGATGCCCCCTCCAGCGGGCCCGTCCTTGGGCTGATCCTCAACATAGTCGACGGTGAGCGGCAAAGGGCCAGTGCAGTCAGCCAAAAGAGAGAGGTCAGGTCTCTCCAGGTCACCCCATCAGAATGAACTCTCTGTTTTTGAAAACACAAAGCAGAACAGCAGCAATACCTTTGTGCCACTGAATACACCATCTTTGTTCAGGCCATCTGCTCACCTACTGTAGTCAGTAGGCACCTACTGCTGAAATGCTTGTAATACTAATTTGTATTATTTAGGTCAGAACATGAGAACATTTTATAATAGCTGCAATACATATTCTTACACTTAATAGTTAGTGTTGAGTGTGGTCTGAAATTACATAACCTGAGTATTTACACTAACATTTTCTTTTTCAGGATATAACTTTACAGACACAAGTGTCTCCACAGCCGAACAAAAGACCCTGACATACCACCGAATAGTTGAAGCTTTTCGTTTTGCTTATGCAAAGAGGAGCAGGCTCGGAGATCCACGTTACCTGAATATTACAGATGTAAGCTATGTATATGACACTTTTATTATACTTAATAAAATGGTGATATTTTGAGACACACGTGACAAACAACTAACCACCTCTGCTTCTTTTAGCTCATCCAGAACATGACCTCAGACTACTTTGCAGACGGCATCAGGAGTAAAATATCAGATGACACTACACACCCAGACAGTTATTATGAGCCAGACTACTTTGTCCCGGAAAACCACGGGACAGCCCATCTGTCAGTCATAGCAGAGGATGGGAGCGCTGTGGCTGCTACTAGCACTATTAACTTATAGTGAGCACCAGTGATTTGTACTATAATTAATAATATATAAAAATTTGAATAAATATGACTTTGTTCTTATTTCTTCAGCTTTGGATCCAAAGTAATGTCTCGATCGACAGGAATAATTTTTAATGATGAAATGGATGACTTCAGCTCACCTTATATGACAAATGGCTTTGGAATTCCCCCGTCCCCCAACAACTTCATCCAACCAGGTGTGGCTTTGTAATTATGATTTATGATTTATCTTTGATAACCCAATGTTCTATTCCAGGCAAACGACCACTGTCTTCTATGTGTCCTACAATTATCTTTGACAAAGACAACAGAGTGAAAATGGTTGTAGGAGCATCAGGCGGCACAAAAATCACCACAGCCACAGCCTTAGTGAGTTCTACATCTTTGTGTAGTCATATTATACACATAAATATCTATATCTATACCTATCTATCTCTATATCACTCTCTCTATATACAGGTAGATAGAGATATATATAGATATAGATATGTAGACATAGCCTTATATAACAGTTCTTTCCAATACCAGGTTATCCTAAATTCGTTATTCTTCAACTACGACCTAAAAAAAGCAGTGACAGAGCCAAGAGTTCACAATCAGCTCAATCCAAATATGACAGTGGTAGAAGAGGGCTTTGAGGAGGTAGGTACTCATACAATACAGTTAGATATTGTCTGGAAAAGCAATTTAAAAACAACAAAACAACTGCATTACTCTAATATATGTATGTAAAATACCATATTGTCAGAGTGTCCTGGAGGGTCTGGCCCAGAAGAACCATGTGACAGAGATGCTGGAGACCCCAGACTCAGTGGTGCAGGCCGTGGTGCGACAGGGGGAGCGTCTGTGTGCAGAGTCTGACCCCAGGAAAGGAGGTTATCCTGCGGGCTACTGAGGCAGGAAAGAGCCTCTCACAGCCAGTGACATAATACAAGCTGAAAAACACTCACACACCTGCACATAGAGACATCTATAATGTTTACACTCCAGAGACTCTTTTGAATTAAGACACTACATTAAGACATTAAAGACAGAAATTGACTGACCTCTTCAGTTGACTTAATTTCTTTGAACCATGTTGTGATGTGGCTCAAGCTACAACTATTTTTGACCTGTTCAGAGATCCCTGTTGACATCAGTGGGTAGTTTAATAACTACTGAAGATGTATCAGCAAACCATGGGTCCAACATGTATTTACTGTTTGTATTTAACTCAGTCTGTGACCTACACATTGTGAAGACAAGATCCAAAAACAATCATACTAAAACAAGTGGCTGTACAATGTAAAGTTACAACAGTATTCCTTAGAGAATAAGGGAAATGAGCTGTTCAAAGACTGTCAGAACTCAGTTTTTCTGTTTATAGTTTAGAAAAAAACTTTAATAATATATCATTTTAAAGTACTACTTCCACCTCAGGTTGTCAAAGTCAACCTACATGTCCAAAACATGTATATATAACAAAGAACTGTTTTATTTGTAAAATGTTAAATATCAAGTAGGGGTTACATGAATGTATAAAATAAGCTGAGAGAGAAATATATAGCAATTATATTTTTCTAAATATCCATTGTTGACACTCCATGTCTGTTACCATGCTGGTTATTAAACATTATCAACAAAAAAACAGGATTGCATTCCATACAGTCCCATACATAATCTCAGCTCTCTGTTATGGTCCTGTTGCGAGCACTGTGGCCCATATACTATTCATCTCTAAAACGCTTCAACCCATTTGGACTTGTGCCCGTCTCAAGCTTTAGACTTAGAGCAGGACATGGCACAGTGGCCTAGATAAAAACAGGACAGTCTGGCTTTTACTATGAGGCAGTGGCCACTTTTGAATTATACTACGTACCTATCCACTCAGAAAGCAAACCAATTGAAATGTATTGTATTTGTTATTTATTTCAGACTGGCATTGCTGTGAGGGTCTCTAAATGGAAGTGTTTTTTATAAATGTACAAGGCAAAGGTTGGCAACATTGTAATATAGTACATATATTACATTACGTGACTATGGGGCTTTTCTTTTAGGTACAAGCCTCATCTGTATTCTGGAAGCATACAGGAATCATGTGGAGCGCTGGAACACATTTGTCTTGTAGCTAACAGTGAGATTACTCTCATTTATCAAAAAGGAGAGGTAAATCAGCTCCGCCATGGCATTTTCTGATACAGATTTCTCTTAGTCCCACTTTGTAAGTTAACATGAAAGCCTCACAATCACTGTGGTCAAAGCTATTAGGCAATTGTTTTGTAGATCAAACATGCAGTCCCATAAAAGTAATGAATATTTTGGAAAAGAAAAGATTTTTAGTATTTCAGACCAAAAGATGACATGCACTTACAGTTTTAGAGAGACCCTTTTATTTCAAACATATATTTATTTTAAACTGCTGTAGCACAGCAAAACAAAGGCCTCAACAAATACTAGCCAATGATTTAGGATGATGAAAAGGAATAGTAAGCAATCTAACTGAAATCTAAGTTGTTGTTTTTTTTTGTTTGTTTAATTTTAAAATCGAACTATTGAAATACATTTACTTTCCTCTCTTACTTTTCTTCTATTTAGTAAACTGCACCTGCCGTAAAGACAGATCTCTATTGCCATCTAGTGGAAAATGGTAGTCTTTGCACAATGTAAAAAAAGGCATGGTCAAAAGTATTTTATAGCCTCATGGAAACAGGTGGAGCAGGTGTGTGTAACTCCTGATCCAAAAGACGGAAAAGCATAGCACTTTTGTTGCACTGACTGTGTTTTCCCAAAGTGTGATAGAGCTGAGCCTGGAGGTAGTGAATCTCCCGCAGACGTTCAGCACAGTTTAACTTTGAGAAATAAATTGTTGCATCATCTAGCGTATCCACTGCCAAAGCAAGCGTGTTTAGATCTGTTGGGAGGAAAATAAAGCAGAAACTAAGTAAACAGTCAGTACTGGCAGAAAAAATCTGTATGCTGGACCATTACCTGTTTGCCCTTGTCTGTTTGGCTTAAACCCAGCCACCTCCATCTGACAGCGGGCCATGAGCAGCAGGACACGGCCTTTGTCCATCACTGATCCATGAGCTAAAACAGGCTCAATAGCCTCATGTAGAATGTTTAGAGCCTGCTCAGGAACGCCCAGCATTAACTGCAAAGACAAGAAACCCTTTTTGGTACATAAGTTGAAACACTGCATAGAAGTTCCTTAGGTTTTTTATTAAGTTATGACAAACAATTAAGTGTGATTCGACATATAGTTTCACTCTATCCTGATATTTTTTATTGGCGAAGACAATTAGATGTGCAACCCTAAACATTTTAATAATCGTTATAATTTTGGGGTTTAGCACTCAAGACCTGAGATCACACAAATTTCACCCCCTTTAAAAAAAACTCCATAGAAGTCTTTGATATTAAATGTCCACTATTTGAAATAGCTGTTTGGTCTAAATTGTACAGTCAGATAATAAATATTTTCTTGATATGTATAATTTGATATGAATAATTTCACCCCAAATTCCACTTCTGCCTACACTGAGCTCTTGAGAAACAGTTTGCATTCAGGGAAACAGCAGTGTTTACACAAAGCCTCTCTTTGTGTTGTCTGACCTGAGTGAAGGCCAAATGAAGGATTGTCTCTGAGGCGAGAGACTGCAAGTGGTGCTGTCGAGCCAGAGCCAGTGCCTGCAGGAGGAGAGGCAGCGCGGTGGAGAAGCCAGACGACTCCCAATGGAGCTCAGCAGTGGACAGCATCACTCTGTCAAAAACAAAATCTGAGTCAGGACACTGGCTTTAGCTACGGAATACAAAATGGCACAAAAGTCTGTACAGTCTACAATCTGTACAGTCTGAAGCAAATGTACAAGCTTTAATTTGCAAACTAAAATGTTCGTAGTAATAAAGGGATGAAAACTTTTGAGGATCGGAAGACATTCATCTACCCAAAACAAAACTACATTGTAATAACAAAAGTTGCTCTAAAAAGGGATAAAGTGCTTTAATCTTATTCAAAAAACAATTGATTACCTTACATTTTTTACATGTAGAAAATACAATTGTATAATTTTCACTTGATAGAACTTTATGAACTATAACTTGTACATTTACCTGATTGCCAGCTCTGTGCATTTTGTCTTGTCACAGTGAACTTGAAGTCTTTGCAGGACACTGTATGCCTCAGTTGAGCGATTAAGTGCCTTTAGAACGAGGGCTTTCCTGTAAAGAAAAATATTTGTACCTAAAGTTAAACAAGTTTTGAGTTTAAGTTGAATATTGCTTATTTAGACGTTACCTGTAAAGACCCTCGGTTTTATTCAAAGCTGACATAGCAACAAGTAACGGTTCTGCTAAATGGTATTTTCCTTCATTCATATGTTTCTCAAATTGAATTTTTAGATCACACAACATCCATAACTACAAAAAATAAGACATTACATTTGTATTGCATCACCAAAACTAACTTAACAAAAAAATATATATATATTTTATCCATTTCAGTCAATAACTGTAAATGTGTGTGAATAAACCTTGGCATGCTGCGTGTGTGAAGGAAACTGTGCCTTCAGATGCTGAAGAATCTCTGAAACAGCACTGTACAAGCCCTAAAACAGGCATATGGGAAAAAGAGTGATATATTAAGCTCTGCCCAGAAGCAGAGCTGATCAATGCTTATTACTTTCCTGCATTGCTCGGCCGTTTGACTAATGGATATGCAACTACGAGACGGAAAGCAAAGAGACACAATCAAATGAGATATGTAACCTGCTCAGCATGCAGCTCGGCCAGGTGGCACAGAGCCACGGCGAAAGCCTCTGTATTGTTCTGATGGACCCCAAAATTGACCGGCTCCAGGCTGCTCATGTTGAGGAGTAGCTGTGCTTGCTGGGCTGACATGGTACTGCAATATACCACAAATCATGGGACACAGATTCAGCATAGAGCCTCTTTGGCAAACAGATGGCTGTAACAGAACAATTTTGACAGTGTGGTGTTTGTGCGAGAGGACTTGGCCTGACCTCTTGCCATACATCCTCCATATGGAAGTAGTCTGAGCCAGGCTGATCTCGATGAGTTCTGAGAGACTGTGCTTCCAGTGCAGGATGTCTGTGTCCTTCAGTGCATCCATCAGTTTGTGTGCTGTCTTACCCTGCGTTGCCCCCTGCTGGACCAAAGACTGAATGCCCAGAGATGCCAAGTACTAAAGCAGAAAAAAAGTAATGATCAAGCCCAGGTCATGGACAAAAAGGATGCACAAAAGAAAAACAAAAAAACTTAATTTAATTAGGTCTTATGGGGCACAGAACATTTTATAAGCATTTCTCATTGTCTCCAAATTCACAAAATACAGCAACTTTGAAACTTGCTTACTCTCAAGCAGAAATGAGCAGCCATTTTGACAGAATCCTCTGTCAATACGGTACTGTCTGATCCCTTCATCTGCTCCAGCGTGTACAGCCAACTCTAACAAAGAACACATTGAGAGCAGAAGCACCACTAAGAAAGGCTTACATTTAGATATAGTTACTGATCAATGTAATATAGATTCACGTTAATATAAGATAATCACACCAGTGGTTAATTACCAAGCAGTGTTGTAAGCAGACGTGATCATTGGACTCCTGAGCAATACGGATTGCCTCCTGTAGCGCTAGATCAGCCTGCTGACTGAGGGCAAAGGGGAAGAAAAACAGCAGAGTGTGTAATATTTTATACAAATATGCTATTGATCCATCCTAAATGAGAACAATATATTCACTAGTGTCCGAAGCGGCAGTGCAGGCTCGCCAGGTTTAGAGCAGCGTAACGCAGGCTTCTGCCATAGCCTTCATCACCATTGCTTTTCCCCTCGTTTCCAGACAAAATCAGACGATCAAAATAATGCAAGAGGCTGTGAGCAGAAAGAAATATGTCCTGCACCCTCATACTATTCAGGTAGTTCAGGTAATGCTGAATAACAAAAAAAAAAAAAAAAACAGAAAATGGAAATAACAATTCATCTTCAACTATATTTAAAAAGCATGGGCAAACAAGTACTCACTGCTTCAGCAAAGTCTGGGTTAAACTTTAGCATGTTGTTAAGCTCCTCTTGGAGGGCAGCAGGCTTCAGAGCTTTGTTCTCATCATTCTTCAGTAGGTACGCCTGAGGAAAAAGATATTTAAATATAGCACAACCTTGACAGCTGGTGTGGGTGGCTGTTTGCCTGCTTTTATTTCAAAATGAACTCATTTAAAAGACAACAGCATAAGAACTAAATTAATAATTTCAGATTTAACTAAGACAGATTTCACACTTACTTGTCTTGCCAAGAAGTACTCAGCTTGTTTTTGTGACAAGGGGCCTTTACTAGGAGCATTATCAATTCTGAAACAAACAAAAGTTTAAGTGGTTTTGTAATTAATTAAGCCACCAACAGAACATTGAAGTAAAGGCTTCCATCTTAACGTAATCAAAAAACCAATGTAACCCAATACTGCAGTTGGTTTTGATTAATTGCATCAAGTTGGCAGCATATTAATGTTTTTGTAGTGACAGACCAACTCATTATTTGATTTGGATAAATGTATTAATGGATTAGTACATTATGTATTTATATAATTTATCAGAACCTACAATAACATCTGAAGTTCTGACTGATTGATTACCAATTGGATATTTCAATAATCTATTTAGTAACAGCTGATTTTATTAATGTAATTTATGTATCATAGTTATAAAAGTGTTACAGACCTGAGTTCTGTCTCATGCAGTGGGGTATCCAGCTCATCTTTGTCCATTTTGTCTCCTACAGTGTCCTCTGTGCTTGTGAGGTCCATATCTGACCCGTCAAAGTTCAGGGCAGATAGAGTCACCTCATCAGAGGGTTTGGCATAGTGACTGTGGTAGTACTGCTGCAGAGACTTGTACAGCTTGTACACCTGACTGAACGATAGCTTGTTGTAGGCCAGGAGCATGTGTCTCATAAACAGTCCTACCACAGCAAGAACATAGCAGGATTTCAATAATCATAAGGAGGTATTAGCTAGTTGCAAATCACTGATCTTTAAGAATATGTTTTAAAATATTCGTTGTTTTGTCAAATCTAAAGGAACTGGTGCACAGATTAGAATTTTTCATATTTTTTTTGTATTTATCTTCATAGTGTCTCTAATTCAACAACCTGCATCTGTATCATAGAAATATGTCATAGAGATTCATTAAAAATTATGCATTTAATTTTATATGGCATGTGTAAAATACTTAAATGGTGATTTGTAAATTAAAGTGAACAATTGGTTTGTTAGTTTGTATCTATAGTCACTACTTACCAACAACACTGGTTTTATAGGCCTCGGTGTCGAAAGCTGTAAATGGAAGAGTAGAAAAGAACTGTTCCATGTCTCTTAGCTCTCCATCAGCCATTTCATGAAGCCTAGAGAGGAGACGGCAATTCATAAATTATCTGAATTATTTTAGACCTTATACCGCCACTGAATTCAAAGTCAAGGCAAAAGCAACTAAGTACCAAGTGCATCACATAAAGTAAGTGATGAAAATAAGATACTATGATACAAAAGACACGGTGCGCACCTGAGTACGACTGCAGATGCAGTCTGTGGACAGCATTCCTCTACTGTCCTCACGAACTGTCCAAAAGGCAAGTCAGGACCCTAAAAAGACATAACATAATTTAACATATTAAAGCTTGATCAAATCAGACTCTCACGGTATAGTAAAAACAAACCTGCTGCAGCGGTAGGATAAGTTCATTTAGTCTCCTCCTTTTCGGTAGACTGACTTTAGAGGCTGTCATCTCATAAAGCAGTGCTAAAACTGAGATTTTATACGGCGTTACCCAGTCTTTAATGCCGAACACATTAGCATGCACTACTCCGTTTGTCATCATCGGATTGAAATATAAACTCTCATGCACACTGGCCATCATTAGACGTAGTTAGGGATGCGTTGTTTCAATTGAAAAGCCGCACGTAAGCGAAAAAAGATGAAAACGTGAGATCCAAAGCTTACAGCTAGCTAACTAGCTTAGCTTTCTTAGCGAAGTATTGGCTACATCTAAGATAGAAATAAAGACCGAACATTTGCAAGACGCACATTTTCTAGATCTAGAATACTATTAGTAATTTCTACGACTAACTGATTTCGCTTTACAAGTGTTTGTCGCACGTTTTTCAATAAGCACGACTTGTCAAGTGTAATGTTTGGATTTTTTTGAACCGCCCTCCGCTCGTCCCTTATAATATACGTCATCACTGCATTTTTTTTTTTTTGTTTTTTTTTTGGTTGTTTTGTAAACAACCATCGGTCAGTAGAATAAGTGTTGAACCATGGATCAGTGTCAAACTAGAACACCCACACGGTAAACTCGATACATATTCTTGTTGCATACTACAATTAAAATTATATAACACATTTTAATCTAGGCAATCAATTTTACAATAGGCAATAGGCTCTGATGCAATGACGACTTTTGAAATTGTCTTCCCTTGAAAAAAATGTATTGATTTTTGCAGATATCCACGGTCTCTAGGCTATCACACAAAGTTTTCTGTCCTGTGTGTGCAGGCTCCAGCTCTGTGTGTAGGATGTCTATGGGCTGTCTATTCAGAGGACACAAGATGAAATGGTTTCCTGGCAACCGCAGCCACTTCTCCGTGTTCACTTGGCAACTCAACACGTGTCAAAGAAGACTCTATGGGAAATCTATTTAAAGTCAAGTTTTAAATATATGAGAAATGAACATGACTGCAAATTACATAGATTCAGTGTTTATGTTAATTAACAGCCACAGCATACAAATAAGGCTGTTAATGAGACAGCCTATACTAAACTCAGTTCATATGTTTTCATTCGCCTAATTGATACCTTGTAGAATGTCTCTTGGGGTGCACTCTGGTGAAGTCGGCCTACAATTTCTGTTAAAATGCAATTATAGCTAAAACTCACTCACCAACAAGCCTTACTTGCCTGGAAAATCTATAAACACAACTTCTCAGCTCATAAATGCATCATCTGGAACAAGGAAAACACTAAATGTTAAAAAAAAAAAAAAAAAGCACTGTCTTTGCCAAAATGGTTCAACTGTAATATTATTTTTGCAAGATCTTTTTGACACTACTGGCCATATTCAGTCATATGTATCCAAGCACTTCTCAAGAATTTACCTCAGTAATTAGATCAATACTAAGGAGTCTCAAATAATTAATGGAAGCACAACAAAGGCAAGTATCAAACTGTAATGACAGAACCCATTCACAACAAGAGAGAAATTAGTTTTAGTTTCCATTTTGCCGTTTAAAGCTAATTTGAGCTAAAAGAAATGCTCTATGGACAAAGTGAGGTCAAAAAACTCATTTTGTCTGTTATTCTGCCCATAGTTCTGCCACTCAGTCAGAATGTTTCAGATAAAAGTCAGTCCATAACCTCTAGAATAAAGGCTTACAAATAGTATAGCTCAAAATAGGCTATTTTTTGTAATAGGGGTTACTGAAAACAATTTATAATTCAGCATTCTTCATATTATTGTATTAAATGTTTCCTTTAGTCTATTGCAGAATCTTTACTGACACGTCCAGGATTTTGTAAAGACCACCACAAGCCCCTCAATAACAAATTATTAATACTGTTGTTCTACTTTTTGCAGCTGGTTTTGGACCCAGAGCTGAGCTTCAGAGAGCATTATTTGTTGTCCTCCAGACTTGACTTTGTCTTTGATTCCTGAAGGTGGCCCCATCAGTTTTGTCCAGTGTGTGAGTCTGAAAAGTCCTATTTCCTGAATTTGTTATAGGTTTCAACTTTTTCCACATTGCCTTGTGCATCACTGCTGTAACATCACAAAACAAGAAGTAAATACATTGCTTTTAAACAAAAGTACTTATATAAATTCTATAAATATAAACTATGCAGATGCATGGCTATGAATTGGACTATCTAATAATTGCAACTACTTTTGGTTCAAAACATACTGAAGATCTGTGTGTTTCAAACAAACAAACAAACAATACCTGACAGGCAACACTGGTCATTTTAAAAATGTAGAGACTAAAAAAGTCCTCTGTAGTTTCCTGTGGCTGCAAGCTAATGTTTATTCCTTTGAAAGTCCCATAAATGCCACACACACATTCAGCCCACGTTGTAAAATTACAGTTTCATTGGCCCACAGTTTAATGTTTATTTTAAGAGTGGCTCTATCTAACAAAGCTAGCAATGAATATGAATATAAACATTTTTTGTCCTGAAAAATACTGAATCAGGAACTCATATTCTGAGAGTTTCCTACATAGGCCCCTGGACCTATTAGTGGGTGGTTATGTTACACATAAATATGAATACAACCTTTTTGGTTGCCTTAATGGTTGACATAAATAGCTACTGTTGAGAAATTTATATAATAAAGAATAGACTGAAAAGTTATCTTAAATTAGAGAGTCTGATTTATTAAAGCAATTGTGCGCACAATCACAGAGCTGCCTGTTCCTGACAGAAGCATCTCTCCCTTGTCTTATCGTCAGGATAAGACGGACGATAAGGAAGGACGGTCAACACAAAGCTGGGTCACTGGAAATAAAACAACATGTGAAAAACAAGTGAATAACAAGTGATCCCAGACACAACTATTTGAGTCTGGAGCCTGGGAGTAAGAGGTCTCTATGAGGCCTCTGACTGCAGGATTTAACCATAATTAAGTCAACCTACACATTCACATAAATGCTTACACAAGTAACTAAAAATTACTATGTAAAGATTCCCATAACAATACTGTTACAAAGAATGAACTAGCTAGAAGCTGAAGGAAGAAACTGCCACACCAGGTAAGAGAAAATTTTGAGGTATAATTTATAAAGAAATAACTGAAAATCAGAAACAAAATACATTGCTCATTAAATAAACTGGGCATTACATGTTGATGCATTCAGGCTAGAAAAAAATACTTTTTTATTAAAATGGCAGACAAAAACTTTAGTAAGTGGGATCTTAACTGTGCATTAGAAGATGATACATGGAACTCAATTGTTGCATTTAATGGGAGATTCATTAGGGAAGCTTGGGGTAGATTAATACTTACTTAAAAGGTAGTATTATACTCTGTCAAGGCTCTATAAAATGGGTATTGATGTAAATTATAGGCTGGAAATGTCAAAATGTCACAGGTACTTTAATGCACACTCTATGGGACTGCCCTTACCATTTGACCCTATAAGACCACCCAGGCTGTGCCTATATACTGTGGGACATGAGTCAAGTGCCTTTCATGAGCAAACCTGTGTTTGAGTGATAAGAACTGGACTGGTGACATACGCCGCTTTCTTTTGAAAATATGGAACGAGCCCAAAATGTGGAAGGAGAGGATGATGGACAGTGCAGTGTGTGAGAAAGTGTAGGGGAGGGTGAATGAGAATGGGACAGTTTTTATTTGTATATGTCTGCAATTCATTAATTAAGTGTTTTTAATTAAATTTTTGTTTGTGTGCATCTAATTTGTTTTTGTTTTTTCCTGTTATCTTTAATGTTTAAAAATAAAAATAAATGTTATTTCAAACATTTTGAATCAATTATTACATCAAGTCAGAGCTGTATCCAGTAGTAGTAGCCTACATTGCACATTCAAGGCTGAATTAGTTTTATATTAATTATGTTAATTATGAATGATTATACCAAATGTATTTCCTGCCATGGCACTATACAATGCTACATTCTTAGTTATTTGTGTCTTGCCCTTTTAGGCTACTAGGCTATTTACAGCTGTCTAAAACAGTGGCGTAAAAGAAGCACCAACACTTATTGGCGCTGATTGAAATTTCTCAATGGGGCACTTTTGAAGTCCATTATTCTAATTAGTTGCATCATTTAGTTTATTATAAGACTTCACATTACATTGTCCAGCAGATGGCATTGTTGAACCACTCGCGTACATAGAGCCAGACACAGTAGACAGAGAAATGCAAATACGCCTCTGCTTGAGAATCCAGATCCCCCCTCTTCTCTCGGCGAGGAGCTGCATAAGAAGAAGTCGTGCTGGATGACACCTGTCGTCGCTGATATTTCTAAACCTCTTAAATAAATTGACAGTAAATTCCTGTGTCAATGCATGAGTCATCGCGAGCTTACGGCACCAACTGTTTGTCTGTGGAGTTTGGTGTTTGATAAGCATGGAAAATCAAGCAAACGAAAAAGAATAAAATCAACAAACTTTGGCGTTATGTGCTGTGTGGTAGCATCCAGACACTGCCAGTTGATCAGTGAATCTGCCCATCTTTTATAATGGACTGAAGAATGATTCACTGTACACTGTCAGTAATAACGTTTTGTCACAATAATTTGGCCCCTAGGACGTAAAGTATTCTTTCCATCTGTATTTGGCCTAAACAAGAAAGCATTTTATTCATTCATGCACACAGTCTTAAGGGAGCAGTGTTTTGATAAATCCCACTATTTGAATCTAGTTGAAATTCAGCGTGTGTCAGCTTTTAATGTAGTATTCACTCACTCTTTTCACGCAATGAATGGAAACAGCAGCATCGTAAAATAAATGACTCATGAAGTAATTTCGGTGGGATTTCTACAACGCCTTTGCACCCCATTCAACAAAAAAAGTTTCATCCTAATTACATAGAAAACGTTCAAGATTCTAATCCAGATACTCGCCAATAGACACATATTAAGAGAATGAATTGCCCAGTAGTTGAAGTGAAATTTCCAGTAGTATTTTTTAGAATTGTAACGAACTTATGTTTGGAAAAATCGTATAATTACATACATTTGTGAATCTCTCCGTGCGTTGGTCAGTAGCACTTGTATGGTGGAACAACACTGCATCTCACCTGCAAAAGGTCGTTCAGCCACAAAGGTTTAAAGGTTTCAAAATAAATGCATTGTTCCATATACAAAGTCAGTGTTTGGAAAATGGCCAGTGACTTTGTGCACCGTAAACAAATAGAATAGGAAGCAAAAATACTTATACCTGATTTCAAGTAGCCCATAATGAATAATGCTGAATTTTTGTGTAAAATATCCACATTTCTGAATTATAAACGTTTGAAGTATAGGCGTGGAAATAGTATTTCAAGTATTACTTAGGCCTATGTTTTTACACAAAGTAGCATTTTAGATCAGGTTTTTTAATACATACAGCAATTACTTTTCATCCTTGCTTTAAGTGCCTTAATCGAGTGTGACAGAGCAGTGAATAAATAATGCACTCGAAGACTTGTAAAGCACAACTTAAAATGTATTAACATTATTATCAAGTTTTACACCATTAACAATAACAGTACAACAAGTGAATTAAAACAGCTAGAGCCTAAACCAACTATCCCAGGCCACAGGCTAGATATGCTCTTTACAATGGTCACTTAGTTGCAGAGCTGGCACAAAGATATCCATTTGCTCTCCCTGTAATTAAATTGGAGTAGTTTCATTTAACCAATGATCCTAACAGTGGAAGCAATCCGGGAAGAACCACTCCTCCAACCCTGCTATGAGTCAAAACCTCTGCCACCCTGCACACAAATATAAGATATTCCATCTTCTTTCTGCCACTGTAATTCAAGTTATTCAAAGCCTTCCATACTATAAGGTTTTGATAGGTAATTTTTTTGTACTACTTTGTAATAACTACACCTTAATTAACCTTAAGTGTTATAATCCAATGAGTACAACTTCTATGGATTTAAAAAAAAATCTTTGTGAGAGTTGCGTAATGAATATATATAGGCAAATTAAATTTACTGTTTAGTTCATTGAAGAATAGGACATCTTTTCATTATCAAGTCAAACTGTGCCAGAGCAACTGCTCAACTGTAAAACCCTGGGAACTGTCGGGATGCCAATGTTGTTACATCTCTATTCCTCTGGCTGTGGGCCATCGCCAGGCATTATCTCACTCGCTCAACCCTGTTTATCATAACTTTGGCATGCCTGTTTGTGCTCTTTGCCAGCAGATAACAACTCTTACACTGAACCTGCAGCGCTGCATCCACCTGAGCGACAATGTCAACCCCAGTTTCTCTGGTGAAACTACAAGAAGTCACTCAGCCCCTGCCCCAAGACAACGTGGAGGAACCATCACACATGGCCTGTTAATTAACATACTGAACTGTTCTAGTTTGAAAAGGTCGCATTGTCTACCCTATACCCACTTCAAGGATTTCACATATTCTAACACCAGTGTCCTCTATAGTGCTAATTTTGGTATCGAATGGAAGAGTATCCTATAAAAGAAAATGTAACACTTTATAAATACTGCATTTAATGAACCTTATTAAAGGATGAAAAAAATCTTAAATCAAAATGAAATAGTTTCAGGTATAGTGTGTAACCCTAACTCTGATCCCTAACTTCTCAAGTAAGTAGATATTAAGCTATTGAGCTGTAAAGAAAACACCATCAGTGGTAATAATATTGCTGTTACTTTTATACTACAATATATAAAAAAACACATATATTGCAACAGGTGTTTCAACCATAACATTGACATACACAATCACTTACAAAACATTATTGCATTTGCACAGAAATATGCAGAATTGTAAAGTAAAACATTAGTTTACTTGTAGTTGTCAGAATGTAACTGTAAAATTATGAACATTGCAGTGCAGTGTATATATTTCAGACAAAACTTTCACTGTAAATTACTGGCAGGCATCATTTCCTCCCAGTGTGATATAGTGGCTTGGTGAGCTTTTGATCTCGATAATCTCTGAGTTGGATGATTGTGTTTCTCTATAACTCTTCAAAGATTACTGCAGATAAACAGATTGCTGTTTGTTGTGTGAAAGAAGCAGGACCTTTATGTATCCTGACCCCCTCTGCCTCCTGCTGCGCACTCACTGCCCCTAAATGGATTACGTTGTCAGTTGGACAGCCCATCTGAGGTTTTTAATATCCAGCCTGAGGTATATCAAGGAACAGTCTGCCAAATGCTATCACAGGGATTTACTTTGGTTTTATTGCAACTTTCTCTCCCCCAGATATAGGCGTGCCCTTTGAGGAGAGAAGGCTCTTTTGTTCATTATATAGCTAACAGAGATACCATATATCCATACAAACCATAAGTGACTGTGTAATTAACACAGCCAGCCAAAATGTGTCTACATTAAATATGTGTTTCCCTTTATATCTCATAGATTTATTAGATAATTCCGATAATTCACACTTCTAATCCAGTTATCTTAAAAGATGACAATGCATTTAATATTATACCACAGGTTCCACACAAAAAAACAAAACAACCAATTGTATGTCATGTAAACTATGTGAATTAGACATCAAATCCTCATTTCAAAGCAATGTATAGAACAGGCACACTGGCCTTTTTTTTCTGCAACAGGGGTTTATTTCATTCTTGACTTATAATATGAATGATGAAAAAATACACCAAAATTCAATTTAAATTCACAAACAGAAGCTTTATTTAACAACAAATTTAGCTAAATGGTTTAGTCATGTTTATACATACACAGCAATAAGTGTTATACATATTCAAGTTAGGTTTATGCACCAAAAGATGATCCTACTGCATCATTTATTGAGTAGGACAGTGTCAAATCCATTTCTGTGTCGCTTTAGTAAAGATCAGATGAACTGAAAAAGTGCTCTGCTGGATTTAATGGATTTTGGGAAGGAGAAAGAAAAGTTACCCAAAGCTTAGTGACCTTAAGCGCGGAGACACTCGGCTCACTGGACCATGAGTGACACCCCCTCACCACTTTCTATGTATGCAATAAACCTCCCATTTTCAGTCTTTTTGCAGAAATATACCGTCTCCCTGAATGGACCTTGAGATGCTCCCTGCATGGTCTCTGTCTATGGTACTGAAAGACTACACACTCACAAATAGCATGATGTCTTCAGCACTGCAAGCGGCCTCTTTGAGTAACGTGTAAGGTACTGTTTTTATTCCACCCATTTAACTAGTAAAGAACTCATTCAAGAGGAAGTCGAAAATGGGCAACATTCAGCATTTAGTCAATAGATAGCTCTCCAAGACTCCAAAATCACAGACAGGGAATGATATATTTTGCATTTGTTCACATTTCCCTATTAGTGCTTGGGGCAGGAGCCTTCCCTATAGGTCAGGGAACCTGTAGCTCAGGAGCTACCAATAGATCTCAACCCCCTTCCAAGTAGCTTGCCAAGGGATTTCTGAATTATACATATTGTTCTGAATAACTAAGATGTGATTAATTAAATGCTTATTATCAATGTAAATGCGTGCTTTTAATGCCTAAATTTGTGCATTAATACATGGATAATGGTTTATGCTTTATTGGCATCGAACTGTCCCCATCTAAGACTGTGTTCATTGTGGCTCTTATATTTACTCAATTTCTTCCAACTTCTAAAATGAGTAGCTTTCTGGCATTTTTGTTTTGTAAAGGTAGCTCACCAGAGAAAAAAAGGTAGGAGACTACTGCTATAGGCACACATGGGCTTTAGATTAGATATTTTGAAACATAGCAAAAAACAAACAAACAAACAAACAACAACAAAAAGAAAAAGAAAAAAAAAAGAGTCTACTTAAATCTTTAGAAGCTTCTGTTGCTGTCCATGGTGCTGAAAATATACAGTGACCAACAGCAAGACAATAAGAGTTATGAAGTCTCAATCGTAGCTTAAGTTTACATCTCAGTAGCTGTAAGTCATATAGGTGGAGTTGAGAATGGCCCATATATCTCCAGGTTGTCTCAGAAACATTACCAGACAACCACCAATATTAGATCTGGCAAAATAAATAAATAAATGAATAAATAAAAGAATAAATAAATAAATATCCTCCTCACATGGTGCATCTATGTTAGATGTGTACTGTCTCCTGGTCTGCCAATGTAAATATGAACTGCAGTTCTTCCCGGACAGCGGGGCAAAGGGGCGATTTAGATTCACCATGCGTGACGGGTCTGCTCACTTGATACAGTTTATGCAATACCTACCCATTTGAGTGTATTTGAAGATATATAAATATATATTTATACAACCTCTTTAGATGGACCTTGAGATGCTCCCTTCACTGCCCCTGTCCATGGTGCTGAAAGGCTACCGTCACAAAGCGCATCAACCCAGTGACAGGGCATCGGGAGCTGTCTTCTCGTCAGGTATCCGCTGAGAGGGACTTGTCAGTTGTTTGTGTGTGCTCGTGGATATCCTTCGCAGCCAAAGACTGTTTACTTTTGCTGAGCCTGTTTATTTGGGCTTGCTTGTGCGCCTCTTTCGTGTGGGAGTATCTATGTATGCCAGTGGGTGTTTTCCAGGCACTGTATTTTGCCACTGTTGCTGTTCTGTTCGTGACTGAGACATCATAGGGGAAGGGCTGAGGGGTAATTTGGGGACAAAAGTACCTATTTCCTGAGCTTGAATGAATTTGAATTGATTGTATTGCTAGACATATGTCTTAGAAAAGCTTTGCACCGAAGGATGTTATATCGACTCCCTACTTCACATTTTAGTTAAACCTGGATGGACTCCTCTGTCTTTCACCATAACCTTATTTTAATCCAACAGCTGCCATAAAATGCTTAGTTTGAGCTACAGACAAGAGAGATTTATTGTGAGTCAGTTAATGAATTTCCATAGCCTACTAGTACAGGGGCTGTAACACAAAACTGAACACACACTATTAGACACTATTAAAAAGTTCATATAGTTTTATTATGTAACACTATAATATGAAGTTGAATGAATGAGCAGATATGCAGTAGAAATGGAGAATTTTCTTTGGCACTTTTCAGTAATTGTGAGGGAACACTGTGACTATCTGAGTTTGTATGGCATTGTCTGTGTTATACCTGCTAGTTGTCCATAGTTACATGGAGTACTTTTACACACCACTACATAGCACTTGTTCCACTGGGTTCAAACAGACAGCACTGAAAATATATTTTATTCCTTCCTTGCTTATTGACCTGCTGTGTAGTGCATTAACGTCATCGAAGAAGTTAATCTGACCAAATGGCAAATGAAATAATAAAATAATATGATTTCAATTTGAAGTGAATAGATAAGGCAATGCAAGTCTTCTACCTCTATATATACATAAACTACAACCAATAAATCACACTGGGGTTTGATACAATAATGAATCCTAGTCATGGGGTTCAGCATCCTGTTTTAAGCAAAATTTTTAGGACTGTTAACCATTCAGAATGTATAATATTTTGAATTGTCAATTGCTATGTCAACAGTTCAAATTTGTCATCATTCTGAAACCCATATACACAGTTCTATGACTCTTATAATTGTGACACCATCAGTTTTATTTAGTTACATTAACAATGACAAAAAGAGCAAAAGATATAAATAGATTTACACAGGAGGCATAGTAATTGTGATGATGCTAAGGAGGCTATAGGAAGAATAAAGAGGTGATTTCTGCATGTAGTAAAAGATACACAAGACAGATTTGAAATTTCACTCAAGCTAGTTGCATAGTAAACTCAATATAGCAGACTTTGATGAACTACAGAAGCCTGTGCAGATCTCCAAACCCATTAGACAGCTTCAGCTCTGCCACACACAGATATTTGAGATAGCAGTTTGTTTTAATCCTGTGTGAATTCTTCTTCCTGCATCAAATACCTCAAGGACACAGCTCTCCTGCTCCCACCTGTATCTACCCGGTGTTCTACTATTTCAACATTCACAGTAATTCATTTACGTCATTGCAACACCATTTATCATGTTTTAGTACGCTGCCAAGATCAAGGCAGTCTCAAAAGGGCGGCATAATTGTTGGTAGTGATTTGAATCTCTGTGAAATGATGTAGTTGGAAAATATCAACCAGGCTTCCTTACTTACTCTCTGCAGCTATGGCAACCATAATCGTTTTCAGAGACGTCTACAGCTGTTTTCATAGCCTTTGTCGAGCTCCTCGCAGTTGGAGGTGAGAGCAGGTTGTTTCAAAGACCAAATGATCGAAGATTTTTAACTTTCATGCAACTTAAAAACTTTTCTGGTACTATATTTCAAGGCTTCTTCCACAAAATGAATGCTTGACATAAACTGCATGTTGTTCACTTTAGTAGAGAAAGTGGTGCGTAGCCTTGAGAGCAGCTTAAAGTTTTTATTTATTGTTTGTTAGCACTTCTTTGAGCATGGGTTGCCCCCAAGAACATGCTTCCCTGTTTGTTACGGTTAAACCAAAAAAGAAGAAAGAGCTGTTTATTCTTACTCCCAGGGGTTGGTACTTCAGTGGGTTATAGAGTAAGTTAAATTAGTCTACATTCTCTTTGTTGTGAAGTCTATGCAGCTTACAACATACTGTAATCAAAGTGCAGTTGAAATAGCATGGTAAAACAGGAGATAAAAGCATAAAAAATCTGATAATACAGTTCAGCGTTTAGAGTTTTATTAGGCTAGTCCAATGAGATTCATTTGGTCTTCCGATATTCTATGTTATTAGGTTCTTTTTTTCAGACCCAGAGTGTTATTTCATACCTGACAGTTTCGACTGCTCACTAGCGTCTTCCTCAGAGTGGTCACATGATGTTGCTGTGATGTGTCTGGTCAGCTGATTAGGCTAGTTTTGTTGAGATCTGAAATGTAATTTTCTGGCCCCTGGAAGAAACATACTCAGACATGGAGAGAGCATGCAAACTCCACAAAGAAAGGTTCCACCTGTCTGGAATTCTAACCCACAACCTTCTTACTGTGAGGCTGAAACACAAATCTCTCATCGTGACATCATGACAATTGTTATTTCATGTTCAGTAACACTTTATAATAACTACTCTCTTTAGTTAATTAACCTTAATAAAGCATGACCAAAGACTTAAAGCTGCCCTCTGTAACTTTTTGGTTGGGGGTCCGTCACCTCCTTGCTTCTACAGTCCCTGACAAAAGTCTTGTCGCTTATCCATTTTGTAGAAACAAAAGCTTATAACCTGACTTTAAATTAATCGATTGGTTTTAGAAATGTCTCAAATGAAAGCTAAAACCCTCCCAAATTATGCTCAATATACTAAAATAAATTTGCTTCACTGAAGAAAAATTGATCATTTAATGAACACAGAAAGATCAGATTTTGGCAAGACAAAAGTTTTGTCGCCTACAGAAAATTGAACAAATAATTTACTTCAAATACAAAAATATGTTGCATAACGTCAGTGAATTAAGTAGTGGTGCTGTGAGATCCATATTTAATATCTTGTATGATTCCATGAGCTTGAAGGACTGCATCCATGCGGTTCCACAATGATTCATACAATTTGTTGATGAAGTCATCAGGAATAGCAAAGAAAGCAGTCTTACATGCCTCCCAGAGTTCATCAAGATTCTTTGGTTTTGCCTTCCATGCTTCCTCTTTCATTCTACCCCAGACATGCTCAATGATGTTCATGTCTGGTGACTGGGCTGGCCAGTCCTGGAGCACCTTGATCTTCTTCACCTTGAGAAACTTTGATGTAGAGATAGAAGTATGCGATGGAGCACCATCCAGCTGCAAAATTTGACCCCTTTTATGGTTGGGAATGTAAGAGGAGCTAATACTTCTTGATATTTTAGGCTATTGATATTGCCTTCCACCCTGCAAATGTCTCGCACACCCCCCATACTGGATGGAACCCCAGACCATGATTTTTCCGCCACCAAACTTAACTGTTTTCTGGGTGAATCTTGGATTCATGTAGGCTCCAGTAGGTCTCCTGCAATATTTGCGGCGGCTGTGATGTAATTCAACCGAGGATTCATCTGAGAAATCCACCTTCTGCCACTTTTCCAGTGTCCATCCTTTTAGCAGGCTGTGGGCCTTGGCAAATACCACACGTTTTTTTAATTGCCTTTTATTTAGTGCTGGTTTCTGTGCACTGATTCGACCATGGAGGCCATTTCGAGACAGAATTCTACAAACTGTTCTGGTCGACACAGGGACTTGAGGTGACCAGGCCTGGTGGAGCTCTGCTGCAGTGGAAAAGGGGCTGGCCGTGGATTTTCGAATCAACAAACGGTCCTCCTGAGCAGTTGTCTTGCGGGGTCTGCCGGACCTGGGCTTGTCAAAAGCATCTCCAGTCATTTCAGATCTTTTTCTTATTCTTTGTACTTGACGCTGAAACACATTGAAGGTGTCAGCCACCTCAGCAGTGGATCTGGTCTTCAGCCTCTTGATAATTAACACTCTGGTCTCAGGGTGGATCTAAGGCATGTTGTCAGAGGTCAAGTTGCAGTTGATGTGAAGGTCTGGTGTGCTGGGGTTCTTTTTATACACACCCACTAACTGATTGATCAGTAACTGATCACAGGTGAGGCTGTAATCTAGGATTGGGTGCATCATATGACAAGGCGACAAGACTTTTGTCTTGCCAAAATCTGACCTTTCTGTGTTCATTAAATGATCAATCTTTCTTCAGTGAAGCAAATTTATTTTAGTATATTGAGCATAATTTGGGAGGGTTTTAGCTTTCATATGAGACATTTCTAAAACCAATCCATTAATTTAAATTCAGGTTATAAGCTTTTGTTTCTACAAAATGGATAAGCGACAAGACTTTTGTCAGGGACTGTATTGATATGCCACTGCTCTGCGTGGAATGTTCCACAGTATGACATTAAACAGCTCTGCCTTGCAGTTATTAAATTGCATTTGGCTTTATACCTCAAAAATACCTAGAAAAACATTAATTCTGGCAGTGAACAGGGTCGCCTCTCCACAGATTTGACCTGTAACTTGGTCTGGTTTGGTCTGCATGAAGATAGAAAAGTTTGGTACCATATTGTGAAACTTTCTAGATTAAGCAATAACATGTTCATGGAGAAAAGCATCTGATGGACTCTACACAATGCACCTTTAGTTCATTAAGAAGTAAACTATTTAGTTTAGTCTTAGTTTACCAAGAGAATTAATCAATACCCAAACTCCTACCCCTTGATTAGTATCTTAATCCTGAATTATTAGTACTTAACAGTTAACAGTTCATTATTAATTAAGCTTTTATTCATGCTTTATTGAGGCTAATTAAGCTGTAGTTATTACACAGTGGTACCAGATGTTCCTGTTTTCATGACATTGGCCCCCTGGAGGCAAAAATGCACACTGTACATAGTTGCGCACAGCCGTTTGTCTGAAGCCATCCATCACCTGTGAAACATCATTACAGTGCAAATAGGATGATCCTTACACTGGCACACAGTGTCGCACAGATTGGCCCCTCAATCCATTTTTCGAGGCATCAACACAGACTCCGCTCCCATTGTCCTTATGTCAAAATGACATCCGTCTCACCTGCCCAATCCAGCTGACCCATCACATATCATTATGGGTGGGCTGGTGGACAAGGGGCTGTCAGGCAAGAGGTGGAGAGGTGGAACTCAGGAGGGGATCATATGATTGTATGCATTTATAATATAAGGCTGAAAGCTTTTGTAATATAAGAAATCTGCAGCTGTTTTATGCCCTTTTACATTATCAAACTACCGGTATTAGTAGTAGAATAGTAGAATTTATGTTTTTATGCTGAGTAATACAATGAGGAAGCAATTATAATTCTTAAACTTATTTATTGTGACTCGAGATAGTGTTTTCTAATCGAATCACAGTTTGGACAATCCTGTTTTTTGGATGTTTACTTTTTTGATATGAGCAATATTATTTAAAGTAACATTTTTTGGCTTCTCCATCCACCTCTTCTGGTTTTGCCTTACTTTGCAGAGTGCAACACAGCAAGTACACTGACCTTGAAGGGTCAAACTCTTGTAGAAGTAACCCCATGTGAAGAATTCCATTTTAGCAAAAGCAGAGCAGAAAAAAAAATCTGTGTCTCACAATGATAAATAAATACTTAGTAGCCATTACTACTTCAGACTATTTTAGAGTTCACTTGTATGGGATAAATGCTCCTATAGCTGTGTCACAACCCCCTTTTTAAACAATACAATATTTAATCTTATCTCAGGATTTTAGAATGTATCTTGTCAGGTGCATTGTGTAACTTTTCGGTGGAGGGTCTGTTGAATATTTTTCTCCATAAAGATGTTTTTGCTTTGTCTGGAATGTTTCACAAAATGGTATTAAACCTTTCTATCTTCATGGAGACCAAACCAAACCAAGTTATAGGTCAGATCTGTGGAGAAGCAATCCCGCTCACAGTCAGAATGCCTGTTTTTCAAAGTATTTTTGAGCTATAAAACCACCTGCAATTTAAGAAATGTAAGGTAGACCTGTTTAATATCATACTGTGGAACATTCTAGGGAGAGAAATGACATATCCATAGAAACAAGCAGGTGATGGACCCTCCACCAGAAAGTTACATAATGCACCTGTAACCCAGGTCTAAAAATGTGCCTAACCGCGTCAGATAAAATATGTATTTTATTATATCTACCTGTACGTAAACCCACGTAAAGTCACGTGCCGCTACGCACACACGGCGTGCGATCCGCCAATCAGGTTTCTCGCAGCGCCCGATACAAGCCTCCTGTGCCTGCTCTCCCTCATTCAGGAGTTGGGGAGAGGAGTCGCAGGACTGCTGTACGGGTTAGCCACGCAAATTAATCTCCTACTCGTCTTTGATGTATCCGCTCTAAACTAAAATTGTAACTTACGTTTTAGAGGTCTCATATCACCGCAGAAGAAGTGTTCTAGCCGCGCAACTATTTCGCAGTGGGATTGGTGAGTCTGTTTGTTGTTTACCGAGTTGTTAGCATTAGCAACTTATGCCGCTAGCATCTTGCACTTGTTTTCACCTGCCGATTTCATTCATATGCAAATATCGCCAATTGCAGGCCATTGTTCCACCTGATATTGCTTAACGGATGCATTTAAAAGTCAATTTTTAAGATCTTTGATCACTATTCAAGTGCAATTTGTTAGTGTTGGTTGTTTATTATGTCTATGAAAAGCACTTTTATAGAGAAAATATTATGGAATGTGCACTCTGTAAATGTGTATACACTGAGACAGATTTATTGATTGATAAATTGAAATGTGTTTAGCTAGCTAATTGGGTTATTCTATTACTTACGGTCCTGTCTGTTACCACACAGGCCAGGTGTGCCCCATTGGGTGCAAAACCCTCCTTCGATGGTGAGCTAGAACAGCCCATGAACCTACGTGAACCATATCATCTTTACCATCACTACCATCATCCCTTCTGTGGTCTGGTAGGAGGCTGTACAGCCAGTCGCTCCCCACTCTGTTTCTATCCACTACTTGCTCCCACTACTGTTTCGCGCTTAAGGACAATTCAAACCCTCGGTTAAAAATTCTGGACTTCCATTCTCACTACTACCCTGTGGAAAGCGAGATAGTGACTGTGTACTGCTATTTCAGTCAATATGTGAGTAAAAATCACTGGACTGTACTGTTAATTCTTCTATATGGTTACACATTTGTATAAGGAAACTTATAAATGTACCGTCAAGCTGAAGAAGGAGTCCTATCGGGCCTTGCTGGCTCGGGGGACTCCTGAAGCAGCTGACGGGTACCGGCGGGCCAATCGTGCTGCAGCCCGTGCGGTTGCGGAGGCAAAAACTCGGAGCTGGGAGGAGTTCGGGGAGGCCATGGAGAAGGACTATCGGACGGCCTCAAAGAGATTCTGGCAAACCGTCCGGCGCCTCAGGAGGGGGAAGAAGTTCTTCGCCAACACTGTTTACAGTGCGGGGGGAGAGCTGCTGACCTCGACTGGGGACGTTGTCCGGCGGTGGAAGGAATACTTTGAGGATCTCCTCAATCCCACCGTCACGTCTTCCGAGGAGGAGGCCGAGGCTGGGGACTCGGAGGCGGACTCATCCATCACCCGGGCTGAAGTCACTGAGGTGGTTGGAAAGCTCCTTGGTGGCAAGGCTCCGGGATTGGATGAGATCCGTCCTGAGTACCTTAAGTCTCTGGATGTTGTGGGGCTGTCTTGGCTGACACGCCTCTTCAACATCGCGTGGCGGGCGGGGACAGTACCTCTGGACTGGCAAACCGGGGTGGTGGTCCCTCTGTATAAGAAGGGGGACCGGAGGGTGTGTTCCAACTATAGGGGGATCACACTCCTCAGCCTTCCCGGTAAGGTCTATGCCAGGGTACTGGAGAGGAGAATCCGGCCGATAGTCGAACCTCAGATCCAGGAGGAGCAGTGTGGTTTTCGTCCTGGCCGTGGAACACTGGACCAGCTCTACACTCTCCATAGGGTGCTCGAGGGTTCATGGGAGTTTGCCCAACCAGTCCACATGTGCTTTGTGGACTTGGAGAAGGCATTCGACCGTGTCCCTCGTGGTGACCTGTGGGGGGTGCTCTGGGAGTATGGGGTCCGGGGCCCTTTGCTAAGGGCTGTCCGGTCCCTGTATGACCGGAGCAGGAGCTGTGTTCGCATTGCCGGCAGTAAGTCAGACCTGTTCCCGGTGCATGTTGGACTCCGCCAGGGCTGCCCTTTGTCACCGGTTCTGTTCATTGTATTTATGGACAGAATTTCTAGGCGCAGTCAGGGGCCGGAGGGGGTCCGGTTTGGGGACCACAGGATCTCATCTCTGCTGTTTGCGGATGATGTTGTCCTGTTGGTTTCATCGAACCAGGACCTGCAATGTGCACTGGGGCGGTTTGCAGCCGAGTGTGAAGCGGCTGGGATGAAGATCAGCTCTTCTAAGTCTGAGGCCATGGTTCTCGACCGGAAAAAGGTGGCTTGCCCTCTCCGGGTGGGTGGGGAGTCTTTGCCTCAAGTGGAGGAGTTCAAGTATCTCGGGGTCTTGTTCACGAGTGAGGGAAGGACGGAACGGGAGATTGACAGGCGGATCGGTGCAGCTTCGGCAGTGATGCAGTCGCTGTATCGGACCGTTGTGGTGAAGAGGGAGCTGAACCGAAAGGCGAAGCTCTCGATTTACCGGTCAGTCTTCGTTCCTACTCTCACCTATGGTCATGAGCTCTGGGTAGTGACCGAAAGGACGAGATCGCGGATACAAGCGCTCGAAATGAGTTTCCTCCGTAGGGTGGCTGGGCGCTCCCTTAGAGATAGGGTGAGGAGCTCAGTCATACGGGAGGAGCTCGGAGTAGAGCCGCTGCTCCTCCACATCGAGAGGAGCCAGTTGAGGTGGCTCGGGCATCTGTTCCGGATGCCTCCTGGGCGCCTCCCTCGGGAGGTGTTCCGGGCATGTCCCACCGGGAGGAGGCCCCGGGGAAGACCCAGGACACGCTGGAGGGACTATGTCTCTCGGCTGGCCTGGGAACGCCTCGGGGTCCCCCCGGAGGAGCTGGAGGACGTGTCTGGGGTGAAGGAAGTCTGGGAGTCCCTGCTTAGGCTGCTGCCCCCGCGACCCGGCCCCGAATAAGCGGACGAAAATGGATGGATGGATGGATAAATGTACCGGTACTGGTATCAAGCTTGATTCCCAAATCTGCAGAATTGTAAATATTGTTTTTTGTTATTCACTATAAGCACTGTAAATACATGGCACCAGCCACTAAATCATAATTTTCGACTCCGTATTATTCTGTCACGCACCTCCCAGAGCCGATACCTGCTTCTTCTGACCTAGCCTACAATAAACTTTATCCCTTTTGGCAAGCATCAGCATATATGCTACACAGCTTTAATTAATACCTCAACTAATGTAAACAAACATGTCAAAATGTTGCAGAAACAGAAAACCTGCCAAACTGCATTCTTGCTCTTAATTTTTACCACATCTCGCCAGCTTCGACTGTAAAACTGCTATATTTTAGATTCAAACTGTATACATCTCCTGAATTGAGAATAATGATGCTTTCTTCTCTTTTCCTCTGGCTAAGGCTCCTTACAAACGTCACTAAACTCCACTTGCTCTTGAGTTAAATTGGCTGCACAATCACAATGCACAGTGTGTCCGGTGCTTATGTCCTGTAGCAGTGCTCTGTAAAGGGCTAGTTTCTGCTGTGCTGGCATCTCCCGGATCACCATTAAATGAAGCTTTTGGAATGATCACTTCCTTTGTACTGCTTGATGAACACATTTTAAGTATGCCTTGTAAAAACACCATTAATACTACATTTGGAATTATTTTTTGCATTAAAGGTGCACTACGAAACATTTCTAGCAGGGAGTCTGTGCCTCCTTGTCTCCATGGAGATGCTATTTCCTTTGCCTGCGTTGCTCTACAGTCTTGCTATTTATTCATTTAGATGTTTCATTCCTTAAAAAACATGCATGCTTCCAGTTAGTGAGGTTTGTGCTCCACAGATCTGACCTGTAAGTCAGCCTGATGGTGGTACCTGATTGTCTCCATGGAGATGAATAAATTCCAGGCTAAAACAATAACATCTCCATGGAGACAAGCAGATGGCAGGTTAGTGCCTTTAAGTAATTTTGGCCAATTAGCTGAAATTTTGTAATTTGGTTAGAACAGTAGGAATAAAGCCAGATTTCTGCAGTGATGAAGCTGATTGTATTAAAACATCCACAGAATCCCTTGCCATGTTAAGTTATAAATATGGCATTTATTCTGTTGTTCATAATTCTAACTAAGCCCAGATAAAGACCAGTTATAACTGAAACATGTTCACTTTGTCCATTTAAATAAAAACCTTTTAACTATATCTTTCTGGAGTGCCTGAATTTCATTTTATTTATGTTATTTAGACAATCATTCACAATAATCATATACAAAGCAGATAAAATGGCAGTATTATTAAGTAAAAGAACAGATAACTCTTGATCTGCTCTTGTTGTTAAAGAAAAGCCACACTGAGCTGCCTGAAGTGAGTGATACGCCACTGTCATCCAGGGCTTTGATGAAAGATCTTTCATTTTCTTGGTCACTAATGGGAATTCTCAGTGTCAGTGAAGCCCTCATTTCAATTCCTGTTTTTAATTCATCATTTAATTTCTTCAGGGCCCGGATAATGAAATGTTTGCCTCGCTATTCTCTTCCGGATTTTTGGTGAGGGAAATTAAATTAAAATTGCATTCATTCATCTCACCCTATTGAAGAAAGGAAACTATTTTCTGAAACAAACGCTACTGTGTGTCCCACCTACACTCCCCTGACACATGCCGTAAATATCCAGCAGCTTGTCATTTGAAGTTACATAAAAATCTACCATGCATGCGCATCCTGTAGGTTGGACACCCCACTATTAAGAGACATTAGCAACAGCGCGAGGCCTTTGAACAGCCCAATAGGAGACGGGACCTAGTTAGTAAAGAAATCTACAGCTTTAATGCACACACAGTTGTACAGAGCCAGGCAGCGGGGATGGGGTCCTTGCCAAGGCGTAATGAATTCAGATGTGGAAAGACTTTGCTTTTGACTTTACATAATTAGGTGAGATGCAATAACGCTTCGACCTTGGAGGGACACACCTGGATAACAAGCGATCAAACAGGCCCATCCATCCACACTAAGAGAGCAGCCCAGAGTCGCCCAGAGCGCAAGCTCATTACACCTTAGACAGGGCCATGGACTGGGCCTTTGATAATCAGTGTGAATACGTGCGGGAGTAAGGGTCTAACTACAAATGTTTTCGACTATGCTTTCTCCAGTAAGGTTTGTTTATTAGGAGAGGTCAAGGCATCGCTGCTTGTACTTCATGGCTACCTATATATCAAACCTATATGTAATTATACCTATGATACCTATAATAGCTATAAGTAATTAAACAAGCATGTCTAGTAATTATTAAAAGTCCTATATTATGCAAAACTGACTCTTGTGAGCTTTAAGCCATGTTAGAATATTGTTACCTCCTCAAAAACCTACCTGGAGTTGTGTTTTGTTTCATCCACATATATTTGAGTAATCCTCCATTATTAGCCAGTCTACATCTACAAAGTACAAAATGCACTGTTCCACCTTGTGATGTCATCATGTAGTGGCAGTTTTCGAGTCAACAGCTACCTTTTACCTTTTGTTCAGTAGATATTGGCACTTACAGGGCTGAAAGTCTCCAACTTATTCTAATGAAGGTTAATGGAGTTTAAAAACATAATGGAGCACTTCCTGTATTATCACGTGACATCACAAGATGGAACAATGTGTTTGAAAGAAGAACTCATCTTAAATATGCAGTGTTGTGTGTTAAACGTGTGAATGAAACAAAACACAATTCTGGGTATGTTTTTAATGAGGAAACAACACTTTCACACAGATATGAGCACTTAAAACTAAAATAAAAGTATGCTTTTTCAATTTTTGTTTATTTCATTGCACTAAAAACTGTGCACCTACATACCTATCTCCATGGAGAATATTCTGAAGGTTTTAACTTTTTATTTGAGTCATGTTGGTGATGTGCCACCTACAGAAAGTTACACCCCGCACCTTTAAATAATTACCATCAGCCCATCTGTCTATTCAGCTGGCTTCTTTGTTATTCAGTCTTTATTCTACTCATTCAGTCAATCACAAAATGGTGTCTGCACTAATACTGTACATAGAAGAAACTAGTATTACGACTACATAGGAAAGTTGACTAAAAGGAACAACACAGTGAACAAAATGGTTGTAAGTAAGAACTGAGAAAAGTTTATAGTCTCCAGCTGTGTAAGCCCACCATCCCACCAGAGGATACCCTATAACTGCACAGTTTATCCCAAATAAAAGCACAGAGTTCTGTGTGAAAGCTGCAGCTCTGCCTCTTGGATTTTGTCTGGGGGCTGATCCCACAAGAGACGCTAGAAATCTGAAGTCCTGTATTTATGTTCTGGTTTGGGAGCCTGTACAAACTGCTATAAAGCTGCACAATGTGAACAAGAAAACTCTAGGCTGCATGAGGCTTAGGCATTGGAACCTCACAAATAAGCAGAACGATTTTGAATTCAATTTGAAATCTAATGAGAAGCCATTGAAGAGTGGATAATACAGTGTCCAAAACATAACGCATTGTGAGGGTTAAAGGAGGAATCAGAATCCAATATAGTACCAGTGCAATTTATTTAGCGACCCTTATCACTAAATGATACTCTGGAATCCAGGTGCAGTCACAGAGGGCGGTGTGTTTTAATGTATTTATGTAAACTTGGCCTGAGTCCAGCAGGGTAGATGATTTCATTTGTCTGAGCAGAGAGCCAGATTTAATGGGATTACAATGTGCCTGTTGGAGACGATCTGGAGATGGTCTATTCATCCACTACCGTACGCTCATTATTGCTTATTCTTCACCAATTTAAACAACACGACTCAATAAGGGGAGCGGTGTTTAAGATACAGAGTGGTAGTTTTGCATTTTGCCTCTACAGGTTGTGATCTGAAAATTTGAATGGATGTTATTGTAGTTGTGTAATACTGTGCTAAGTTAGGCTTCATTGATATTCACAGATACAGCCTTAGTTGTGGCTATATAAATTTTAATTGGTGTGATAAATACATTTGGAGGATAATTTTTGGCAGCGTTTGCACAAGTATTTCTCATTTTAAAGGTCAGTTTTGTGTGCTTTGTGGTTATTACAAAAGAAAACATTCACAAGATGTTGCATATTGGAGGAGATTATTATTATAGCTGTTACTTTGCAAACTCAAGAGTGGTCGGTACTATTGTCAAAAAAAAAAGCTTTGATCCTTGGACTACAGTTATTTTGGAGTTACTAACACCCCACCCCCCAGGTTTGAGAGGCAGCTCCAAATCATGGTGCCTAAGACGGGACTTAAAAACAGGAGAAACAGGGCTTTCTCTGTGGTTCGCCCTAAACTCTGGAACGCTCTGCCCCTCCACAACCACCAGTCCCCACAGTTAAGTCTTCAGTCAAGTCTTTGTCTTCAGTTGTGTGATCTTCTTTATTTATTTAGTTATCTCTGCTCTGGAACACTTCACAATTAATTAAATTAATTCCTAGCTCTAAGTATCTAAGTAGTTAAGCCTGAACCATGCTTAATAAACTGTTAGTAAACTATTCATTCATTAGTAATTTAGTTTTTCTTCATTCTTTCTTCATGATAATTAATGTGTATAATAATGTGTGATCTGTGTAAAGTATTCTCTGTTTCTGTACTGCACTTTACTTATTTAAACAATATATTATATAAATATAGTGAATTTGGACTGACAAATATGTCCCGATTGTGTGAATAACAGTGGACAACAACAACAATAAGATCACCTGTTATGTCACATTCAGCTGTTGTGTCCTTGACCACAGTCTCTGGAGACTGGAGGAGATCTGGAGCTCTTGAAGCCAGGAGCTGTTGTTTCATGTTGCTTCTTTGCACTATTGACCAGGAGTGGACTCAGATGGCCGGTGGGCAGGCACAAACATCTTCTCTGTAGAGTCACCTCCTGTGAATGACGTCAGTTTGTCCAAGTCTAGATACTATTGCAAAGCTTTTATCCACTTCGGCCTTCATGGATTCAGCCTTAGACACTTGGACATTTTTATTTCAAGGTGAAATTGAAGTGTGTCTTGTTATGTTGGGAATGGTGCAAAAACAATTTACTAGCAAATTGGAATACTGCTATATAAAATATGTAAATAGTTAGACTGTTTCAGTGTAATTGTTTGTTTTTTTAAATTATGCTGTGGCTGTGCAAATTGTATTTCCATATAATTAATATTAGCAATAGTACAAACATGTAAAAAGTAAAAATGTAATCAAAATTCTGCCTCAAAAAACAAAACAAAAACAAAAACAAACAAAAACAAACAAAAAAAGCAATGAATAAATGCATCATTTTAGTTTAATGTTTATGTCTAGACTATGTGACATTACAGGCACAGCAATAACATCTCCATGGAGACAAGCTGTTAGGTAGTTAGAGACCCCACCAGAGAAGTTACATAGTACACCTTTAAGTTTTTGAAAACATATCACTTAGTAGAGCAAAATTGTGGCACAAGTAAAACACTACAAAAATAATACTCCCAGTAAAGTTGGTCGGCAATAGACTGGCTCAAGTTTCAGTCCTGTAAATGTTAGTGGGTGAATCAAAGTCATGCCTACGTACCTTTGAGGATCTAATCACTGGCTCTTTGTTGGAGGTGGACTTATTTCTCCATCCCTCCTCCTCTCTTCCTCCTCCTTCTGTGTCCCTGGGCCTCGGGATGCCGCCAACATGGAAATGAGGTGGAGCTCATCACAGGCTCTGCTCATCTCTCTCAGGCTGAATCACACAAACGTTCCCAGGAGAAGGCCCCCAGCTCCAGCTCCTTCCTCCACCAGGAATTAAGGAGAGATTTCTATAACGTGTGGGACTTTTGCACCCAAGGCACCACTTTGAGAAGCGAGGGGAGTTAAGAGTCAAGTTTAAAAGATAGAAGAGCACAAGAGATATGCTTGGTATTAATTATACATGTATCATTAAAAGAGAGTGGATGGAGGGAGTCAGACATTTGGATAACTTTCACTGCCTTTTTAGTGTTAGGATGAAATGCAGAGTTCAGTTTTCATCATTAGCAACAAATAAACATTGAAAAACAAGCAAATATTTACAAATGATTTTAAGGTATGAATTTAAGGTAAAATCCGTTGGTTTCAAAGTGATGAAAAATGTGCATTGTTGCTATAGTAATTAACAATTCAAAACCAAATATTATATATTTAAAATCATCAGCAATAAATCAGGAAAATTAAATCCATGAATAAGAAAGATTTGCTGTATGAAAGATGTGTGGACAAAAGTGTAATTCACTTTTAGTAAGAAATAATAACCAGACTAGAGGGAAGCAAAGTGAAAAGCAAAGTGAAAAGCTGAAAGAAGTTTTTTAAAATGTATAATGTATTAATATTGTCTCCAAAAAACACTACACTTCCAAATGCTAATATTTCTTGCTTATAATTCCACTAGTTTTTAATAATTCCCACATAGATCTTTTTATATTCTAAAAGCAGTATTTCACCGTTTACACCAGGATTACACACTACATCTAGTACCTACTTTATTATCTCTGGGCAAATAGCAAAGTGCGTATCTTACAGTGATCTGGTTTATACCTTTTTGTTAAAATTAAGCACTGCTGTCATCTCCGCAGCAACAGCCTGTACCGGGCTGTGCATGAGTGAGTGCACTGCCAACCAGAGGAGACAGGATCTGCATTTTATTCCCAATGGACTGCCTATTCTGCAAAACAAGCTGCGCTCCCCAAACAGAGTAAGACCTGGGGTGCATGGAGGTGAAAATATCTCACAGGCCCAAAGATCTGACAAGACTAATGCAATTCATCAGAAATAAGGCGCCGTAAAACAACATGTAAGCAAATAGACTGAAGGTTGTGGTCTGTAGTTTATATTTTATTAGCCATAAAAGCCCCCATAAAAGTTTGTCCATTTCAGCAGAGGCAAATGTGAGATGACACTGCAGATCTGTCCACTGTGATTAGCAGCAGTGACGCACAAAAGGGTGATTTGTTGTGTGACTTTAGGGCCCTGGCCACCTACACACCAGCAGCTCCCCTGTCTGCTGTATCAGAGCTCCCGGTCTGCTATATGTGAGCTCCCGGAGCACTACTTCATCTAGAAGGATGTCAGACATAATGTTGACAGTTAATGTGGTCGTTTGGTGCATGGCTGCCAGTGAGGGCTTTTCAATTAATACAGCCTAAATGGCAAAAATGCTCAATTAGCTTTAATGTATCCAGCCCCTCTGATGAATGCAGAGTAAGAGGAGAAGGGACACAGTCGTTTATCTGCAGCGTTCACCTATAATGACCAACCTCACATCAGTGATACTCAGCACTCACAACAATGCAGGTCTGCTTCAAGTGTGATAGGAAACACATAGGGCAGTGATGATCTACATAACACATATTAGTGTATAAGATATCCCAACTGTGAGAAAACCCACACTCCTCTGAATCACAAATTAATATTTGCTTAACTTTCTCATTGCTGATTCTTCCCTCCAGTACACTGGTTGTCGTCAGCTACATCAGTAACCAAAAGAGCCTGAGGCAGACTGAAGGAGAGAGGCCAAACATACAAGCAAATAGGCTCTGAAGGTGCTTTGCCCAAGGGCACAACATGAGCAATGCTGGTAGCAGGAATTGTTTCAATAACCTTTAGGTTTGTAGGTGACAACCAGAAGGTTTGTTGGCCCTGGATTATTAACTTAGAATGCAAAATTATATTACTAAAATGTCAACATAAAAAGTTTAACAGTTATGTGATAAAACAAAAAAGTATTTTTTTTTTACTAAATCTATAATTCAATTTATTTACTAAGCTAAATATTTAACATTCTCAAGACCAACTTCATAAATTTGTAAAATTTAACATTTTTAAACTAGGTCAAGATTTTAAAGAAGTAAATGTTTTGATGCTGGTAAAAGAACAGATTGACAACAAGTTTCTATTTCTGACACATTTTTTTTTTGCCTCAGAGCAAAACCAGTAGAAAACAGGACAAAAGACATTATGGCAAAGTCGAGCCATAAACAAGACATGAAGCTCTGCCACTTGTGTCCCCCACAGGCAAGACACACAGTGTAAACAGTGTAAATATGAAACATCGGCAGGCTTCTCTTTAGCCTTTGGAGAGCGCTCAGCCCCTCCAGTGCTCACAAGGATGGGGCTATGGGGTGTATGGGGTGTATGTTGTGTCTGTGCTTTGTTTTTCATCATATCAGATCTCACCGTGTGTGGCGACAACAGCACAGATTTACAGTTTGGGGATTTTATTGTTTGTCTTGTGTTGTCCTCCCATGCAACTGTTAGCGAGAGAGGGAGAGAGGGGGGGAGAGAGAGAGAGAGAGAGAGAGAGAGAGAGAGAGAGAGGAGAGAGAGAGAGAGAGAAAGAGAGACAGAGAGACTCAAAGAGAGAGAAAGAGAGAGAGAGACTCAAAGAATAAAAGCATAGAAAGAGGGAGCTGTCTTCAGGACTCCAGCAGTGGCTCTGTGTAATCCCTCAACTCTTGTGAGGCCGGGTTTTAGAGGCTGCCAATCTGAGCTGGATTAGACAGTACTAACAGGATTGCCTTGGAAACATAATATTAATTTTAAGATCCCTAAATTCCTTAAGCCATCCTAGTGCCAACTCCACTTCTCCAGACAACAAAAGCAAGTCTGTAGTTTTTATATTGTAGTTTTTACTCAAATAATGATGGCTCTGGATTTGTATTTCACATTTCAAGATTTTCAAACTTTTCAGAAATCTTTCCCTCAAACTCTTTTTTTTTTTTTTTTTTTGTGTCATTCAAACTAAGTGGTGGTAAGATACATAGTGGTTTTCTTTTTTATCAACCGTCACTCATTAGAAACAAGTTTTATTAACAAGGAAGTATAATATTACAAAAAAATTTATTACAGGAATCAGGTATTGCATAAATAAGTGTTATATTCACAGCAGAAATTCCTGCTTTGTTGCCAGTGCCTTTCAAGGGACTATTCAAATTGAACTGTTAGAACTGGATCTCAATTTTGTAAAGAGCCTAATCTTTTTCTTTCAAATGCATTTTTATTTAGTTTATGCATAATTTCAAAGGTAAACACATTTCCACTGACAGTTTGAACCATTTTAAACAAATTACAGCATTGCTCATTTCTCTCTTGTATTTAATTTGTTGTTAAAGAAATGAAATCACACATTGCCTTCTGTAAATAAATAACTGTAAAAAGAGGCAATCTTTTGAACATCTCATTGATATGAACGGATCCAAAAGATTCGAATCTCATAAAAGAGTCAAAAGTCCTACCACTAATTCAAATCAACAAACGCTAACGGCTCTGCCAAACTCTTTATACCACACCAAAACCCCAAATGCTTAATCTACTAAATATTTGTATTCCTTGGATTGGCTACCTTCCAAAATGGATTCCTCAACAAATGGTAATAATGCAGTATGGAGGGTCTCCCAAATTCTGACAAGTACAATACTGTGGATGTGTGTGTGTGTGTGTATACATCATCCATCTGCTCTAAGCTATCACCAATATGGTAAGTGGGTTTTGTGCATTCAAGTGTATAAGTCTTATTTTTATTGGCTGGAAAAGCTGGTAGTAACACTGTCTTTTAGCTTCTGGTGATTTAACTTATGCTCTTTGCTGACTTGGCTCTTTTAGTATTCAAATCCCCTTCACAATATATCACGGCTATGGTTGGCAACGCCTAGCTTACAAGTCTTAGGAAATACACCTATTTGATTTATCCAGGTTCATGGGAATTTAGTGCCTGTTCATTCACAGCAGAAGTACATTAGTAAAGGATCTTTCAAGTGGGGGAGGAACGGTAGTGAGAAAAACCTATTTCAGACTTCATATGTGCCAATTACTGTGAAATAGCGATTAGGCTTAAACTGTTAACCTACTATTTCAAATCTGGAATCGACAAAAATGACACTGCATTACAAAGGGTAGGGAAAAACACTTTGAACAAAATTTATTTAGTTACAGAATACAAATGTCTGCATTAAAGGGTTCTTGTATCACTATTGGCTATTATACATGCACTCGCACACAGTTTCTTTACTTTGTTTCTCATGTTTTAGAACTTAAACATGACATGTTAATGTATACATGCACTAGAAGTTAATGCAATACGATGGCAGAAAAGCTTAAAGCGAGTCTGGCACTGATTTATGGACTTAACAGTGGTGCTGGGCTTTTATTTGTGATGTAAAAAAAAAAAAAAAAATTAAACGTTTTGTGACATCTTGGGTGGAGCTGATTCACCGCACAAGATTGATCAAAAAAGCATTAATTAAGGAAAATATAAGATCAGGTATCTTTTTTACAAGGAAACAATAACATGAGTAAAAGCTCAAAAAAGTAAAATTTTGCATAATATGTTTCGTATGAAATGTATCTGAGTACTTTATTCTGAAGAAAACTTTCACACTGAGTTGCTTTATATTAGTATACAAACATAAGATAGGATCAAAAATTTATTTATGTTTTTGTACCTTTTGTTATGCTCATATTTATCCCTGATTGGAGAAGGACAAACGGCACATGCCCTCATATCGAGTGCGGTGTTTTCTATTTTTGGTCAATAATTCCTTCCCTTTTGAAGCCTAAGTTGTGAGATCAAGCACTGCATGTATTCCTATGATTTTGCAAAGGTAATTGTAAATAAAAGAGTAAGCATAAGTTACTCAAAATGTGTATTATTTATGGTATATGTATGTAGATACACTAACCCTAACAAAATACTATCTATATTTAAGCTGTCTGGTTCATAGCGGGACATGATGGCGGTGATAAGGGCCATACAAAAGACAGACATTTGTATCCTGCATGGGTTTAATGGCAGCGCATCTGCTCACCTGGAAATAAGAGCAAACCCATAATCCCCCACACCTGCTGCTGGCTCCCGCTCAGTTCCCCCAGTGCAGATAAATCTCCCACATCAGCACAGAGCGGACACACAGACATCCCAACATCTGAGGCCAAACATCTGGAACTAATGCCCAGAAAAGACTCTGTGTGATGGGACTGAATTATTCCTGTCTGCCGTGGATGAACTCTGTACTTCACAAAACAGAGGAGAGGAGAAGAGAAGGAGAGGAGGAGAGGAGGAGAAGAGGCGAGGAAGGACATCTGCTGTACATCGCCCTGGAGCAGAATGACATAAAGGAGCAAAGCCTCTTTCAAAGGACAAGGCTGTTTCTCTCACGTGTTTGACAAAGTTTGTGAAACGGAGATCCTTTCTAGATCTGTAAATCACTGGTCACAATCCATGCATCTCTTTGTGTACTTGCTTATATTGTGCTAATTTTAGATTTTTGTAGTAACATTGTATCCTTAAAATGTGGAGTTGTGTTTTGTTTCATTATTTTTAACACACAAATCCTGCACATTTGGGCTGTGTTTCTCATACTAAAAACAAAAACCCTCTTCCACCTTCTGATATCATCAAGTGGTAATACGGAAGTACTCCTCTGTTTTTATATTTTCTCACAGGAATCATTTGAATAATTTCAGCAGTGGAATTGCGAAAGCATTGTTTAAGCCTAGCTGAAACTTCTTTGCTTCTTGGTGCGTGAGAGGATATTGTAGACTTTCTGTGGTTTCTCTTCTCAATTGAGCTAAAGGTTAAAAATATATATATTATAAAAGGCAGGTTATTGTAGTGTATTGTAGAATAAAGCAGTTCAATTGAGGGTAAAAACAGCAGTTTACATTAAGGGGCTGTTTACATGAGAACGCTTGTGGGTAAAAACAGCAAAATATTTTAGCGGAAGTGCCTTTTGGTTAGTCGGTGATGGCGTTTTTGGGGCTTAAAAACACAAAAATCTGAAACCACCTCCAGAGTGTAAAATTTGAATACGCTCCACCGTAGAGTTTCCGTCTCCATTGCCCAAGACGCAAAACTCTGGTCAGATCTGTCCACGTCGCGTATGCATTTATGTCACATACATCACCAACTAGCGTCACCACCTAGCCCCCTGGCAGGCACACCCATTCGAATTCAACACACTTTTGCGTCACCGTATGCACACAGATTTCCTCCCAAAAAACGCTCGTCAAAACACGGAATATAAAGTGAAGATGCAACTCCGTTTTTGTGTCTTTTGTTCAAACCGTCATCATATAAACGTAGCCTAAAACTACCACTTAATGATATCACCAGGGTTAGGGTTAGTATTCTGCATTCTAAGCTTTGGCTATGCTGACAGCCTAATAATGCAGGATTAGTCAAACGTGTGAATGAAATAAAACACAACTCAGGTATGTTTATGAGGAGGTGACAACATTTTAACATGGCCCAAAGTGCACATGAGTCAGTTTTGCATAATATGGGACCTCACATGAATAGAGTTCGGGGTCAAATTCACCTTAAGCCAAGGACTAACAGTGCAAAAACAACAGGCATATTTGTATGGACAGATAGGTTCTTTATAAGAATTAACACTTAAGTTGAATGCAACTCCCACACATGATATGAACAATTAGCTTAATTACTTTATTTATTTTTGCCCAAACGATTTAATTGATAGTTGTGTAAAAACGTAGAGGTGAGGAGCGACATTCTGTAAATTGTCGTAATCTGTTGGAAAGGTTTGACCTCAGATGTGAACTCTCATTTTAAATTACACCATGACTCATTATATTTGTACAGGTATTATCATATTTCAGAGATTCAAAGTGTTGCTTAAGGACACAGCCAAGCTTCCTCTTTCTTCCTGTAAGCAGTTTCTTTTTACAGGGAACAATCTGACTGGTAATGTTTGGCAGGGCAGGTGCAATATTTAACCTTAATGATACTGTGTCCTATTCAAGTCTCCAATCTGTTTGTGGCAGTGGAGGTGAAGCCGCAGCAACTAAATGGACACCATTCATTTTCATATGATTTTAAATTTCACTCTGTCGACTGTGGACATAAAACTACTAATTAAATCATCTGTATGTAAACACCTCTGCTCTCTCACAAGCCCATCTCTTTGTATTATGGACTAATAGTGTTCAATTTAATCATACCACGTAATGAAAAGCAATGACTCATATATCTTCAGGCAGGACTATTACTGTGGTTACAGATACCACTGATTTGCTGGTGTGTTTTCCATTTCAGAATCAGGGTACAGACTGATTGGTGCTTCCTTTTGCCTGTTGGCCCGCAGCAGCACAGAGCAGCCAGCAGAGGTCTTTTGCTCAATGTTGCGGTCATTAGTTCGAGACCATTGGCTTCATAATCTCACCTGGGAAGAACAGGTAATGGCTCCTATCGGTGCAATTACAGTGGCGCTCACAAACACCTATCCGTTCTTGTCATGTTGAGGGATCCCAGATTTCCGTGACCTCCGGAGATAAGTGGGTGCTGCTGCGGCGTGTGGCTCACAGCTGTGACACTATTCATACTTACAAAATGCATTCAGTGTTCAGAAAAGTACTCAATGCACCTGTAACCGTAGAGATGAATATTATAGAGGTGATGTGTGTACAGGTTTGGTCTTCAATAAAAACAGCAAAAGAGAATTGAAAGGGACACCTTGACACACATACTCAAAAAAAACCCTGTTTGGCCACTCATCCAACAAGCTTCAGTTCTGACAGAGTTCTAATAAATTACTACACTAAATATCTGTCTGAAGGGTGGAGAAGCTAATTACTTTGAAACAAAAAAACTTGTTGTTAACAGTAAGGTGTATCTGTTATCTGTTATTGTTAAAATTTCCATTGCATTGTTGTACCAAAGAGATCTCTGTTTTCATGCTTGTTGAGATCTTATTGCAAATAGCAATATCAATGATCTGCATCATCAGAGGTTATAAATAATACACCCTACGTGGCCTTCAATGGACACAAGATAAGGTCTAATTGAGTGTTCATGTTTGTAAGATGGTGAACAAAGTTATGTTACAATGTGAAAGAGCCAATATCTCTCTCAAATTTAAATGTGAAATATAAAGCCAAGAGGTACTAGTACTAAGTATTAGCCAGAATATGATGTACTACTACTTTTTTTGTTTTTGTTTTTTTTGTTTGGAACATTTCAGCTACTGAGTATAGATTAACGATTTATTATTATTTATGGATCCTAATTATTTAGTGTGTTTCATTGTGCTTTCTGATAATATTTTTCAATATGGTATTTGAAACACTGCCCCCCAGAAGCCAAGACTATCATTTATTATTCGCTAGTACATAGGATTCTCAAATACTGCGCTACTATGTGGGATCCTCATCTATCAAAGGACAACAGTAAATTCAAAAAAGTTCAGAGAAGAGCAATACAGTTTGTAACTTCTGACCATGATCCAAAAAACACTGTAATATCTATGCTCGAACAAAATTTTAGAGGAATGTCCTCAACAATTTATCCTAAAAATTCAAAGCAGTTCCACCTACCCACCTCACTCCAGCTGACCACTGACTCAGTAATAATCATCCAAACAAGTATCGGACCTTAAAATCCAATATGACCCAATATTGAATTTCTTCACATCAGGTACTCTCTCTCCTTTCATCAGCATAAAATCAACTTGGAGTATGTCGCTCAACCAACCAGAACCCGAACCATAGTTCAAAAGGGTTAACTATCCTGCAAAAAGGTCTTCAGTCTTATTGTTTATTGCATTCTTTTCTGTCACAATACATCATATCACTTCAAACATTTTTATTGTGTCAGGCCTATTGGGCATATAGTTAAATCTCAGTCAAAACTACTTCAAGTTATCCTCGTGTACCCTGTTTAAAAGTTGACGCTGATTGTCTCACTTTCTCTGAAACAACACAATGACAGAGGACAGTGACATTTTGCAGGTGAGTGCGCTTCTGGTCCTCAAACCACACAAAGGTCAGAGTTGTGTGATAAAGGAAATCTGTGCACAGCGTTATTTGAGCTGATATCCTCCAAACAACAGACAGGCTCATGTCACATACAAAGGAATACAATGGACAGAAAGTTCAGAATTTAAAGGTTGACCCAAAATGTTTGTTTCCATCCTATGATTGAATTGTTTTAGATCAAGACTGGCTTACAATGACAAATGTTATGTGCCACAGATTATAAATAAATACCAGAAAAAAGCATAGTATATATTCAATAATATCAATATTTTAGTTTCAATTTGCCCTGTGCTATTTTCTTTTAGTTAAGTGCAGCTTTCTTTCTGTAAGATGAAGCGCAATAGAGAGTGTGCTTTTGCAGACAAACCAGGCCTATCACAAGATACACAGATAACCATTCACCCTCACAATTTACCACACTATTTGTCCAATTCTATAATTCCAAGTTTTGCCCATATCCCATTTTGTACGCTTAACTTTTGACACATAAAAACTTGGCCTCTCACTCTCCTTCAGATTGGTGGCAAAGTGGCGTATGCATTACCAACATGAGTGAACAACCTCTCCAGTCCCAAAATGGACTCCTGCTCACTTCACTGCCCTACATTTTGCAGTGTTCAAATGAAATGTTTTGGATTTGATTGATTTCCAACTTGATCCATCTTCGCACCTGTGCCTAACCACCTCCATCAGCTTGGCAGAAATGCAACCAGAGAGCTATTGATTTTTGTATCCCTGGAATTACTTAGAGAAGGAATATCCACTCAGCTCCCCACTCCACCAAAAATAATTTTATCTTCCCTAAATGGTTTCCTATATTTTCAATTCAACAAACCCATTTAATTCAAAGGTAGCATTACTGTGGCTGAAATTGAACACTGGCTCACTACAGCAGAGAGAAACCCCCAAAAATACAGAGTTTCTGTTGTGTGGAAGGGCCATGCATCCTGCTGTGTCCAGTCAATAGCACTGTAATTTATGGCTGCTATTATGGCTTCAAATGAACATTTATAATAGAATCAAAAATAATGGATCACTTATAGCTCCCAGTATAATGGCTGCTTTAATATCCAGAAGGGCACTCAGAGGGTATAGACGGACATTAAGGTCAATTGTCCACTTCTCCTCTCATCCACAATATTATGAAACATAAGCATGCATCAGCTCATCACACTCAAGAATATATAGCATAATCCTTTTATATTTAAAGGGCCCATATTACGCTATTTTCTGATCTATGTTATAATGTGTTCTCATCAGAAACATATCTGGAGTTGTGATTTGTTTCATTCACAGTTTTAATACATAAACACTGCATATTTAGGCTGAGTTCTACTACTGCTTCATGACATCACAAGGTGGAACAAAGCATTTTGAGTTTTGGAGACACAGACAAACTAATAATGCAGGATTAATCTAATGCGTGACACAACCCCAGGTATGTTTTTGATAGATCGAGATAACAACATTCAGATCTGTGGAGAAGAAGCAAGCCCGCTGACAGAATTAATGTATGTTTTCTAAGATTTTAATTTTTTTTTATTTATTTTTATTTTTTTATGAACACTGCTGTAATTAAACAAAGGCAATATATGTTTAATGCCATATTGTGAAACATTCCAGGAAACAATATAACATGTATAACAGGACCAAACACCAGAAAAGTATGGAGTCTATGTTAGGATGAAAATGGATTTATAGGACAGTCTTTAATAAAGTAAAGGGACAATAAAAGCAAATCTGGTTTTGACTGTTATGGCTATAGTAGGCCTTCCACTAATGTCATTGTATAGAACATATGCTGAATTTCATTTGAGAGCTAAAGCTGGACTTCCTCTTGTAATGAACAGACAGAACCTTCGATTGGAAATGATTGGTGTACATCTGTATACATTGAAAAGATGATCTTTTTCATTTTATATGGATTAAATTTCTCATGTGGATGAAGTTACATATAATAGAGATCAATATGATTTAAATATATCTCTAGAAATTTCCAATAGTTCAAGGGATTGACTTCCAAGATATAAATCCATCATTAGACCCTGAATATAAATGACCAAAACTGTCTCTTCTTAAGTGACTGACCATTGAAATGTCAGGAGAAGAAAAAAAAAAACAGTTTCCACATGACAGAAGTGGCACACTGCTCTACTCCTGTGTCAAAGTCACCTTTAGTGTCACTACTTCATGGAAAGCTGCCCAATGATGAGCTGCCAGGTATTAAGCATTTTTAATCTCACTTAATCTCCCACGAGTTTCATCCAACCTTCCACTTTTCAAGGAGCGCAAACTTTTATGACATGCACCTCACCTTTTGGAGTCTTTTTCTTTCCTTCATCTCCCCTCTGTCCCCCAGGTCTTGGCACAACATTGCACAGTGTTACATGGACAGTATGACACAAAGCAAGCCAAGTTCATTATTAAAGCCTGCATCTCGTGCTGCATTCACGCTTTACCCTGAAAGAAACATCAAAATGGATTAGAAGAGAATGAAATAGAAGGTAATCCCATCTCCAGGAAAATATAATCCATCTTTCTCATTACAGACTTGGCGCGATGACCCCTATGGCTGGATATGGTGCTCGCAGTGAAACTTGACAATAGAAATGCCATCACCAAGCATTCAAACTCAATTCCACACTTCTCTTTATGGGTTGGGAGACTATCCCGGCAACTTTGTGCCTTAAGGGGAGACACTGCAGATGAACAGGAAAAAATATTAAATTTAAAGGTATCAGTTTCAAACTGAAAAAATGTGCTAGATTTTTTATCATGTCATTTTTTTTTTCCATATATAAATAAGACATTTTGTGCAGAAATGTTGTTATTACATTATTGCAAGATTAGATTATACAATGTAGTATTATATAAAATTCATATTATATAAAATACTTTATGGCAGCAAGTGGCAATGTATACTTACTTTGCAGAGTGGCAGAGAGGTTAGCCTTTTTACAAACCTATTATGATTGACCAATAAGGTTGTTTGACCCATGAGTGAGCCACAGTCTCTCTTGCTTTTAAATTATGTTTTTTCTTTGACTATTCTGTTTCCTCACGTCATTCAGTTTTATCGTTTTCTGAGTAGTTCCCATTCACCATCAGTGACAGTGCAATAGTGCATATTTTGCTACAATATACAAGTATTTGAGTATGTCCCACCTTGGACCCATAGAAGTATTGGTATGCAACCCTATTATCATCCCTAACAGCAACATTCAAATCCTGCTGAATACATGTTGAAATATAAGTTCATTTGTCCTTGAGGGCTTTCTTTTGCAAATATTGAATTAAGTGAAAGTCCATTGGTTTGTAATTACATTTTCCGTATTGTTTTGTTCTTGTCCTGAATTGCATATAAGAAAATGTATTCAATTTGTTGCAAGAGAAAGGATGGCCCTGGGGTATATTATCATTATTATGGCTGCATATTCTACTCTATTAAAAAGTCCAGTCCTTTATAGGTATGTAAGAACACACTTTTGCAGCAGTTACTGTGGGTCTAAGATGGTGCATGGTGGTCTGTAAAGCCTGTAAATCAAATGTTCATTTTCATTGCAAATCATATTACTCCAAAGGGATATGTAATTATGCCAATGGATTTTGCAACTAAATGAGATTGTTCTAGAGAATCACTCTACCTCAGATTATGCTCCCTTCACTGTAGAGCACCTTTATGTGGCTCTATGAGGTTCAATTAAAGTTAAACAATGGCTATAGACCAGCAATAAACTAGGTCTACATCAGGACTACCAGGTCACTTTGTAACTATGTACATTTTCTGGTGCAGGGACTGCCACTTGTTTCTATCAAGATGTTTCTGCTTAACCTGAATATTCCACAGTATGGCATTAAACATACCCATGTCACAATATAAATACTTGTCTAAACCAAAACAATACTATATATCACTAATAGTGGAAAAAAAAAAGACTATAAATACATTTTGAGAAGGACTCCTCAAAGACTTTACTTTTCCACTTTCCACTTTCTTTCTTTCTGGGTGATGCCATAAAAAGTGGTCTGTAGATTTGATGTATAGTGGTCTTCAGGTCAAAGCTCCCCTCAGATGCAATTGAGAGTGGACATGAGGCACAGCATGATCCTGAGATGAGTGAAAAATGTCACAGAAAAGGTGACACTTCCCACACAGGTTAGGATAGGACCAGAGCCGAGATTGGGTTTGCATTTTAATCTATTTCCAGGGCAGAAAGTCATTTCAGAAGACGGATAAAAGTAACCACAGGAAACACAAATAGATTCCCACCTCATGCTGAATTAATTTGAGTGTTTCCAGTGTCAAGTCTGTAAATACAAATAAGCAAAGTACATGTGTTAATGTCTGTTGTTTTGTTTTGCGTTGTATTATGAGCGAGAAAATTGGTGCAATGCTCCTCGGCTCTGAAGTGCGATGAGCTATTTCCATTCCTGCTGAGTATAATTATGATGGATATGCATGGTCTGGGCGGAGGAGGAGGAGGAGCTGGGCTTGTCTCTGTGTGTGTCTGTGTGTGTGTGTATGTATTGTATGCGTGTAGGTGTGTGCGGTTAAAGGGTGAGGCTGATATCTGAGGAGCTGTTACAGGGCAGACAGACAAATGCACAGATTGTGTGGGTGATGTCCTGAGATGACAGGTGCAAGGAACAGCCAATAGATAATACAATGAAACAGAGTTAGAAAAAAACTAAACAAAACTGAAAATTCAAGCTTTTCTATCTTTGAATATAGAAGTTATAAAAATGTACAGTTGAATGAAGTTTAAAAGCTTTGTATTCTTATCTCACTTTATCACAGCAATGTAACTACATGGTGATGTTCCTACACTATTTAGGTTTGGGCCTAATGAACAATAAGGTAACTTAATGAACTGCAAAAATGTGAACAGAATGCTGGGGCCAATAATGAATTCAGTTAAAGATGCACTGTGTAATTTTTCTGGTGGAAGATCTGCCACATGTTAAATAAATTGATCATTTATCTTCATGGAAACAAGCAGGTGACATCATCAGGCCAAGTTTGTGCCATTTAAACAAATGTCATTGAATATGTGCAAGTGTGGGGATTTTGATCAGATGTAGTGGTAAGTGGCTATTCTTTCAAACAGTACTCTATGATATACATATAACAGCCTTTATTAGTTTATCTGAACATGGACAATGCACATTGATACAAATGTCTGTAAATGTGCCAGTAAGAGCTTTACACCTGACTTCCAACTATAGTCTCCAGGTAAGAATGCCAACAATAGACATCTACAGCTCTTCCTGTTGTCTGTGTAGCTCTGGGTTTGTATTTTTAGGATGTAAATTATGTGTAGGCAGACTTTGTTTGATTACAATTGTTTGAATTGTCTATTGTCCAGTCTGATGTTAACTTGTGTTTTCAGGCTGGAAGAGAATCCTGTAGGTCTGTGACGGGTTTGTTGAGGCCGATTGTGACGGAGCCAGTCTATGGAGTAAGAAAGCTGTCAAAAATATTCGTGTGCATAAAATAGTAATCCGTGCATATTTGGCTGTAGTTGCGCATAAAATAAATATTTGTAAACTCTCAAATGAGTCCAGTCGTACATAAAATATATTGTGTGTATTTTATCCATCAGAATACGAATTGAAAAATTACGACGTCATGAATTAGAATCACGAAATGAAAATTTACGATTACGCTTTCATCAGTACGAATACGAATTCACAGACGGAACTTTACTGTCAAAAATACGTCATCACTTCACAAACATTATTCATCGAGCAGAAGAAACATCGATCAAGATCAAGACTGCGCATGCTCAAGTTTGTAGCAGAGGGTAAAAACAGAGTAATAGCACAAGAAGCTACAACAGTGACCAACAAGTGGGTCAATTAAAATCTATTGTAAAAATGTCTTGAATTCGGGAACCAAATGCTGCTGTATAATATTGTGTAGAAACACCTCCTTTGAACGGGAAATTTGTTAGATAACATAGTGGTAGCCAGTTGGCTAACATCCGACGTAACGTTATCCCAGGGCTAATTAGCAAATATCAGGTTCTCTGTATGTTTAGATTAAAACATTCACGGCTACAGCCACAGCGAGCATCAGCCAGTCTTCATCTCAGCTGTTTGATCGGCTTTCCCATTGACAAACACAGAGCCAGTGTCGCGCGCGTACGTCCTGTTGCAACTGCCAGTGGAGCCGCCTTTGCGTTGTCATTTCGCAAGGTTACGCGTGCAGTGGAGCCAGGCCCTTACGCGCGTAAACGCGTGCAGTGGAAGTGTTTGACGTTAACACTGTGAATCAACAACTACTCATTTTTTGTCAACACTGAATCAACAACTAGTTATTTTACAGTACAGCACTGTCATAGTTGAAATAACTCTTGACATGCATGTTGAAACGTATCTGGATTTTCTTAACTTTACTCACAACAACACCAACACCTTGAATTTAACACTTTTGATTTTGCTGTGTAGTGACTCTGCTTACTTCTACTTTGGGGAATAAATTCAAGTAGTCCAAATGCTAGATAATATGTAAAGCAAAGTGCAGCAAAACTAAAGCCATGTTCACCTTTACACAATGTTTATAGTTATCATACTAAAATACAAGGACAAGTATATCACAAAGAAAAAAACTTTAGACTGAAAATTTTTAGTCTGTTTGCTCAAAGGCAGAGTGACAGTCATCACTGTCACATGGAATTGGAGCTGGATCTTTGCTTGTGACTGGGTCATTACAGCAGGGGGTAGGGGCATAACAGGTGAGGGGAAATGGTCTTGGTGTTTTGTAGTTCCGTAGTGGCTTTCAGGTCACAAGTTGACTTGGCTCTTTAGTTTGAATCCATTTCTGTCTAGATCTTCTCCAACCATTGCTAGGGTGATGTGTCACAAAAGATGGCCTAAATGCAGAGTGCTTGTGGCCTAGAGGGCACACTCTTCTCCAATGACCAAGCTGACAACATATGAAGCATGGCTTTTCCTGTTCTTTCAAATGGCCCTCCTCATTCCACATTTGTTCAGCTCATGAGTCTGTAGTTGTTTGTGAAATTGTGCCTTGTGTGTGTTTAAAAAAATATATATTTTCATGTCTTTGGGTCTTACCTGTATTAATTGTCCACAGCCATTGTGGGGACTGCCATAAATTTATGTTCAACTGTATAAAAGTATTGGTGCATGAGTGTAAATAACGTTCTGGTTTAGTTCACTAGTGGGGTGTGGTAACATACACTTCAGGCTCAAAGCAGTTGTGGGGACCACGTGAGTTAGCGTAACAGTGGGTGCATTACTTCGGCTGGAGAAATGTACACACAGATTAAAGCACAGATTAAAGTCTAACAGGCCTCAGACAAAGCAGTGCTTACTGATAGCACCCTTCTCCCCTGCCTGCCCCCCAGTCCAAAGAAATACTGAAGAAACTACTACCTCAGCAATTGTAAGCACAAAATCTGATTTATACAAGTTAATGTAATTGATAAGGGGTAATAAATAATACAATCCACTTTATTTCTATTGCACATTTCATTTTAAAAAAAAGTTTCCAAAATGCTGCACATAGAGAAATAAAAAATCTACAATGTCATACAATAAAAACATACGAATACTATTACTTCAAACAGAATAAAACTCAAGCAGGAATAAGTATATTCAATCCGAATTTTTTCTTTGAAAATGGTTTAACTTTCATTGTTCTGTTTCTTCTCAATTGATTGGCTCCACATTTGCCGAGCAGTTCACCAGGGGCTAAACGCTGAAAGCATCAACCTTTTCCAGTGTCACCTAGCACCCCAAGGATGGAAGCTGAACTTGGCAAGAGGTATTTTACTCAACAAAGTAGTGGTCCAAAGAAATACTGAAGTTAGAATAAATTAAAAAATTTGGAATTTCGAGCTTTTTCAGTCCAGGTGCCTCGGCTTTGGAGTTACATGCCTGAGGAAATAAGGCTCGCACCATCAGTCTCATCTTTTATATCGCTTAAGACTCATTTTTATTGGTTAGCCTTCCTTTAATGCTTTAGCGTGATTTCATCCCTTATTTCTTTTTTATTCTATTTCTTTTTATTTATTTATTATAATTAATACGATTGTTTGCATCTGCATTGCATCTGTTTTTATATGCCTTCTGCATGCTATTTTTATGCTTTTTGTATTGTTCTTTGCTTATTATTATTATTATTATTATTATTATTATACATTTATGTGAATGTACTGGAAAGGACAAAATTACTAACAAAATCTGGTATTTTCAAACGGTAATCCTTAAAAGTACTGTTACTTCAAACCAATGTAAATTTTCTGACTATAAACTATAAACTGGTACTACTTTCTCACACTTGCGGCTTATGCAATGATGCGGCCAATATACGATGAGAAGAAATGTCTCAAACTTCAGTAGCTGGACATCCACTCATACCTGATCAATACAACTAGTCCCACCCTTGGGAGAGCCTGAAATCAGATGAAATCGTACATGATTCTGGCAAGATACCAGACAGGACAGCAGCTCTTTCTGCAGAAAACATGCGCAGAGTGACGTAGTCTGATAATCCTGTCATAATACTGTAATTTTGCTGCCGTGTTACAGGCACCGTTTGGAAAAAGCATGTACTGGTATTTATTAAAATAAAATAAAAATCTTTCTGGTTACTATCTTTCTGAGTAAATATCTCAACGTGTTACAACGTGGACACCTGTGGCTTATACTAGACAAGTGCGTCCTATGTATGTATCCTTTTTTTTTACCTGGCTCCCAAAGGGTTGACCACGTTTTGTATTCACCCTGTGTGTCTGTGTGTATGTCCACCCGTGATAATTCCACCATTTATGGACTGATTGTCACTAAATTTGGTACGTGGGTCAAGCCCCTGTGCCCGATACCGCAAAAAAAGTTTGGTGATGATCCGAGATCATTTCAGGTCGCATGGGTCAATTGAACGGTCACGCCATTATAAAGGCAGTTTTGGCATCCGTGGTGATGAACTGTCCCCACCGATGCCTCATGGGGGACCAGGTTGCTATCTCTGATTGTGCTTGTTTTTGGGTTTTTTGTTTTGTTTTGTTTTTTTATTTAGTTGCTGCGGCTTATATTCAGTCCAGAAATTACGGTAAATATTACTCAAATATTACTCAAGGAGTAATTATATTGACTCCAAAAACTACAATTTCTACAATTTCTTTAAAAAGTTAGAAGTAGACAAGGATTAGACGATAAGGATAGACCGATACATGATTTTTGGTTTACTTTATAATTGTTCTGTTTCTTTTCAGATGGGCATCACCACAATATTCTGGCAGTTCGTTGTGGGCTGGATGCCGATAATAACACCCACTTCAACCAAGTGGATCATCTGGCCTAAGGACCAAGGCTGAATGTGCCAGGAGTCAAAAAATGTTCTAGTGGCATTTAGCATGAGATAACATAAACATAACAAACATTTTGGTTTACTAACTTTAATTGTTCTTTTTCTTCTCAGGTGAGGTGAGGGCAGTTCCTAATGGGTCAGATGACAATTATAACCACCTGAACTTCCCACAGCATCTTCTGGGCCAAGGAGCAAAGAGGAACTTGGCTGGAGGTATGTCAAAAAAGTTACATTTAACAGATCACATTTTTAGATAAATAGTTAAATTCAGAAAGAAAAGATACTTAAATTGAGGTTAACACACACTCAGTGATACACTTGAGTAGTATTATTAGAGGCAACAGTGGCTCAGTGGTTAGAGCACTGGTTCCCCCAACATGAAGGTTGGAGGATCTATTCCCGCTCTGACTGAGTTCTGTTGTTGTATCCTTAGGCAAGACACTTCACCCATATTGCCACTGAAAGTGATGTGTGTGTTATGATAAAAAATGGTACTGTTATTTCAAACAAAATATTCATTCCAAAAACTACTGTAAGAAGTACATTTTCTTTAAAATGTTAACGGATTTGTAGTAAAATGTGAGTAAATTAGACAAAGAGAAGAGGATAAGGATATTGTTTAACTTTAACTGTTCTGTTTCTTCTCAGGTGAATGGCCCCAAAATGGGCCTGGAAGAGTCTCGGGGCAGGTCGCCGGGGGCGATGATCAGAGCCAGGGCTGACGTGTAAGTTGGGTGGAGGTATGTCAAAAACATTCTAGTAGCATTTAGCATAACACATTTTTAAACTTTTAATTTTTTTCTATTTCTATTATTATTCTGTTTCTTGTCAGGTAACCACAAAGAAAGGAAAAACTCAGGTGGCAGGATTAGAATTTTTTATTTATATAATTTTATATAATACATACATATGCATATACATATACATATACATACATAAGGAAACAAAAACAAACAAACAAACAAACTCGCACACCCCACCCGTCTCTCCACACTCAACACCAGGGGCAGCGCCGGGGGTAGGGGGCTTGAGGGGCACTAGCCCTAGAATGGCCACCAGAATGACCAATGCACCCCCCATAGCCCCCCAACTATATTTGACCTATTTTCATAGGACATTCAGTCTTGATTAAAAATGTTCAAATGGCATCCACAAAGTGTTAAAAAAGAGACATACTTTTACTACACTTTTTGGCAAATTGTTTGAGACAATAATTTTAGGTAAGGTTTGGCATTGCCTTTTGGACCTTATAGTCCATGATGATGGGTGAAGACAAAAGAAAGCAACTGCAGCTGCCTTACAAGGCACCAGCAGCCACCTTGATCTCATGATATATTGCCGAGTTTGTAAAGATTACACAATTACAAAACAGAGAGAATGGCTTAATCAGTACTAAGTAAGCTGTAGTTGCTTTAAATTACTTTTTGGGTTAACATTTTGGTTTGTCTGAGTGCAACCTTTGGTATGAATTAAAAACTACCCCAACAAAAATCAAAAAACAAAAAGTGTTCCCAGCTCCCATCTGTAAATATGGTTTACAGTAATTTGCTGAAATAATACAGCAATTACCTGGAAGCAAAATTGCCAGGTGTTTACTATGAAGTTTATAGGAGATTTGTTACAGTGTAGAAATAATCAAATATTAGTCTTATCAGCCACTCATGCCAAGGGAAGAACACATTATATGCCTTTGTCATCCACCACAATGGAGAAACTTTTCTATTATAACAGCATAAGCCAAAATATGAATTAGAAATGGCTTTTTCCATCTTGCTTTCTGGAGATGATGTCAGAGAGAAATCTTTCACATGTTTTTTGTGAAGTGAACAGCCATACTATTTTTATCATTTGAACCAGATCAGCAACATTAATGCATTGGCGACATTTTAAGATTTTTTCCCCCATTTGCTGGGGCAGAATTTAAAGGCTATGTTATATTTCTGACGGGGGTTCCTCCACCTGCTTGTCAAAATGGACATGTTTAGCCAAGCCAATCCATACTAAAAACATATAGAAAAACATGTATTCTTCCTTTGAGTGAGGTCACCACTCCACAGATCTGATGCGTAACTTGGCCTGGTGCACCCTTGTTATGTTTTCAAAGGAGATATAGGCCATATATAATGTCATGCTGTGGAACATTCCAGGGAAAGTTACGTATAGTGCACCTTCAAGTCTTTTCATTGTGGCTTTACAGTTGTATAAAACATAAAGCACAAAGTCATAGTTATTCATAGGAATCACTGGTATTGTCTGCACTGCATAAACTGCACCTTTCAATTTGATTTATTCACAGTGAAAGCAAATTTTGATTTATTTATTTCTTCAGTTTTATGAAAATGTTTTGAAACGTGAAAGGATCTGGCCTTCACATTTGAGCTAAAAAACAAAGGTGGTATTCAAATCATGTAGTTTTAGCCTGTACAAACACAACGTTTTTCACAGATGAAATACAGTTTCTGATACCTTGTGTGCCTTATCAATAAGAGCTCATTACTGCTTATGCTAATGCAAGAGCACACCGCTTCACTTGCCTTTATCAAATACATCTTGTGAGGGTTTCATATCTATTCTTAGCCCTTAAAACTCACAATAGCGTGCCTCCATCTTAAAGGATTTAAGATTTTGACCCATGAGTCAGGAATATGTTTTAGTTTGTCCACTTAATCCTTTCTACCACTAATACTGCATCACAACACAGAAACTACTGTCATAGGCAGTCTTATACAGTTGTTTCCAAATGGCTGTCACCAGACTCTGCACACTTTGTGTCTTTGTCTTCCTTTCTCTTGATGAGCTCGGTCCATTCACTCAAAAGGGCAGCCATGTTTAGGCCCTGCGGCTTGGTAATTACCCAGTGAAATCCTTTGCAAATTGCATAGGTGTCTTTCAATCTAATTTTTTCTCAATTATCTGTATTGGCAGCGCCATGCATAATATAAAAGGCATTTATTTGAGCCACAAGTATTTACAATCAAATACAGTACCTATAAATTGATCTGATAATATAATCTTTTAATGTTGTAAATACAAACACAAACATATTAACCAACCAAATTGCCATAACAGCTGAATGGCTACATCACACAACTTTGTTTGAAATACAGACAATATTTATAAGGTTCCTGTAGCCTGAGTGTGAAATGACAATATAACTTGAATGAACTCTTCCTTTATCTTCTCACTCCAGTGGAAATGCAAAGCTGCACTCACACAGATGTGTTTGTCTACTAAAAGGGTGAACATATGGCTCCTGTTGAGACGCTTGTGCCCACAATTATTAAAAAGTCCTTAGTGAATATAGTGCACTTTTCTGCTTACTTAGACGGAGATGATTCAGTTAATCTGCAAATTAGCAAATGTGTGTTTTGTACTGAGAATTCCAGCATCAAAAAGACCGTGAAATATTTCTCATATGTTTCTTTATCAAAAGCGAAAAGCAGCATTTGCTCAAAGTGATGTCTTTGTGAAGCAAGGTTGAATACACATGTTTAGAGAAAATATAGAAAAATCTAAAGGTTAAGGAAGAAGTGATTGAAAAAATGTGCTTGCATACTTTGCCATCAACAAATTTCATCTTCCAGTCATTTGGTATTATAATAAGACTAACACATTTCATGTCAGAATTTTGATAAGAAAATAGTTGGAAGGCATTTTTTTCTGTATTTCTAATATTGCATGAAAACAGAGCTTTGCATATGGGTCTATAATAGTTTAGGCTATTTTACTCTAACCTTAGGCTGTAAACATACAAGCCATATCACATACACACAATCATATCATTCTGGGTCCATTTTGTCGTTTCTCCTCTGGGGGGGGTTTAATCACACCATCTGCTTCCTCTCATGCAGAAGTTCTGTTGCACAAACAGGTTTTATGTGATATGTAACTTCATTGAGACTAACACAGAGCCATGCATGTGCCCTTAATAACATCAAGATATACTCAGTTGAACTGTAGTAATTAATGGTCACATTTATATAGCGCTGTTCCTTCCACAATATTCATACATCAGTTTAGGCAGACAGGGTCGAGAGGGCTAAGTGCCTTGCATCAAGGACACAATCAGAATATTCATCTATGAGAGCAGAGACTGAACTGCCAAACTCTGGGATTTGACCACACTACCAACCATGTTTATGTTGAGAGTGGGATACAAACCCCCAACCTTCAGATCAGAGGAAGACTTTTAAACATAACTATATAGGGAAGCTCTGTTGATCTGAAAGGAAAATAAGAACTCAAACCAATTGGATGTGTTTTTTTTATTATTATATCTTGCTTTCTGTACATCATTTTGAGAGACAGTTCCTCCCAACAGATTTACTTATGTGAGCCTTGCCAAATATGACTAAACAAAAATTGAACAGTGTGTCCTCACACACCACATCAAAACTAAGACAAAACTGCATGAGACTGATCACAAATAAAGTAGGACTACTAAACCAGGACTAGAACAGGAACAAACCAAGTCTATATCAGGACTAAACTGGCCACAAAGCCTAACTAAATTAGATCATCAAAAAACCTGAGCCCCAACGAACCCTGCAAATTTAAACTTTTACTCAACCGAGAGAACAACATTATTTAGCCTATGCCTAAGAGAAAAAGCTGTAAAATTCAGTTGTAAATGTGAATGATTGCAACAAAGATGTCTATCCAAAACTGCATTCACCTCAAACTTCTTACACTTTTCCATTTATTTTCTGCTTTAGGTGGCAGCAGTAGACGCAGCAGGCTCTGTCAGACGATCTCACTTGGCTGCTCTTGATGTAATTCATCATTTTGAGACTCACGATGCACCAGTCACCAGTCTCCTGCTCCACTCGCTAATACGGGGATATGTATGGGTGCGGATGGGAGAGGAGGCAAAGCATTTAATAAATCAGTTCATTGCAGTACACAAGACGCCTCAGGGCTTTACATGCACAAACAACTCCCATACGACAACTAGAGACTCCAAAAGACAGATGAGACAACCAAATATTAAATAACCCCTTTAAAGGAAACTCATTTTTTCTTTGTGTTACTGCTCAAGAAAGCCGATAGCCAGACGAAGCGGCAATTAAAAGCATAATTTCCAATGCATGTTTGCGTGTTTACAATCCTTTTTATAAATTCAAATGGCTCCAAATTAATTAAGTAACTGTGCGTAACATAATAGAGCAACAGGAGATTAGCTGCAAATTCATTTAGAGGACAAATCCAATAACAAGTGAATAATGGTGAGAGGACTTCATATCCTGATGGGAATAGCACAGTACATGTTAGGTCACGGTAACTAGTCTCTCAACTAACTGAATGGGGCAGTCCTTGAATAAAATCTATGCACCATAGCTTGTTAAATGGGATTTTCAGCGCTTTCAGCACATTAATAGACATGACCTGGGTTCACATATGTTAATTTATACATAAATCAACACATATTACATCTGCTTATGTTAAAATTTGTTGTTGGCAATAGACTCACTATCAACTGTCCTTGAACATAACATTGTCTTTTGTCTTTTTAAACCAGGATACTGAACTATACCTTACATCTTTAATATGAGGAAAGTGTTCAAAACTGTTCAAAAGATCTAAAGTCTGTATTACATATTTTAAAATGCTTGTCAATAATTAATTAATTAATAAGAAAATAATAATAGTGCCATTAATGCTTCATGTAAAACATTTTTAAAGCATAAATTTGCTTTTAAAATCACAGAATTGTGCCAATTTATTTCAAAACATTTATTTAAAAACATTTCACTAAAACTAACTAAACCTTTGCTTTGACCTTCACTTGAACTCTGAACAAATAAAATCGTAAAATATTTAGTATCTGCACTTGTGATCAAATTTATAAAAGACATTTTTCTCTATCTTCTAAAGTACTCTCATGAAAAGGACTGTGGCCTCTTTCATCTACTTTGTCCTTAAATAGGGCACATTAGGAGAAATATCCATACCCCATATGCATGTGCAACTTTACTATGTTATCCCATTATAACTTGGAAATCAATACAAAAATACTGAATAACCTATTTCCAATTTGGGCATGAATGCTATCCCTCAATAATGCAACTCTCAAAAGTGTGTTCATTAAAAAGGGATGATGGTAAATGCATGCTCTTTTCTCTGACCTTAACCTGGGACTTGTTTAGTGCAGGCTGGTACATGCCCCTTAGCCCACATACACGGGCTTGCTTTTGTGCCCACTCCGACCCCCATCTGTCAATAGCCGCTAAAAGCAACACATCCCTCTTTCATTAAAACCAGATAAAGGCCTTATTAAATCCACACATTATTAACCGATGATGACGCTGAGCAGAGGAAACCTTTCCGGTCAGCCTTTAGTAAAACTTGTTGATTAGATCTGCGGTGATAGATTATGTGGAAAAATAGCAAGGAGAAGAAAATAGGGATTTCCGCAAGTCATGAATCGCCCTGTGCCAGGCCGATGTAAATCAGAGGCCAGAGTGGAAATTGATGGTGCGTCTCCAGGATGTGCAGTCGTAACACTGGCACCCAGAGATCACCTCTAATGCCCTCGACACAGCATGAAGTCAACCTAAAGACGGATTATACAACAAACCAGAAGTCAAGAAATGTATGAACAAGTACTCAAAGTCCATTCAAAAGGACTAGTATATCATTACAATTACAGATACTATTCTTATTTCTTGGCTGGTGGTACTGTTAACATTACATTTTACCTGCATGCTATGTAGAGCCCGACCGATATGGATTTAGCTGTGGCCGATATGAAACCAATATAATGGGAGTTGGAGCTGCCGATAGCCGATATAATCACCGATATATTTAGTGATGTAAAAATTCACTGTAAATGTTGAATTGTTAAAAAACTTAGGTTTGGCTCTGGTGGATTTTAAATTGGGTTTATTTAAGCAACATTTATTGTTATTCTGCCTCTTTACATCATATTTACAGACAGTAGGTTGGCTTATTGGTATTTTTGCATCACATTCTAGACACTAGTGATGGGTATTCCAGTTCTTTTTAGAGAACCGGCTCTTTTGGCTCGGCTCACAAAAACTGCTGCTTCTTTTGGCTCCCAAGTGGCTCTTCAGATTGTTTTGTTGCAAGCAGGACTAAAGCACGTCTAAAGCAGGATTGAATCAGGACTGAACCAGGTCTAAACCAGGACTGAAAAAGGACTAAACCAGGAATAAACAGATATAGACCACGTGTAAAACAGGACTAAACCAAAAGTGAACCAGGACTGGGTGTCGGGACTTGGTCTCTATCTTGTGCCCAAGATTAGTCCTGGTTTATTTATTTTATGCTAAACTACAGCCAAATGTGCTTTTTTTAATTTATTTTTTTATCCTATGTACACGCAAATTTCTCAAAGTTTCGTTTTCAGCCGCTGCCGCTGTCAAACTACCACGAGTCTGCATGCAGCGTGAAGAGAAAAAAAGTGAGAGAAAGAGAAAACACGACTCCCAATAAGGATCAGGCTCCCGTCGTTCGCTTCAAAGAGCCGGTTCTAAGAGTCATTTCGTTCGCGACGGACCCATAACTAGTAAAGAAAGTAGCGCTATTAGCCTTTAGCCGTAAATACGTGCGCCGCGGTAATTAATTATATGCGCAAATGTCATAATTCACATGTCTGTTCACAGCTCATTTACATATCAATGCAGGTCCAGTAACAAATATACGGCCAATGTAGTCAATTTACAATAGACCAATAGAAAACAGCCTGTTTATTTGTGAGAGCTACAGCAGCTAACCTGTAACAAATGACCAAAACTAGCTTCAAAATCGACATATTTCCAACACTCACCGCTCATACAGGCTCCTCCTCACATCACAAATCTGCACTAATAAATGTCCTTTTAATCCAGACTCAAACCGATTGTCCGTAAAAAGAATATAATCTCAGTGTTTGGATCTGTGTCTGCAGGTGTAAACAAACACACGTGAGTGACGGGACTCTGTGGTGTGTTCTGACTCTGCAGATAAATACTGATGTGGAGCCACATATTAGGATATTTATCTGTCTGTAAATTAGATTAAATGAACAGAATGTAGAGAGTCTAAGATTTTTAACGACGTATCACATGCTCACATGAAATATCTGCCCCTATCAGCAAGGTGCCCGTATCAGCCGATAATATCGGCCAACCGATATATCGGCCGGGATCTAATGCTATGTATGTGTCCAAATGCTGTACATAGCCATAGATACTTAGTGGACACAAAAGTTTTGTAACTTTATAATTTGACTCTATTTACACTTGTTGTATTTCATTATTTTCATGCTATTTTGTATCTTAAAGGTGCACTCTGCAATTTTTGTGGTGAAGGGTTTGTCATTTACTAATATTTTTATTGCTCACAAGTTCAAAAAAAAAAAAAAAAAAAAAAAAGATTCATACTGTAAACAAGGTAACATCTCCCCATATCTGACCTGTAACCAGGCAAAGCCATAACATCTCCATGGAGAGAAGCTGGTAGCGGACCCTCTTCTACCAAAAAAGTTACATAGTGTACCTTTAAAGTATATTGTCATATTCTAGTTAAATGTTTAAATTTAAGTATATTTGGGTCAGTGAGGTAACAGGCATTTTTGTGTCCAAAAGCCACAAGTTTTCTAGTTATTAATATATAAAGGTTTAAATTGTTTAAATGTTTTATATCACTTTAGTTGTACCAATATACATTTGTACCAAAACCAAATCTGACCATTTGTACCATTTGTACCAATTTATTAACGTAGTTAGATAGATGTTATTCATTTGGAGTTTTTATAATGTCAGTTTCAAAAGAAAGGCAATTTTTTTGTATTCCAGTTGAACCGTCATTCGGTTAAACGGCAGATGTCATTCAGTGAAATACTGATATTACAGTTAAAATTTGTCCGAAAAAGTATACAAAATGATAAAATATACCCTTTAATATACCAGAAAATGTATACATTTTGCGTGCCATTATAGTTTCATTTTTTGAGCATTTGAAAACTGCAAAATGTCACTGACCCATTTTAAAAGTTATTTATCTTTATTTTTTACCCATCTGTGTTTATTGTATATTGTATCTCCTGCTGTTCTTGTACTTTACTTTGCAACACTGGAAATTCCCCATTGTGTAACAAATGAATGCTTATTTATAACAATAACAAACCCCTATGATGCTATTTCCAATTATGTTCGTAAGTGCTGCCTTACCTTTCTTCTACTGCTATTACTACAACTACTAATACTACTACAGCTACAACTATACTGTTATTATGCTCGTGCCCATTCTACCATTATTCCATATAATATAGATTGTAATGCAATATGTCTCAAGTGTGGCATTTTGAATTCCTTTTATGATGCACCGTGCTTGTGACTTTTAAAAGAAGCATAGATACTGTACCTCACAGTGGCTACACCAAAAATGTGATCATTATCTGATTTCTGGTGTTATCTGATTATTGAAATGTCATGTAAACAGTTACATCTTGTGTAACTAATCTGATTTCTTTCTTGTTTGTTCATACCTGTACAGGTTTTGACAAGGAAAATTATGAAAGGAATTGTAGGTTCCCCTCCAAATACAAAGTTACTCTAAAAATGCATCAAAGCATCATGCAGTAAAGACAAGGCAAATAATGTTTGGAATATGTGTTTATGTTCATTGTCAGCTTTTTTGTTGTTGCTCTATTTAAATTAATGCCAACAAAATAATAACATGAGCAATAAAAATAATAATAATAATAAAAAGATAATAATAATCCACTGCTGATCAAATTAGTTTTGTGCATGTGATCACACAGCAATAATCAGCTTTTATTATTATGTCATCTGATTCTTCTAGTAAATATATACTATGTGATCCTCTGCTGTTTTCCCAGAGCCCGACATAATCATGTGTCTGTAGACTATTTGTTGTCATTTCCTTTGACAATACTTGTGTTGAGGTAATTGAACTCCTGTCTCCAGACCCCACATGACGATGCAGCTGTAACATTAGCTGTTTCCGGCCCGTGTCTCATTGGGATGCAGTGGGCAGCTCTGGCAAAGTAAACCACTGCTTGGCAGCGATGGCAGGGGACATGACAGCTACAGTCCCCCTGTGCCGTAAATCGGCCCTCCACACTCCATAGGGCACAGAGCAGCACCTGTGTATTGGGCCCCTGCTCCACAGAAAATTCAATCTGCCCCGTCATGCAGCGACAGTAGCCCGGCTTGTCCCGGTGAAAAGCATTTGTGTTTCATCAGCAACCCATTAGTTATAGTGTGTGTTTATCCTTGAGAGAGGGAGACAGGGAGAGAGAACGGGAGAATTGGAGAGAGAAACAAAAAAAGCAGAGTTTGCATTCCACCTCCTTTTACGCTCCTAAAATATAATTGTAAATTAAAGACAAAATAGATATATAGGTAGAAGCTAAGGAAGCTAAAACTGGTAAAGCCAGTTGATCTGTTGATATTGCAATTAATAATAATAATAACAATTCTCTTCCAAACCATGAATATATGATGCATGTTCTTTGAGGTGACCAGTCAGTCAGGATAAGTAGATATTTGATGCACAGAGATGAGTGCTTATGGCACACAAAAGCCCCACAAAAACAGATTCTGGAGGAACTCTGGCTCATCATATAAAGTTAATTTCTCTTGATCTGACATGATGATGGCCTCTCTAGGCTTGGTAAACTTTTTGATTAAGCTGTGGACTGTTCAACTTTTATTGTGGCTGCTCTCTACGCCAACATTCAAAATGACTGCTTTTGCCTCTTGAATTGTGTCTTTGTTATGCACTGAATACAATGTGATGGATTTCAAGCTTCTCTCTGTTTTTTTTAATTAAGACTGACTGACTGACTAATTCATGAAGTGTTCTTAATTGTTGCCTGTTGCCTGGTGCCTCTTGTCTCGTCTTGGTGCTGCTGCTGAGTGCTGAGGACAGATGCTAAACAACTCCATTCAAGCCTCGTGTCTCCTCTCATTGTGGGCACCGCGGCACACTGTGCACTGTCTGTGATTGTCTATGTGCAATTTACCCAGCAACTGCCAGCTCTCTGTCTTCTCCACATCTCTTGTGGACCTTTTCTTAGATCACACAGGATTGCCTAGCAACCTTTTTCCTCTGTACAAATACCAATCTGGGCACGGAGCGGTGCAGGGTGACCGACGTAATTATTATGCAAGAGAGACTAACCAGAAATTTAGCACTAGTGGCACCCCCCAAAGAACAATGCCTGACTATCCTGCATTTTTAGATTAGCTCCAGGTGCCTTCATACTACTACAACATGCAGGCAATTATACACCTAGTATTTATTTATTTATGCTTTCATCCTATACTAATCTCATTCTCCTGCCATCACACATAATTTGCATTTGTAAATACAAAGAATACAAGAAAAAGCCAGAATCAACTAACTGCTAGTGTACAATAATACACACATGACTATTAATTTACAAATGCTATGGTTTATTTCCACAAATATTATCCACAGCTAAACATTATCTGCACCCTCTGTGACACATCTCGAGACAATCCAAAAGAAACAAAGTATTTTGGCCCATGCAGGCACCTGTAGAGCGTGTATGTAGCTGTGAACACTGACCTCCTCTGATCGGTTTTGTGGAGCACTGACAGAGAGGTTTTGTTTCCTCGAGGCAACACCTAGAGTGATCTGTTATTAGAAATGTGGCTAAATGTGAGGCTAAAGTGTGTGCTCCAGCTGTGTGGTGAGAGAGTGTTGACATGAGGCAGCTGCTGACTCTGTACTGCACTGAGCGCGTGTCTGTTACGTTTGACTGACAGCTGCATTGTTGTGTCATAGTTATGAGGACAGAAACTATTACATCTAGTAATAATAATAATAATAATAATAGTAATGATACACCAATGTATGAACAATGAGAGTGGCCTTTTCTACCTTGTCAAGATTTTCTCCCAAATTGCAATGTTTAAAATAAAACATCTGCCTTACTGTACTTTGACATTTGACATTCTGAGAGAAGATTCTCCACCTACATGTCTCCATGGAGATAAATACGTTTATAGTGTGGAACATTCAGGCAAAGCAAAACATTCTTGATGGAGGCAAGCAGGTGGGCGGAAACCCAGAAAAATTACATAATAGATAATTTAAATCTGACATTTTTAAAATGTTTGGACATGTACTTTTTAGAGATGGACCGATATGTTTGGTTTTTTTTTCATGGTCGGTGTTGATACCAATGGCAGATAAGCTCTGCTGATATTTTTGAGCTAATATGTCAGGGCATTTTGAGTATTTTCCCCAAATTATATAATTATGTAAGATACAACAAACTCACCCAGAGCCCTTTTTTATTACAAACCTATAAGATAACTTTGTAGTCACATTCTGTGCAACATCTGTTTGTATTTAAGAGTTAGAAAGCTTTGTGTGTATTTTTTAGGCAACAGAATGACCAAAACAAAATATTGGCCTATGTAGAAGATTTAAGGCTGACAGCTGATAAACTAAAAAGTCCAAATACTGGTCCGTATATATCGGCTAACCAATATATCTGTCTATCTCTAGTACTTTTTGGTGTTTGCTCTTCCACTGCAGTGTACAGTTGAGGAACACAGCACAACATAGGTTAATTATTTTAATTTAAAACCATAAATAATTAACTATGTATTTTTAAATAATGTGACTGAAACATAGAACTTTTAGATGGAAATGTATTCCTGTTATTTAGTTCTGTGTCATCATCACTTGATACATAAGATATGATGATACTTGATACTGAACAACAACATTTCTATTTGAGTCATATTTAGTTACAATACTATTACCTGAATACCTGCATCTAAGTACATTTGAAGTAAGATTTTGTGCATGTAGGAGCTGCTGAGGCTCTAATCTGCCTATTGGGCTGTGAGCACACTGAGTGACAGCGCCCCTTTAATACAATCTGCACAATTGTGGTTTAACAGCGCTGCTATTTACCATTATTGATTTGTATTTTCAACAGTGAATTTGGCTGTGAGGGAGATGGATTCTGAAACTATTTAAATAGCAGCAAATGACTATGCGCCTCTCCATGTGAGAGTGGAGAGGGAAGTGTTGGGAACAGCTGCCGGGATTTCAAACCTAATGTCATTGTTTATTGGTATTTCTTGCTTTTATTCTTCAGAGAAAGCCTTTTCTTTCCTCCAGATCTGCACAAGCCTCATCCTGCATTAACCCTGTTTTGAAAGCGTCTACATCTTTTCCCCATTGTGTCATGCTGAAGCTGCTGCTCTGTTCAGGAAAATCTCAGGGAATGAAAGGGGAAAAGCAATGTTGCCGATAGGATTTTGATATTAAACCTTGATCCAATAAGGCTGCCATCTTCCCATGTGTTTGCTGCGGCTTGTCTTGTCTCTGTGTGCCGATAAAGATGTTGTTTGAGTCAGATTTTGGGTAGCGGCAGATGAGGATGGATAGACAAAGAGCGCAGAGTGGATTAGTGGATTATACGGGCTGTAGGTGTAGCTCCTCACAGTGCAAAATAGGGGCCAACTCACTGCTATTTTAAGGCATATAGAAGAGGACATGGGAGAGGAGGCGATGTGAAGGTACTATTGATGTACACTAAATTCAGAATTTGATTTGAACATGTTTACATCATATCTGAGGATGCAGACATTTCAGGCAAAGTAATACCACCTCCATGGAGACAAAAAAAAATACAGAATGACAGTAAACTACGCATGAACAAATGTGATTTTGAATTTTGACAAAAACTCAACTTACGTGAAGTGAAATCATAATCATTATATTGACCTGAAATAAACATTGACCACATAATTTTTGACCACAAACATTTTTAGAATGCATGGCGTTAAAACATTTTTCAGAAATATATGTAAAATTTAGAATGTAGAAATTTCTTCTGTGAGCTGCACAAAGCAGAATTCCAAAACTTGAAATCCTGCAGTAAGTCTTGTATTACTAAAGGAAGTAAAAAAATTGCAATATACTCTCAATATATAGAGTATAAGTTAAAACTCTTACCCACCTTAACTGGGTAAAACTATGCAGTAACGAGGATGTTCCGAAAAAGCCTGGTTTGGTTAACACAAATGTATTTTATTGTCCTGTGATTCCAGCAACAGGTTAGGCCAGGCCGGACAGAGGGGTAATCTCAAAGTGTGTGGCCTTAACAGCAGGAGCTCCCTTGGGAAATCACACAAGTTCACGGCTGCTCTGGCTAACAACATCCAGCAACAGCCAGGACCAGACAGACAGGAACAGACAGACAGAACCAGACAGATAGGAACACATAGACAGGGCCAGACAGGAGCAGACAGACAGGACCATGCGAACAGGACCAGATGGACAGGACCAGACAGGTAGGACCAGATGGACAGGACCAGGTGGACAGGACCAGACAGACTGGACCAGACAGGACCAGACAGACCTGACCTGACGGAGAGGACCAGATAGACAGGACCAGACAAACAAGAGCATACAGGTAGGATTAGGCAGGCTGGATCAGTCAGAAGGGACCAGACAGGACCAAACATCTCAATAAAATCAACCTCATCTTGCTTCCAATGTGTGAAAACATACAGTAACATATTTAATTGGCAACTATGAAGTACCTTAGAGAGGTGCATAGCCAAGCGTAGGCCTAAAGTTACGGAAAAAAACCCTAATAATAATGCTTCACATTTGTAATATGGTTTACAGACCTGTTGGAGCCTCTTAAAATGCTCAACTGCACTCATGATTCATTCAGTCTATACTCAGTTATAGTAACCTGCTTCTGTGGCCCTGGTGTAGACTGACGGAAGAGAGGCTGTCAGTTTGTGCCATCGGCACCTTCGACCACCACCAACACTCACACACACACCACATTCACTTGGCAGGATGGACCACAACCACAACAGAATTTAGTCATGAAGAAGTGGTAGTAGGTTTTTGCCATGTACTATTTGTACCAAATATCTTTTAAAGTTCTTTTAACCACTTGTTACTGTACTTATTTTGTGTGACTTCTTCTGTCTACATAAAAGGAGGTTAGACTGTGTCAGGAGCTAGACATCTGCACTTGCCTTTCAGTAAACAAGTAGTTATTTGTACAGAGAAGTAAAGTAAACAAAAGTAAGACTTCACTTTTACACTTTTTGAAACCCCAAACTTTGTATTTGAAGAAGGCCTCTCTGGATGCTGCCCGGACAAAATAAGAGCAGTGGATGAAATCAATGAGGGCTGAGAGGGTCTTAAGCCCTTGTAATATGAGTGTTATATTGTCTGCCTCTCCCTGACATCTCAGAAGTGGGGGAAAATAGCTCAGCGCCTGCTTTCCAAGTAACACACAGTCAGACGAAGCAATATGTTGTCCAAAATGTCAAGTGGATAACAAACCAAAAGCCTCTCTTGCCATTACCTTTCGTGACATTTTTCAAAATTAAGCAGCGTGATGGGAGCAGATATAAATACCATAAGGAGCTCGTTGTTCAGAGTGAGGCATAGATCCCCCTGTGAACTTGTTATGACACAAATCTTCAACCAGTACTTTTTCTATTGGAGTTTTTCAGGATTTCACAGTTATTGCACATAGCATATAGCTTTTGCCACCTCAACTGACCTACATTCAGTGATCCACCCACCTGCACTGATAGACCTTTATATAACCAGCTAGCTTAAACACAGTAAATAGGATCCGTTTGAATAAACACGGAATTACAAAAGCATGCATGCACTTACCTAACAGTGGTTGGAGGAAGCAGGCATAAAATGGGTGCCACATCTTTGTCAGATGGCCCAGGACAGACTAGTTGCTAAAAACAGTTAGTGATTGGCAAGTGATTAAAGAGAATAAATAATTCAAAGCCCACAGACAAAAGTTGGCTGATGCTTTATCAGTACTAGTTCTATCCATGGACTTCAGAATTTTAAAGTTAGGATCATTGACATAAGAATTAATTAATTTATTCATTTATACATTTTCTTTGACTTTATCTGGGGCCACCTCTGTATAAAAAGAGGGAGTCTAAGCAAGAATGTGCAGACTTCCCTCTCCATGCACACTTCCTCCAGCACTTCCAGGTGTTCCCAGGCCAACCCAGAGACATAGTCTTCCCCAAGCTTTCCTTCCAGTGGGACGTTCCCAGAACACCTCTCCAGACGTTCGAAATAGATGCATGAGCCACCTCCGCTGGCTCCTCTCAACCTGGAGGAGCAGCGGCGCTACTCTGAGCTCCTCTCGTGTGACTGAGCTCATCTTATCTCTAAGAGAGCGCCCAGCCACCCTACAGAGGAAACACATTTCAACCTCTTGTATCTGCAAGCTTTCTTCTGGCCTTGTACTTATATTTTTATCTTTTGAATGGCCAAACGTCCTCAAAATGGCACCACATAACAGTAAGCTGAAATCCATATCTGCATTCCTGACATGGCGCAAACATTACACAATTGGACATCAGTTATTATTTGCACGGCAGTTTTTACTCATTACCAGCCATAGTTTTCATTGTCAGCTTTCCTGGATGTCTTGAATCAACAGATTTTCCACTATTTTCCCAAGCACCTTATTAATTGTCAGTTTTTTTCCTGTCACCTAAAGCTTCAACAGCAGGCCCACAGTTGCCATAGTTACAGTTCCTTAGACAAAAACTGAATAAAAACCTTTTCATAGTTGTCCTTCAGTGGAGGCTGGGACAGTCACTTCCGGTATTATAAAAAGTGTTTTAAATATTTAGCTGTAAATCTCCTTCTTGAGCTGGAGCTCTGTGGATACTGTGCTACTATCATTGTAGTTAATGCACAGATTGTGTAACATTATGACAGTTATGACTTTATACAGCCACATCACCTTGAGAATGCCTCATTAAACTGATGATACAAGTAAAGCAGGGTAGGACTAGGTTAGTACTTATGGAAGACCTCTAGGATTACCAGGAGCCACAGTGGGGCAGCAGTGGCTCTAGTGGAAACTGTCATTGTGTCTCTAAGCAAGACACTTTTACCACTCTATGTATGAATGTGGTATCTGCGTGAGTGATCGGTAGTCATCAGAGGAGGGGAGCTGATGCCACACATCAGCAGTCTCACTTTCACCAGTCTATCCAAAGGCAGGGGTGGCTACAGAAGGCTCTGTGGAGAGTATCAATAATGCAATGTAAAGCTGGCTGCACCTCAAAATATATTAGATATTTAACCCCAGTATTGTATAACTGTGTATAGACCACTAAGGCAGGCACAGAATAAATATTAAGCTATATCAGCTTTGGAGGTGGATGACCTGGTCTTAGCCATCATATAAGAATAACACTTTTGTGTCTCGTAGGAGGGGCAAGCAAAATGTGATACACTTGTGATGTGATGTTGTTTTTTTGTCCCATTCCTCACACCTTTATTTTAGTGGGCCTATTAAACACACTGTTTTATTCATTTTCTTTCTTCTTGTATCCTACAGCTGGCTGTGTGAGTAGCCAGATATGTTAGTGTGGCAGAAAAATATGAAGCTGAGGTTTATCACAGGTCTAACAATGCCTCTAAATCATCTCATGTCTTGACATTATAGCGTTTTGCGATTAGAGCAGCAACCTGTAAAGCAATCAATCACGCCTGTGTGGTTTAGGCAAACATCTCCAGGAAAAATACATCTCTCCTGTTTATTGGAGTCCCAGAGTTGATTTGAAAACGTGCGCTGGATGATAATTTCTTGTGTGCGTAAAGTTGTGGAGGGGCCCAACTCCTCCTGTATAGTGGGTATTGATTGTAGTATTGTGACTCAGTGTAAAATGCATGTGTTTCGGTGCGGGGCTGTGTCTAAGGCTCCTCCCTCCGCGTTCCCATTTTGCTGGCGCTCTAAACACTTGACTTTGAGTGCAGTGAGCAATCTATCAGTGTCGTTAAACTGTAGGCTGTGCACGGGCACCAGCTCTAAATCCCCCGGCACCAGGGAGCTGTCATATGTCAAGTCTCGTCATAAGCATCCTGCCTGAAGATGAGTTTTTTTTCTTACTTTCACTGTACCAATAAAGCGCAAGATGAATGGTAATTTGATACATGTGTGTGCAATCTGTGAGCTGTATGCTAGTGCTGAGATAAGGCAATGAGTTACTGGAAGGTAGACGGATGGGGCTGGGCGGAACTTGTAAATCCAGCTACTAACTACTACAGCCACAGCTATGAGAATCCAATACGGAAAATGCTTGATACAGATTTGATACAAATTTGAAGAAATAATTATAACTATGTATGTAGAAGAAGGAAGGAATTTAATCTAAGGAAGTTAATGTGTCATTTTGAAAGTACACTAAAACATTCTGAAATGCAGTTGTTTTATGTCTGGAGTAATGTGACTTATTGTTATAAAAGTCTGGCAGAAGCACATTATTGCTCTAATGGCATTGTAAAAGGGGGTGGGAGCCGTTTGCTTCTCCCCACTCCTTTTCAGAATTACTGATTTGTAGACTATACTCATAATTGGTAATATTAAATAATTTCCTTTATGTATCTGTTTATTTGTGTTAGGGCATAATGCAATTTATCATGTATCAAATATCCAAATAAACATATTATTTATTTATTTATGATTCAACCAGTTTGTATCAGAGTGTTGCTATGTTTTCTTTTTTTAACAAAAATAACTAATACTATTAGTTGCGGCTTGTAAAGATAATTAGTTGAGGATAGTCAAAACTTTCAAACGATGTATAAAGTAGAGCATTTACAATTTTGCCTCTCATCTATACTGACTTCAAACAGTGAGAAACACAGGACTTCATTCATACCAAATGTACAATAACTCATCCTTATGTCTCATCAGTATCTTGCTATTTTTGCTGCTTCTTTTGAATTTATTATTACCATTTATATTTTTCATGTGTGACCTACTGTGCATTCCCTTGTGGATCAATAAACTTTGTCTAAGTCTAAGTCTGATAATGGGATTCTAATACCAACTGAACACATCAACTAACAATATGTGTATGTCTTTTGATATCAAAAATATATTTTCGTTATTAGTTATTGCCATGTCTTATTGTAATGCAACTATTCTTTAACAAAAGTGAGTTTGATGCTCTGTTGTATTCAATTAATTAGAACAGAATCTTACTGTGTTAAAAAACAATACCCCACGGAGAACACGTTGTAGTTAATGCTATTTAAACTGTCTTTGTTTAAATACCATGTTATTTCCACATTCAACCTGCTATCTTATAATATTAGGTTTACAAACAAGCAACCAATCAATAAGCTTTGAGCTGTACAATCTGTGTTATTTTGAAAAATTATGGTTACATCATTGAAAAGAGCTGTCTGGTTTGGTTAAAAAATACATCCACTGTTGTTATTAACTATGAATTCATTGCTATGCCTGCAGTCTCCCACTCCCACACAGGATCTAAAAACAGACACTTGTTCTCTGACAACTGACAATGCACTGATGTTTTACCACAGTTTATTTACCATATAATATTATTGTACATACATGTGGCTCTGTGACTGAATCACACACTCATAAAACAGAACAGAACTCATTTCAATGTAGGATTAAAAAAGTCCCTGTACACCATTCACTTGTTTGTTTATTTCCTGGCTTGATTATTAAATGCAAATCACAAAATCATTATGGAAATCAAAAAATCACCATGTTGAAATCAGCTTGCTGCGTGTGTGGGCTGTACATCTTATACCACAAATATCTGTCAGTTTGGCTCCATGCTTTCTCATAGTTTCAGGAGCATTTTCTGAACCGCAACAATGTAGTTAGATCACCAAAAAGCAGCAGAAATCGCCTCACTGTGGCTTGGCTAATCTTTCATTTGTTCTGCTACCCATTTTGCTTATCGTGCCATTCTCGTCCCTGCGCTGTTTATAGCATGTGATTGATGTACTTGGCTCTGCAGAGGTGCCCCTGCCGCTTGAGGGGGATAAAAAGTCAAGGAAATATGTTTTATAAGATTAACAAATCATTATATTATTATTATCATTATATCCCAAAATACTCCCCAAAAGGCAGAGTGGTAGAGCTGTACTGTCCGGGCCTCCATTACTAATCGCAGGACTTGGACTTGGGTTTAAGCGCAGACCAATCGATAGAAGGCAGCACCCTGCTATTTCCAGAGAGAAGTATTTTCATTACACACAGGTTTTTCTGTAGATTGACGCTGTTCTCTGCTTGGATTTATCGTATAGGTCCACTTCATATCTGAATTGATTTGAGCTCACTGGTGCAGAGAGAGTGTCCCAGGGCACAGCTGGGGTGCGGCATAGGGGTTGTGGAGATGCGTTGGTGGGTGGTACGGGTCTGGTGCCGAAGCAGAAGAGGCCCCGCCCACTTCAGGGAGCAGTGACAGGTGGGCGTGACAGTAATCCAGGAAGGACTGCTCGTACCTGTACATCTGCTGGCTCATCTGCACATAGAGAGAGGAATACAAAAAGCACAATAAGTTTTCAATGTGAACTGACATTTGCCATAGAGTTAATATAAAATTTTTATTTTACATTTTTGGCAATATTTAAAGGTGCACTGTGCAACTTTTCCAGCAGTGGGTCCACTGTCTGCTAGCCTCCATAGTGATGTTATTGCATTGCCTGTAATGTTCCATGGTACGGCTTTAAAAATCTATATCTAGCATTTATTCATTACAGGTGTTTCTATTGCTCAAAACTACAACAATTATTTCTGTGAATAGAGATGACTCTCCACAGATCTGAATTGTAATGTAGCCTAATGCTGTCACCTGTTTGTCTCCCTTATGATTTATAGATTTAATCTATACAGTGGACCATTCTACACAACACAAAAATATTTCCAGGGAGACAAGCAGGTGGTGGACTTTCATCAGAAATGTTACACAGTGCACCTTTAACACCACATAACTAGAGTTTTCCTAGCCTCAATAAAGCATGACTAAAGACTTTTCAGAGTTCATTAATTAACCCAACTCCTAAACCCTTAATTAACTACTTACTAAGCATGAATCATTCTTAATTACTATTTGTTCATTATGAATTTAGTCTTTCCTGCATGCTTTATTAAGATTAATGAAGGTGTAGTAAATATATAAAGTGGTAACATTTTTACCCAGGTTTCACTTTTTGTTTGCACAAATGCATAAAATATAACCTATATAACAAAACGGAAATAAAAACACTTTATGGACAGCATACAAATCCAGTTGGGAAAATATATTCATAAAATGAGAAGCTTTTCTGTAAGGTCATGCAAACAAAACAGAGGCTCAACCCTATAATAACACATGAATTATTTGTCTCAGCTTGTTAAGACTTGTGAGATGTATTGGTGGATGCAACAACACATCTCAAACAGGTTGGGACAAGACAACAAAATGTGCGAAAACCTGATCATTTACAGTGTTTTTTGCTATTAATTGTGATAATGCATGATATTATTATTATTTTTTTTTTTTTTATTTAAGATTTAAGACAATGGGTCATGCAGTCACAGAGCATTTTGACAAATAACAAAAATGGCACACTGAAAAGTCTGTAGAAAGTTACTCCTGCCAGTTGCCTCATCCCAACTTTTTCAGATTCATTTCATTTAAATTACCTTATTTATGATGATATGGCCAACAGCTCAGTTTCTAAATCTTCAACACTTTTCTATTTTCTATTTATATTTTTCAAAGTTTCTACTGTTTTAAGATCTGAATTTACACTGAAAGTATTTGGTATTGATTTGCCTCATACAGTCAGGACACAGCCTCGTCATTAGTGCGAGCCCCGAGAACCTGGAATCTCAAAGCCACTGAGAGCAGCAGTGATTTATATTATGCAAGATGAAAGCCCAGAGCCAGTGTGCGCACATATTTTGGGTCCTCTCTTAAATGAAGTCAGGACTGCATTTAGAGGAGAGTGCTTATTACATTACAAGCACTTTGCTGATTCAAAGACCTCTCTTAATTTGGTGTGCCGGTGCGCTCTGAATCATGTCAATTAACTGTTATAAAGCGCCATCATTCGCTCTGTTCGGCTCATTTATATCATTAGTTTTGCAAGGCATGTTTATAATGCTAACGCTTAAGACCAACATTGCTTTAGAAAATATTCGTGCTAGTGTCATTATTCAGGAAATAAAAGTTAAACAACAAGCAGAATAAGGAGAGCAGACATACTCCAAGGGCAGTCCAGGGGCCAGTCTGAATACAAATCTTACAGGTTTGGATATTTTTTATTGTTTTGTAAACTATTATTAGTCTTACAACTTGGCCTTTGTTCAGGCTCACCTGTGCTCACTGGTCTTCTGTGAGGCCAAAGATGGCACACTATCAGACAGAAGTAACATAGATGCCATCTAGTGGAGAAGTGTGAGAATACAACAGGGTCAAAGCTGATTACAGATGGTAGCTTTAAGTAATAATGACATTTTTATATTGGGCACGGAGAACAAATGATCCATGACTCAAAAATGTAATAGAGAAGGCTTTATCATAATTACAGTGCTAGTCTAAAATCAATGTAGTCAGGATTTCTGAATGAAATATGACTAAATAAGATTCAAATAATCAATAGGGCATTCATACTCTACTTATTTGTATTTGTTTGTGGATGGAGTCTATCCACTAAACAAGGTAGGAGGCAACATTACATGAATTGTATCAGTCACAACATTAGAGAAAGATAAAAAGCTCCCACAAAAGCCAGCATTATAAGTATACAAAATGTAACAATAATAAATACCACATATTATGTTGTGGTGTTTTCCAGTCTAAATGAAACTTCAATAAGTTTAATGTCATGCCACCTCATTCTCACATCAAACTGAGTGCTGTTAGTCCTATTATAAAATATGGACCATAATAAAAAATACCATGGATTTCCAAATTTCAGTCTGATCAATCTGACAAATGATTACTTGAAACTGTCAAAAATATGTTGTTTAAGATCTCATTTCATAAACCTTCACTATGTGTATAAGTGTAAATATGTTGCCATGTATTCTGCGATTGGATCAGAAGCAGATTTACACCTGATTGCTGATTTAGCACAGAACACCATTGTGACAGGATTTCCCCTTCTATTCATCCAGATATGAAGGTCCCGAACAGTGGCCTTCATATTTGTTTTCTTATTTTCTAAAAAACACCCAAAAAACTAAGGTTATGTTGTTCTTTGTGGACATGATGCCTTTTTAAAGAGGGAAGATTAGTTGAAAACACTCTATTGTGCAATTCAACACCTGAACTTTGCACACCACTTCACTCTGGGTTGATCAAATATTCATGAACAACAATGCCATGAATGCAAAGTGGGCAAAACGTGCACGGGTGGAGCAGGCCTGGGATACTCTGTCTGCTTGGAAATTGCTTTCAAGGGAATAGCCTTTTACTACCTACTATGCTCAACCATTTGCCCCAATAGAAAGAGTAAATGCTGTTGGTAGGGTGCTTGAACCAAAATGGCCTCTCATAGTGTCAACAGAAGGATGTTTATCTGAGCACTAACACCCTTTGTTTCCCTATAAATGTCCATGTTTTATGAAAAAAACATTTGAACTTTAACTATTAACTTACCAATAATAGCCAATTTAAAATATTAAAAGTAGTAGAAAACAAAAAAGCAACAAATTTTAATCTACTAAAACTACTACACACTAGTATATATAGTATTACCAATACTCTTAACTGAGATATTTATTTTAATTCAAAATTAATAACTCAAACAGCAAAAGTTCACTTTAATGTCATGAAATTTGAAGAAGTCACACTATAATTTTTTGTGTTACAATTATAGTGAGTAAAAACAAAGAAATCACATTTTTATGAGTGCTGATTCATGATTAGTGACACCATAACTAAAAAAAAAAAACCTCACTTCTTCACCTGTCATGCAAAGCGAGCACCACCAGGTCTCCATGTGGGATCTCTATGGACAGACCCCATAGGAGCTGCATAATTTCTGGGTCTAATTTAGAAGACAATGATGAAAGATGTCAACATAACTAAAAAACACTAAATTTCTAAATTTCTCTAGTATTTAAGCAGCTAAGAAATCAACCTTTCTGAATGATAAAGTGAAATTACTAAAACATAAAAAAACAACAATTTGGTTTATTTTTTCAAACCATTAGATATTAGTATTAGATTTATTTAGTTCATACAGTTATATTCTTGACTTAGATTTAGACTTAGAGATACTTTATTGTTCCACAAGGGAAATTATTTGGACACAGTAGTTCACACATCACAATATATTATAATAGCAAAGAGCAAAAATATGGTAATAATACATTTTAAAAAGTAGCAAAAATAACTGGAGAGACTTGTGTCAATTTAGTAGTAATTATATAAATGTGTATACAAGTAAAAATAAGAAAATACATACAGAAGACATATAGTAATGCAATATATCAGCGATATATAAAAGGTCGTAAGGAGAAACCGTGCACAAATTAAATAATGATTGACATGACAAAAGGTTATTCGTTACATAATGGTGAGTTGTTGTACAGTTATATAAAGTATGGTATTCGCTGATTATCGATTGGAAAAAAATCTTGACAACCCTTACAATATCTATATATGTGGTTAAATAATAGTTACAGGACAAAAAAAAAATTCTATCAGATGTGAAAAGAATAGACGGTTTGAACCAATGCCCCCTCTTATCCTCTCCCGTTGAGTAAACAGACGTGTGTTTACTGACGCAATAATAAGCATCGTCTCTTCATTCTCCTCTATTAAATGTCCACAGTTTATCTGCACCTGAATCTAAGGCCTCTTCAAACAAGCTGTGGACTCTCTCAGCCAATCAGACATGTCCTGCCAAGCTCAAGGGACCCCTACAGATGTGGAAATAGGCTATAGGTCCTTTGAAATCCCTCCACTGCTCCACTGTAGAGAAAGAAGACGGATATAAACAATGTATGGCCTTTTTGACATTGATAAAAGATCTTTGTTGATTAGAAGTGGCAGTTTGAAGATTCTTGCGTCATATGATACTGAAATGGATGGTAAGAGCTGAACTGCCAAAAAACAGTAAATCATGATATTGGTAACTCTTTATTCATAGAGTACAGTTTGTTAATGGTTAATTTGTAGAGATGCAACGATATCCAAATCTCACAGTACGATATTTTCATGATATACATCTCACGGTACGATGTTTACTGTGACATTTTGTGGAGGCTAACAAAATTGTGAATATGCTACATTTTCCTTTCAAAATGCCTTGACAAGACTTAATTCAAAGAACTAAGATTTAAAAGTGGTTAGAATTGATATTTATTTATGTAATTTGCACAAAAAAAAGGATCATGGTCAATGTAGTTCCCTATGTTTTTTTTTTAGATATTGCTGCTGCACCATAATAATGAATTTAAGCAAAGAAAGTTGTGAGTCAATATATTGTGATGGCCCACAATATTACTGAGAGACTTTTGACGATACGATATTTTTGGTTATTGTTACACCCCTATTAATTTGATTTTCAAAGATTCATTTATTTGGTTCATAATGATGTATTCTGCTGCTAATCAGACATTTACTAACACTTTCCTAATAATAAATTAATAAAATCTTGATTACGGCTTTGTTAGAATGATCTTAGGACATATTACTACATGAGTTATAATCCTAATAGCCTTTTGTAATAAGGATGGGGTTACAGGCTAGTTCTACAAGAAATGTAGTCTGCACTATTAAAGGTCCTATATTACGCAAAACTGACTATCATGTCAGTTCATGTTAGAATGTTGTTTCCTCCTCAAAAACATACCTGGCGTTGTGTTTTGTTTCATTCACACATGTATGAGTAATCCTTTATTATTAGTCTGTCTGCATCTCCAAAGCTCAAAATGCTCTATTCCACCTTGTGATGTCATGAAGCTGTAGTTTTCAAGCTAACAGCCTTTTATCTTTAGTTCAGTAGAGATTGGCAATTCTAGGGCTGAAAATATCCGAATGATTCAAGTGAAGGTGCATGGAGTTTGAAAACACAGCGGAGCACTCCCTGTATTACCACATGACATCACAAGGTGGAGAGTTTTCAGTTTGAAAGAAGGACACAGCTTAAACATGCACGATTGGTGTTAAACATGTGTAAATGAAACAAAACACAACTCGTATGTTTTTGATGAGATAACATTAACTTTTTACCATAAGTACAGTGGCTAGAACACTACTATTCTACCGCTGGTGTGACATTTATAAATTATCTTGTTGATTGGAAATGGAATTGATTGGACAGTTTTGTGAGTTTTTTTGCCCTGAAGAAAATGTATGGCCATATACATTTGTCATTCCTGCTCCAGTTTCGCCCTACTTACAATGTTTTTGATGAGATAACATTATAAGCCAGATCAGAAAATAGTGTCAAATGGGCCCTTTAATGCTTATGCATACTACTAAAAAGTAATTCTATAAATAATAATAATAAGTTATAATAATAAATGAGTTTATTATTAGGAATGTGCTACATTTCAAATGTATGAAAAGTGCTATAAAATAAAGTTTGATTGATTGATTGATTGATAATAAATGTACATTAGCAGGAAAATAATGCGATGCAAAATAACATGAATAAGACAAATAGAAATGAAAACACACCAGATTAACCACTTCTAGGTATACAAATTAGCAGTTGGATATGTAAATGTACTCAGAAACTGTTAATAATTTTACTACTCTCATTTACTACTCTTACTTCTGTTGCTACAAGTACTATTCTACCTTACTCTATTGTAATTCTCCAACAGTCATAAATTGAGCTAAATGTCCTTCTTGCATGCAAAGCCTCTCTATATAAGCTTGGGACGAGAGAACAATGATGAATGAATAATAATAAAACAAACTATAGCTTTAATGTGTATATCATAACAATAAGAAAAACAACTCAAGTACATATATCCATTGTAAATACTTCTGTAACTATTAGCCAACTTTTTACCATAAGTACAGTGGCTAGAACACACACCGCTGGTGTGGCGTTTATAAATTATCTTGTTGATTGGAAATGGATTTGATTGGACACTTTTGAGAGTTTTTTTGCCCTGAAGAAAATGTATGGCCATATACATTTCTCATTCCTGCTCCAGTTTCGCCCTACTTACAATCACGCTACATTGATTCAAACCTTTACACAAGAGCCTGACACCGGCCCATTTATTATCATTATGTTCAAGGAAAATGCCTCGCTGCTTCCGCCCGAATTCACCATCTATTTCTCCAAACGTGAAAGTGGCGGCCCCCTCACACAAGCTTAAAACACTTTAGCCTATCATTTAGCAATGACACAGCAGAGGGCCCAAATCGCAGCAATGTCAAATTCATTTTTCTGCTCAGCCATGACAAGCCGTGTGATGCAACATGGGCTATGCTTTGGCTGCAGGTAGGTGCACTGTGAAATTGACACATTAAAACAGGCTGTCATCCAGATGTTATGAATCAGTTATACTAATTGTTTTAAAGGTGCACTATGTAACTTTTTGGATGGGGCTCCTTCACCTGATTGTTTCTATGGATATGTCATTGCTCTGCCTGGAATGTTCTACAGTGTGACATTAAACAAACAACTTACATTTATTCAGTTACAGATGGCTTTTTTGCTCAATAATATGTAACCCTGTTAATTTTGCCCAATAAAGTCCCTACATGAAATCTAACTTCAAACCGAATTTAACCGCAACCCCCAGTTTTGCCACTAGGTGGCAGTGCACTGAAATACTTAGAACTTTCTGGAATGCTTCCGCTGGCGGCCATTTTGCTAAGCAGCACAGACTTAGAAACAGACTGAGACCACAAGAGGTAAAATTGAAATAAATGTAGATTTTGTAATTTAACTAAATCCTGAAACTAACTAATGATATATCCTAAAGGTTCTGTGAATATTTGAACTGCATTGGAACTGGAAGAAATCTTTGAAAAAGTACATGTTATCCCGGTGAGTCAATTTCTGTTGTGTTACTGCCCTATTGTTGATAAAACCAGTTGGGGTGAATTGTAAATTTAAATTTTTGGAAAATCAAATGATTTGTACTTTAAAAAGGAGAACTAATTTAAATTTTGTACGCTAAAGGCCAATTTTAGTTTATGTTCAGTGTTTACAAGGGTACAGTTAATCTGAAAAAATGGACAGTTGTAGTAATTTCCTGTACATTTTGTAGACTGTTTTTTTAGAGGGTCTGGCTCTGAGCCCTGGTTCTCCCTGATTCCTGGTCCTATTCCTGGTTCTACCAACGCTGGATTTCTCTTCGTTCACCCTGGTGCCTGGTTCCCTGGTCCACCTCCTCAACTAACAGCGCTGCAACGATTGTACTGACACTGAGTATTAAAGGGGCGGTAGGACATTTTTTTCTAATTGAGTGCACTCAGGGGGTAATTTTGTTTGGATTGGACAATATTTTATTTTGAGATCTCAGATGTTGTTTGGCCAAATGTGTAAAGATATTTTGTGTGTTATTGTAATTTACTGTGAATAGACAAAAGAGCTGAATAATAATTATCAATTCTACATTTAATCACCAATCTGTTGTAGTGTGCTTCTTTTGGGGGTGGAATCTATCAGTTTATTAACTAGTTGACCTATTTTCAACCGACCTCCTCATTGAACCTAGATTTAGATAACCCTCACTTTAGACATTTGGAGCTATTATCAACAGTGTTTTAAATGTAGGGTTACAGTCGTGGCGAGCCAGCCAGGAGGTTGGTGCAGTGAAAAATACAGATTCCACGCACATTAAAGAGCACAGAAGGTATAAACCCTTTGTTTATAAACTGAGTTATCTAAAAGCAGAAATTACCTTTATTAAGTAGACATTTGCTGCAAAATGGATCTTTGTAACCAATTTGATGTACATGGGCCCAGTTGTCTTTATGTTACGGGCATAGATGAAGCATATACAGATAGTGAAATCTCTGATTTCTTCAAAGTTAATGGGACCGTTAAGAAAGTTGTTAAAATTCCCAGTGACCCAGAACAGCCCCAAGGCCGTGTACTTGTTGAATACTCCTCTGATCGCGCAATCTCCAGACTTGACCCAGCACAGCTAGGTAACCTGCCCAGTCCCAATAATTCCGCAGTCACCTGGTGTGTCAGAACCATTCGTGAACTTTGTCAAGAGGAACTTGGACGAGAAATGGCTCAGAAATGTTTAGCTGAATTGAGCTCCCTTACAGGGATCAGTAGAGCAGGGTTTTGGGATGTACTCCAGAACGAGCTGCAAAGTGCACAGCATGACCTTGCCCCTCCTCAAAGCCCAGACACTCAGCTAGAGACTTTTTGAACAGCCTGTTTTTGCCTCTACCACTGATAGTGATGTAGAAAGTGGAAAACAGCCCAGCAATGCTACAACGAATGTCCCTGATCCAGGTACCCGCAGCATTCCACACACTGCTGCTCCAAGCATTCCTGTTCTTGATGAAGGTACAATAAACCCACCTCACATCCAAAAGGTCATAGTTGAACATTTCATTCACAGTGATTCCACACCTTCTAGCTACAGCCAAAGTAGAATTCGCACATTCTCTAGGGCGGCTGCCAAAACCAAATGGAGAGGTTGATTATGATGCTTGGCGTACACAAGTGGATCTACTTCTGAGTGACATGTCCCTCTCTGATTCACAGAAAGTAAGGAGAATACTGGAGAGCCTCCTCAGCCCAGCTGCGGATATTGTCAAACCACTTGGAACAAATGCAACTCCCCAAGCTTACCTCACTCAACTTGAGTCAGCCTTTGGAGAAGTAGAAGATGGAGAGGAGCTTTTTGCGACTTTCCTGGGCTCTAACCAAAATTCAGGTGAAAAGTCCTCAGTCTATTTAAACCGCCTCCAAACCCTCATTACAAAAGCCATATCTAGAGGGGGAGTTTCAGCTGCTGAGTCCGACAGGTACTTACTCCGACAGTTCTGTAGAGGGTGTTGGGACCAGAGCATCATCATTGGTCTCCAGCTTGAGCACAGGAAAAGCAACCCCCCTACGTTCCCAGAGTTGCTTCTGCTTTTGAGGGCAGAGGAAGACAGGAGAGCAGCAAAAATGGATCGTATGAAAAAGCACCTTGGAAGTTCAAGAGCCACTGCACACGTTCATTCAGTCATGAGTATGCCAGTAATTGAAAATGAGCCCATCCCTGCAACAGAAAGGAAACATGAAACAAATTTGAAACTTGAGAAAGAAGTAGCAGAGTTGAGGAAACAAGTTGCAAAGCTATTAGAGCAAGGAAAGAAAGGGCAAAGACATGAAGAGGTGCAGAGTCACCCAGCCCACAATGAACAACCTGTTCAGAGTGAAAGTTTACTCGCTCAAGCTTCAAACAGAGACTCAAATTCCCGAACACCAACGCCACCCAAGCCTTGGTTCTGTTTTAAATGTGGGGGTGATGGGCACATTGCAGCAAACTGCACTTTTGAGCCAAATCCAAGCCTTGTCCGTAAAAAGAATGCGGAGCTCAAAGAAAAACGAAATAAATTCTGGGCCCGGCAGGCAATCAGCCAGACTCCTTTAAACTTTTAGAGGCTCCTGCTACGGGACGATCAGGAGCTGGAGGCAGAGAGCAGAAAAGTCCCATAGCAATGATACCCAATGAACGGTCTTCTGAAAGCAATGACGATCCAAACTGCAGACTACCTCATGGACTTGTGGGCCCACGGTGCACTTCAACTATCTCAAATTGGAGACATAAATTGTGAATCCATTCTTGACACTGGGTCCCAAGTAACGACGATTTCGGAGGCCTTCCACTCCAAATACTTGTCAAACTTACCTATTCATTCAATACACAACCTTCTTGAGGTGGAAGGCGCTGGAGGTCAAGCAGTACCATACCTTGGGTATGTAGAAGCCCACTTAACATTCCCAGAAGATGTTACTGGAACAGAGGAACAAAGGCCTGTTTTAGCACTCATTGTCCCTGAATATGAGTTCAATAGCAAAGTCCCAGTGCTGATTGGTACAAATGTTTTACTCAAGCTGTACCAGCGTGGTGTCAGTCATGACAAGTCTAAATTTCTCAAAAGATCCGACAGTTTTGCAGCACTGCTCCAGCATGTAGCTCGGGTGCACAAAACTGAAACCAAAGCTTGCCCTGTAAAGCTGCATGGAGAAAGGTCCATAACCAATTCCGGCCAGACACAAAATCTGCCTTTTGGGAGATGTTAGGGTGGGGAAAGCCAATCTCAACACCAACTTTGTTGTTGAACCTCCTGAGTCTTCCTTCTTGCCAGGTGATCTGTTCGTTCAGAGTGCACTGATTAACATTAACACAAGAGCCTCAAATAAGATTCCCGTTGTCCTCAGTAACACTACAGATCACAATGTCACCCTGCCCCTAAAGTGTGTCATTGGTGAAGTGTCCGTAGTTCAGAGAATAATGCCCCTGGCCTCTACTACAGAAGGTAGTTCACAATCATCCAATGGCAACCATTCATTTAACCTTGACGACTCCCCAATGCCTGAGGAGTGGAAAGAAAGAATTAGAGAGAGGTTGAACTCCATTCCTGAGGTGTTTGCACTGGATGAGTTATCGTTTGGCCATACTGCCACTGTAAAACATCACATCCGTCTGCAGGATGATACGCCCTTCAAAGAAAGATCTAGGCCAATACACCCCAGTGATCGAGAAGCTGTTAGGCAACACCTCAGAGAACTCCTGGATGCAGACATTATAAGAGAGTCTGAGAGTCCCCTTGCTTCCCCAGTGGTTGTTGTAAAAAAGAAGAATGGAAAGATTAGGCTGTGCATTGATTATAGGAAGCTTAATAGCCGCACTATTAAAGATGCCTACGCTCTTCCTAATATCGAGGAGACATTTTCAGCTCTTAGTGGTGCAAGGTGGTTCTCAGTGATGGACTTAAAATCTGGTTACTACCAGGTGGAAATGGCAGAGGAAGATAAGGCCAAAACTGCTTTCACGTGTTCCCTTGGGCTTCTACGAATTTAATCGTATGCCACAAGGAGTCACCAACGCACCTAGCACCTTCCAGCGTCTTATGGAAAAGTGTGTTGGTGACGTCCACCTGAGCAAAGTTCTAGTGTTTTTAGACGATGTCATTGTCTTTTCCCAGACTCTCGAAGAGCATGAGGCCAGGCTCATGAAGGTGTTGAATTGTTTAAAAAGCTATGGCCTAAAATTATCCCCGGAGAAGTGTCAGTTTTTCAAATCTTCCATGAAATACCTTGGCCATGTTGTTGATGCTCAAGGAGTCCACACAGATCCGGATAAGGTCTCCGCCCTGAAAGATTGGCCTTGCCCTGCCAACAGGGAAGAGTTGAAGCGCTTCCTCGGTTTTGCGGGGTATTACAGAAGATTTGTTGAGGGCTACTCAAAGATTGCCCGGCCTCTCAACACACTTACTGCTGGATACTACCCACCTAGGAAGAGGGGTAAAACCTACAAAGCACCAAGGCCAAACCCTGGTATCAGCCCCAGAACACCCTTCGGCGCCGAGTGGACACCCGACTGTGAGTCTTCTTTCAGGATTCTTATTGAAAAGTTGACATCTGCTCCTGTACTGGCATTTGCAAACCCCAAACTCCCATATGTGCTTCATACGGATGCTTGTTGTGAAGGACTGGGAGCAGCTCTTTACCAGGAACAGGACGGGAAGTTAAGAGTGATCGCCTATGCCAGCAGAGGGTTATCCAAGAGTGAGAAGAACTACCCAACTCACAAGCTAGAGTTTCTAGCATTAAAGTGGGCGGTCTGTGAAAAGTTTTGTGATTACCTCTGTGGTACAGATTTTACTGTCCTAACCGATAACAACCCCCTTACTTATGTCCTTTCATCCGCCAAGCTTGATGCAGCTGGACACCGCTGGCTAGCTGCTCTCTCGACCTTCCAGTTTAACATCAAGTATCGAGCAGGCAATACCAATGGTGATGCAGATGGGTTGTCACGGAGACCCCAGGCAGCTCCACAAGAGGATCATGATTACCTGGAGGAAAAGGAACGGATAATGGCAATGACAAAACGCCTTCTAGAGGGGGAGATCCCAAAAGATGCAGTCTCAGCTGTTTGTCAATGGCATTCAGTAACCACGTACTTACCTGTCCTTGCTGAATCTCTTCTTCTTGATGCTTTTTCCTTACCTGAACTATTCACAGGCAATGGGCAGAGCACCTTACCTGAAATGACAAAGGAAAACTGGTACAATGCACAAAGAAATGATCCATCCATCCAGAGAGTCATTGGTCTAGTGGAACAAGGACAAAAGCCTCACTTCAAAGCTGTAGTGGCTGAGCCACCTGAAGTTAAGTTGCTCCTTCGAGAATGGGATAGGCTTGAGCTCATTGATGGTGTTATTTACAGGAAAGGTTTTGACAGAGGTGACAAAATTCATCAGCTGATCTTACCTGAGATGTACAGAGAAAGAGCTCTTAAAGGCTTTCATGATGACGTTGGACACCTAGGGCCAGAGCGCGTTTTCAGTCTTGCCCGTGCCAGATGTTACTGACCAAAGATGAAAGAGTCAGTTGAAAGGAAATGTCACACATGCGAACGATGTTTCCGGAGGAAAAGTCAGCCACAGAGAGCAGCACCCATGGTAAATATTAAGACAACCTACCCTCTAGAGCTCGTTTGCATGGACTACTTGTCCCTAGAGCCTGACAATCGTGACATCCAGAAACATATTAGTCATCACTGACCATTTCACCCGGTTTGCAGTGGCTGTGCCCACGAAAGATCAAAAGGCCAGAACAATTGCTAAAGCTTTATGGGAAAACTTCCTTATCTACTATGGGTTCCCAAGCCGTCTTCATAGTGATCAAGGACGCGACTTTGAATCCCACACGATCAAGGAGCTGTGTTCACTCATTGGAGCAGACAAGGTGCGTACCACCCCGTACCATCCCCAGGGGAATCCTGTGGAACGCTTTAACAGGACCCTGATCAGTATGCTCGGAACTCTTGGAGGAGAAGGACAAACATCATTGGCGAGATTTTGTGAAGCCCGTTGTACATGCGTACAATTGTACGAGGAATGATTCGACAGGGCTACTCACCGTACGAGCTGATGTTCGGCAGGCAGCCGACTCTCCCAGTTGATCTCATCCTTGGCTTGAAACCTCCAACTGAGACCCATACCACACACTCAGATTATGTCCAAAGCTTACGCCAGCGACTCAAAGAAAGCTATGCACTGGCTGCAGAGAACTCCAGGAAGTCCGGTGAAAGGAACAAACTCAGATTTGATGCCAAAGTGAAAACGGCTGAGTTGGCAGAAGGAGATCGTGTCTTAGTGAGAAATGTCAACATCCGAGGAAAACACAAGTTAGCTGATAAATGGGAAAGAACAATTCATGTTGTTGTGAGACGGATTGATGGTGGTCCTGTGTATGTAGTCAAGCCTGAGACAGGAAGAGGCCCTCAGCGCACGCTTCACAGGGACTTACTATTACCATGTGGATTTTTGCCAGTTGAGATTACTCCTGACCCAAAGTCACATCAAAGTAAACAACATAAAATGCATTTACGAAGCCAACATGAGACTCAGGATACGGATTGTGGTAATTCAGATGAAGAATATGGGGAATATGAGGAATATGATAGCTATGTGAGTAAGCCTTTACAGCCCTTGACATGGGGACCTTATGTGCAAGAGTTTGAAAGTACTTCCTCACCAGTGACCCTCAGTCTTCTTTGAACCCCATGGCTATTGAGTTCAGATCTTCAGAACTCCAAACCAGTCCTGATAACCCAGTCTCACCCCTTGCGTCACACGATACAACAAGAGCTGTGAACCAATTCTCCACCTCAAGGTGACCATGTTATCATAGACATTCCCGAAAGTGACATATGTCAAGATTCAGTGGTCACAGACACAACAACAGTTCAAGGATCAGACAATGCTCAGAGTACCTACCTTGAAATCTCTCAAAGTACCTCAGAGACTAATGCTGGAGAGGAACCAAGTGAGCTCAGGCGTTCACTGAGAGAAAGGCATCCTCCATCCAAGTTCACCTATGAAGAGTTGGGAAAACCTCTAATCCTTGCCCTCAGTCAGTTTTTTGGGAAGCTCCAAGATATTATCCCTGAACATCAGATGCCCTGTAGGGTTTAGAGCGCATGCAGAGACTCATGCGGTTTAGAGGGGGAGGGTGTAACCCTGTTAATTTTGCCCAATAAAGTCCCTACATGAAATCTAACTTCAAACCGAATTTAACCGCAACCCCCAGTTTTGCCACTAGGTGGCAGTGCACTGAAATACTTAGAACTTTCTGGAATGCTTCCGCTGGCGGCCATTTTGCTAAGCAGCACAGACTTAGAAACAGACTGAGACCACAAGAGGTAAAATTGAAATAAATGTAGATTTTGTAATTTAACTAAATCCTGAAACTAACTAATGATATCCTAAAGGTTCTGTGAATATTTGAACTGCATTGGAACTGGAAGAAAACTTTGAAAAAGTACATGTTATCCCGGTGAGTCAATTTCTGTTGTGTTACTGCCCTATTGTTGATAAAACCAGTTGGGGTGAATTGTAAATTTAAATTTTGGAAAATCAAATGATTTGTACTTTAAAAAGGAGAACTAATTTAAATTTTGTATGCTAAAGGCCAATTTTAGTTTATGTTCAGTGTTTACAAGTGTACAGTTAATCTGAAAAAAATGGACAGTTGTAGTAATTTCCTGTACATTTTGTAGACTGTTTTTTTAGAGGGTCTGGCTCTGAGCCCTGGTTCTCCCTGATTCCTGGTCCTATTCCTGGTTCTACCAACGCTGGATTTCTCTTCGTTCACCCTGGTGCCTGGTTCCCTGGTCCACCTCCTCAACTAACAGCGCTGCAACGATTGTACTGACACTGAGTATTAAAGGGGCGGTAGGACATTTTTTCTAATTGAGTGCACTCGGGGTAATTTTGTTTGGATTGGACAATATTTTATTTTGAGATCTCAGATGTTGTTTGGCCAAATGTGTAAAGATATTTTGTGTGTTATTGTAATTTACTGTGAATAGACAAAAGAGCTGAATAATAATTATCAATTCTACATTTAATCACCAATCTGTTGTAGTGTGCTTCTTTTGGGGGTGGAATCTATCAGTTTATTAACTAGTTGACCTATTTTCAACCGACCTCCTCATTGAACCTAGATTTAGATAACCCTCACTTTAGACATTTGGAGCTATTATCAACAGTGCTACCAACGTAGGGTTACAAATACATAGAAAAACAGGCATTCTGACTGTGAGTGACATTGTCTCTCCACAGATCTGACTGGTATCTAGGTATGGATTGGTCTCCATGAAGATAAAAGGTTTAATATCATACTGTGAAGCATTCTAGACAGTAATAACATCACCACGGACAAAAATATTTGAAGGATCCTCCACCAAAAAGGTTACACAATGCACCTTTGACTTAATCTTGATTAATGTTAAATACAGCTCAGGGTAGTTCCAATACAACATTTGTAAATACTACATTAAGATGCACTATACTTTTCTGGAGATTTGCAACATGATTGTCTTCATAGATATGAGAATTTTCCACAGTGTGGCATTTTAACTTTATTTATTTTCCTGAAAACCAACAAATGATACCGCCAGACTAGAAGTTATAGGTCAGATCTGTTTTTCAAGGTATTTTTGGGCAATAGAAAGAGCTGTAATAGAATAAAGGCAATAAAGATAAATTGAATGCCACAATGTGGAGCATTTTAGGCAAACAATATTATCTCATCTCAAAGGAGACAAGCTGGAGAAAAATTACATAGTGAACCTTTAAAAGTACTTTTCATTTGTATGGAAGAGTATTACTGTCACGTACAAAAGATGAGTACATTAAGATTAAATGATAAAAATCATCCCTTTCATGCTATCAGTATTTTCATTGAGCAGCTGCTGTATTCAGAACCAAACATAATGAGACACTTTGATTTGACTTTGATAAATAACTCATAACTACTTTTTATTTCTTGTTGAATTCCATAATTTCAAAGCAAGTCTGTGGCTAGACTGAGTTTTGAAAGCCATCAATATAAAGTTCAAATGTACACATCTCTCCTATTAGAACTGTGTATGTACCTTGCCTCCTCTCCTCTTCCTCACACGCTTTGGTTGGTGCAGCTGGTTGGAGCACTTTGCCTGAACTGGCACCTCTGCAGATTAGAGAAAGTGTGCTCCCAGCCCACAGTTCACTAAACAGTCGCACTTCATTTTACAACAAATAAACTTCAACATGTACTCTATCCAAGGTCAATCACTTAACACACCTCTACAGTACTTTGGTGCAAACATAAAAGGCGTGAGTTAAAAGTGCAGATAACTCGAGCACAAGTTACAATTCAGAAATTCTATAGGGTGGCAAGTCAGGGAATATTATTTCTGATAAAATTTTGCTCCCCTTGTTCTTTGGTGAGAATCTCTTGCACTCTTCATAATCCCAGTGCTGCATATGAAATCGAACTTGGAATATAACTGTAGATGGAAGGGCTCTCCCTTTCTACCTCACTACTT